>NW_026999337.1:2242606-2571638 GCF_037126465.1 Ornithodoros turicata | reverse complement strand
CTACGTCTGGAGCCTGAGGTCACCTGAAGTCACCTGAACATATCTGGAGTCATGTGAAGAAGTCTGGTGTCATGTGAAATTACCTAAAGTCACCTGAAGCCACCTTAGGATGTCAGGAGCCTCCTGAATTTACTCGAAGTCACTTGGAGTGAGCTGGAGTCACCCTGAAGAAGTCTGGGTTCACCTTCGTACGTGTGCAGTCACCTGTAGTCACCCGAAATCACCTCAGGACGTCTAAAGTCACTTGAAATCGCACGTAGATGTCTCATCTCACCGGCAGTCACATGATGTCATTTCGAGTCACCTGAGGACGTCTGGTGTCATACGATGACGTCGGCAGTAACTTCAAGTTACCTGAAGACGTTATGAGTCACCTAAAGTTACGTGAAGTCGCCGTAAGACGTCTGGAGCCAACTGAGGTCACGTGAGGACGTCTGAAGTTTTTGAAGTCACCTGAAGGTGACTGAGGGCACTTAAAGGCATCTGGAGTCACCTAAGGTCTTCTGAAGACAGCTGTAGATGTCATGAGTGAGCTAAAGGTACTCGAAGTACCTTACTTAAAGACAGCTGGGGGTCCCTTGACGTCGGCTCTAGTCATCGCAACACGTCAGGGGCTAACTGATAGACGTCCGGAGTCAGCTGAAGTTATGTGAAGACGTCTGCAGTCGACTGAAGTCACTTGAAGTCACCTGAAGATGTCTGGGTCATCTGAAGTCACCTGAAGCCACCTGAAGTTGTCTGGAGTCACCTAAAGTTAATCGAGCACACATGATGCCACTTGTCGAGATCCTGGGCAGGTTGATCCAGAAATGACCTTGCCCTCGTGCACATTTCTCCGTTTTACACCCGATATCTCCCAACGCTCATTGCCATAGCCTAATATTTTTTTACATTCCGCTGACTGTCGTGTTTCTTATTTTTCACTATGATGTTATACGTTAAGTCCCTTTGAGTCAAAGTGTATCAGCATGCTCTGGTGCATATGCCTATCGAACTCCTGGTATGATAATCGAGATATGCAAAATTGACCTTCTTTGAAGATCGAGGGTTCAAATCCCGCACGAGACGGAATTTTTTCCAACAAAAATTAATGTAAATTTTCTTGTTTTCTCCTAATGATTTTCTTCTGAGAAGGACCCCGGTTTAATTGAAGTCTCGGTACTGCCTCCTGAACATTCAGTCTGTGCTTGTTCAGACTCAAAACTACTGGTATCGGTTTGAAATAGGGTTCAAAACATGGCTTGGGAGTGGCAACTAACTAGCTAGTACCACACGCACGTCGCCGAGTTTCCTTGGTCGGAGGGGAAATCCCGGACCCCTTACATGCACCGAGAACCTCATGCACCACGAGATCTCGACCCTTACCGACTCAAGTGACCTCTGGCATGTGTGTGCCTTAAACCACTAGGCTACCCAAGCACCAAACACGCTCGCTCAAATTGGGAGTTTTCTGAAAGAAACGATGACAGTGTTTTGAGTGTCAAAATGGATCTGTCAGGAAAGGATTTGGTGCCACATTGTAAAGAATACAGACACAAGGAGAACCACAGTTTACACAACATGCCTGTCTAGCGTGCAAATTTGTTAGGCGACCTTTCGGAAAATGCGTTAGCTGTCGGAGCCATGAAATCAACGCCAAGTAGCTCTCTTCGAAAACGCATCCGAAATTGTTTCTAGTTCGGCAGATCTATGATTCTTCGAAGTGGTCTAGTATAGAATTTATCGTGCAAGTGATCCGTGCTTCGCATCCCAGACGGGACAATTATAAATTATGTGGAGGTATTGAAGTTTTCTTCTAAGATATATCTCACTGATGACGAAACATGCAAATATCCCCTGCTTCTCGCATCTGTATAGTCTACAGCTTGAACGTCCATGCCCAGTATGGGATTTCCTGGCTAGACACGCTCTTGCAGTTCTTCTCAGCTAATGTTACCCGAGATTTAGAAACCATCGCAAGCAATGCTCGTACAGAACCTGTTATGGAGAATAATTATTCGCTAGGGCTTATCAGATGCCCGTAAGAAAGAAGGTACCCTTAGAATGTGATAAAGAGCGGATTTCTTTCTACGCTAGATCTGTGTCGACTACAAACTCTTGCAATTGCAGGCAACGCTCTTTGCCGTAGCCAAATACTTTTTCTATAGTGCACTAGCTGTCGAGTTTTTAAGTTTTCACTACGTCTGGAGCCTGAGGTCACCTGAAGTCACCTGAACATATCTGGAGTCATGTGAAGAAGTCTGGTGTCATGTGAAATTACCTAAAGTCACCTGAAGCCACCTTAGGATGTCAGGAGCCTCCTGAATTTACTCGAAGTCACTTGGAGTGAGCTGGAGTCACCCTGAAGAAGTCTGGGTTCACCTTCGTACGTGTGCAGTCACCTGTAGTCACCCGAAATCACCTCAGGACGTCTAAAGTCACTTGAAATCGCACGTAGATGTCTCATCTCACCGGCAGTCACATGATGTCATTTCGAGTCACCTGAGGACGTCTGGTGTCATACGATGACGTCGGCAGTAACTTCAAGTTACCTGAAGACGTTATGAGTCACCTAAAGTTACGTGAAGTCGCCGTAAGACGTCTGGAGCCAACTGAGGTCACGTGAGGACGTCTGAAGTTTTTGAAGTCACCTGAAGGTGACTGAGGGCACTTAAAGGCATCTGGAGTCACCTAAGGTCTTCTGAAGACAGCTGTAGATGTCATGAGTGAGCTAAAGGTACTCGAAGTACCTTACTTAAAGACAGCTGGGGGTCCCTTGACGTCGGCTCTAGTCACCGCAACACGTCAGGGGCCAACTGATAGACGTCCGGAGTCAGCTGAAGTTATGTGAAGACGTCTGCAGTCGACTGAAGTCACTTGAAGTCACCTGAAGATGTCTGGGTCATCTGAAGTCACCTGAAGCCACCTGAAGTTGTCTGGAGTCACCTAAAGTTAATCGAGCACACATGATGCCACTTGTCGAGATCCTGGGCAGGTTGATCCAGAAATGACCTTGCCCTCGTGCACATTTCTCCGTTTTACACCCGATATCTCCCAACGCTCATTGCCATAGCCTAATATTTTTTTACATTCCGCTGACTGTCGTGTTTCTTATTTTTCACTATGATGTTATACGTTAAGTCCCTTTGAGTCAAAGTGTATCAGCATGCTCTGGTGCATATGCCTATCGAACTCCTGGTATGATAATCGAGATATGCAAAATTGACCTTCTTTGAAGATCGAGGGTTCAAATCCCGCACGAGACGGAATTTTTTCCAACAAAAATTAATGTAAATTTTCTTGTTTTCTCCTAATGATTTTCTTCTGAGAAGGACCCCGGTTTAATTGAAGTCTCGGTACTGCCTCCTGAACATTCAGTCTGTGCTTGTTCAGACTCAAAACTACTGGTATCGGTTTGAAATAGGGTTCAAAACATGGCTTGGGAGTGGCAACTAACTAGCTAGTACCACACGCACGTCGCCGAGTTTCCTTGGTCGGAGGGGAAATCCCGGACCCCTTACATGCACCGAGAACCTCATGCACCACGAGATCTCGACCCTTACCGACTCAAGTGACCTCTGGCATGTGTGTGCCTTAAACCACTAGGCTACCCAAGCACCAAACACGCTCGCTCAAATTGGGAGTTTTCTGAAAGAAACGATGACAGTGTTTTGAGTGTCAAAATGGATCTGTCAGGAAAGGATTTGGTGCCACATTGTAAAGAATACAGACACAAGGAGAACCACAGTTTACACAACATGCCTGTCTAGCGTGCAAATTTGTTAGGCGACCTTTCGGAAAATGCGTTAGCTGTCGGAGCCATGAAATCAACGCCAAGTAGCTCTCTTCGAAAACGCATCCGAAATTGTTTCTAGTTCGGCAGATCTATGATTCTTCGAAGTGGTCTAGTATAGAATTTATCGTGCAAGTGATCCGTGCTTCGCATCCCAGACGGGACAATTATAAATTATGTGGAGGTATTGAAGTTTTCTTCTAAGATATATCTCACTGATGACGAAACATGCAAATATCCCCTGCTTCTCGCATCTGTATAGTCTACAGCTTGAACGTCCATGCCCAGTATGGGATTTCCTGGCTAGACACGCTCTTGCAGTTCTTCTCAGCTAATGTTACCCGAGATTTAGAAACCATCGCAAGCAATGCTCGTACAGAACCTGTTATGGAGAATAATTATTCGCTAGGGCTTATCAGATGCCCGTAAGAAAGAAGGTACCCTTAGAATGTGATAAAGAGCGGATTTCTTTCTACGCTAGATCTGTGTCGACTACAAACTCTTGCAATTGCAGGCAACGCTCTTTGCCGTAGCCAAATACTTTTTCTATAGTGCACTAGCTGTCGAGTTTTTAAGTTTTCACTACGTCTGGAGCCTGAGGTCACCTGAAGTCACCTGAACATATCTGGAGTCATGTGAAGAAGTCTGGTGTCATGTGAAATTACCTAAAGTCACCTGAAGCCACCTTAGGATGTCAGGAGCCTCCTGAATTTACTCGAAGTCACTTGGAGTGAGCTGGAGTCACCCTGAAGAAGTCTGGGTTCACCTTCGTACGTGTGCAGTCACCTGTAGTCACCCGAAATCACCTCAGGACGTCTAAAGTCACTTGAAATCGCACGTAGATGTCTCATCTCACCGGCAGTCACATGATGTCATTTCGAGTCACCTGAGGACGTCTGGTGTCATACGATGACGTCGGCAGTAACTTCAAGTTACCTGAAGACGTTATGAGTCACCTAAAGTTACGTGAAGTCGCCGTAAGACGTCTGGAGCCAACTGAGGTCACGTGAGGACGTCTGAAGTTTTTTGAAGTCACCTGAAGGTGACTGAGGGCACTTAAAGGCATCTGGAGTCACCTAAGGTCTTCTGAAGACAGCTGTAGATGTCATGAGTGAGCTAAAGGTACTCGAAGTACCTTACTTAAAGACAGCTGGGGGTCCCTTGACGTCGGCTCTAGTCACCGCAACACGTCAGGGGCCAACTGATAGACGTCCGGAGTCAGCTGAAGTTATGTGAAGACGTCTGCAGTCGACTGAAGTCACTTGAAGTCACCTGAAGACGTCTGGGTCATCTGAAGTCACCTGAAGCCACCTGAAGTTGTCTGGAGTCACCTAAAGTTAATCGAGCACACATGACGCCACTTGTCGAGATCCTGGGTAGGTTGATCCAGAAATGACCTTGCCCTCGTGCACATTTCTCCGTTTTACACCCGATATCTCCCAACGCTCATTGCCATAGCCTAATATTTTTTTTACATTCCGCTGACTGTCGTGTTTCTTATTTTTCACTATGATGTTATACGTTAAGTCCCTTTCAGTCAAAGTGTATCAGCATGCTCTGGTGCATATGCCTATCGAACTCCTGGTATGATAATCGAGATATGCAAAATTGACCTTCTTTGAAGATCGAGGGTTCAAATCCCGCACGAGACGGAATTTTTTCCAACAAAAATTAATGTAAATTTTCTTGTTTTCTCCTAATGATTTTCTTCTGAGAAGGACCCCGGTTTAATCGAAGTCTCGGTACTGCCTCCTGAACATTCAGTCTGTGCTTGTTCAGACTCAAAACTACTGGTATCGGTTTGAAATAGGGTTCAAAACATGGCTTGGGAGTGGCAACTAACAAGCTAGTACCACACGCACGTCTCCGAGTTTCCTTGGTCGGAGGGGAAATCCCGGACCCCTTACATGCACCGAGAACCTCATGCACCACGAGATCTCGACCCTTACCGACTCAAGTAACCTCCGGCATGTGTGTGCCTTAAACCACTAGGCTACCCAAGCACCAAACACGCTTGCTCAAATTGGGAGTTTTCTGAAAGAAGCGATGACAGTGCTTTGAGTGTGAAAATGGATCTGTCAGGCAAGGATTTGGTGCCACATTGTAAAGAATACAGACACAAGGAGAACCACAGTTTACACAACATGCCTGTCTAGCGTGCAAATTTGTTAGGCGACCTTTCTTCAGATGTCCTCACGTGACCTCAGTTGCTCCAGACGTCTTACGGCGACTTCACGTAACTTTAGGTGACTCATAACGTCTTCAGGTAACTTGAAGTTACTGCCTCCGTCGTCGTATAACACCAGACGTCTTCAGGTGACTCGAAATGACATCATGTGACTGCCGGTGGGATGAGACATCTACGTGCGATTTCAAGTGACTTTAACGTCCTGAGGTGATTTCGGGCGACTACAGGTGACTGCAGTCGTACGAAGGTGAAACCAGACTTCTTCAGGGTGACTCCAGCTCACTCCAAGTGACTTCGAGTAAATTCAGGAGACTCCTGACATCCTAAGGTGGCTTCAGGTGACTTTAGGTAATTTCACATGACACCAGACGTCTTCACATGACTCCGCATATGTTCAGGTGATTTCAGGTGACCTCAGGCTCCAGACGTAGTGAAAACTTAAAAACTCGACAGCTAGTGCACTATAGAAAAAGTATTTGGCTACAGCAAAGAGCGTTGCATGTAATTGGAAGAGTTTTTAGTTGATGCACATCTAGCGTAGAAAGAAAGCTGTTTTTTATCACATTCTAAGGGTACATCCTTTCTTACGGGCATCTGATAAGCCCTAGCGAATAATTATTCTTCAGAACAGGTTCTGTACGAACATTGCTTGCGTTGGCTTCTAAATCTCGGGTAACATTAGCTGAGAAGAACTGCAATAGCATGTCTAGCCGGGAAATCCCTACCTGGGCATGGACGTTCAAGCTGTAGACTAGAGAAATGCCAGAAGCAGGGTAGATTTGCATATTTTGTCACCAGTGAAATATATCTTGAAATAAGCTTCAACACCTCGACATAATCTCGTCTGGGATGCGAAGCACGGATCACTTGCAGGATAACGTCTATACTAGACCACTTCGTCCCGCCCACTTCTCTCATGTTCGTCTTTGGTAATTTGCGCTCATTCGTCTGCAATACTAGACTACTTCGAAGAATCATACATCTGCCCAACTGGAAGAATTTCGGATGCGTTTTCGAAGAGAGCTACTTGGCGTTGATTTCATGGCTCTGATAGCTAACGTCTATACTAGACCACTTCGTCCCGCCCACTTCTCTCATGTTCGTCTTTGGTAATTTGCGCTCATTCGTCTACAATACTAGACCACTTCGAAGAATCATACATCTGCCCAACTGGAAGAATTTCAGATGCGTTTTCGAAGAGAGCTACTTAGCGTTGATTTCAATGCTCTGATAGCTAACGCATTTTCCGATAGATCGCCAACAAATTTGCACGCTAAAGACACGTATGTTGTCTAAACTTCGGTTCTCCTGAGACAGAACACCATCTCCTACGGACGTCCGAAATAGATCCCAATGTCCATATCCGAAAACTGACCTCCGTGGGACTCTCCTCGGATATTTGTGGAAGGATATCCGTAGCCGTATATTCGCAGGAGGTCCTGTTGCGGCCGTTTCACGGATTGTCCGAATCAGCTCCGTGATGGGATGCTGTACGGATCATGTATTTGAAGAGAGAGAGAAACGCGGGACGATGTAGCACTGCAGAAATTCGGCTTTCCATGAACCAACTCACTTTCTCAAGCTACCTGTGTAAGAAACAGAGACATTACCTCTACGCCGACTTAATACACCAAACAATTTCTCATTTCGCCGTTGTTCGTGCACGTAATCGAATTAAAATTAGACAGCTCACCCTTCATTTCGACTCACGGGCGAACAGGGCTCTCGAATGTGTAGAAGCTCGCGAGAACACCAATGTACAGTGTCTGTTCCCTGTTTGGAAGTGAATGCAACTTCATTTCCAAAGCATTTCGGCTGAGTGGCCCAATCTCTTGTTGCTGTTTCTTCTTTCTTTTCTTTTCTTTTTTATTTTTATTTTTTTATTTTTTTGAAACGCCGCGCAGATTTTTCCTCACGGGAAGCAAAGCGGAGTAACAGAAAGTGAAACGAGCGGCGATGGTGGCAGATGTTAAAAAAAATGGCGGAAGCACGCGTTATATTTTACTACAAAGCGTATACTGACTTCTGAAAAATAACAAAGTAACACGCGCTCGAGATACACGCTACATCCCAGAGAGGTCCTGTTTCTGTCCGTATCTCCTGGTTATGTCCGCAAAGTGCACGTTCGTAGGAAGTTCGAAGCCCGGCCAAGTGGATCTCCGTAGTATCTCCACTGGAGGAATTTCATTATTCTGCGGATATCCGTATCTCCGTGAAAGTATATCCGATGGACATCCGTAGGACATAATATTCTGACTGGGTCCTTGTGCCTGTATTCTTTAGAACGTGGCACCAAATCCTTTCCTCACAGATCCCTTTAGAAACTCAAAACACCGTCGTCGTTTCTTTCCGAAAATTCCCAATTTGCGTGAGTTTGATCGGTGTTTGGGTAAACAAAGAGAACTCCTTAGGCGTTTGGTGCGTCCACTGGGCGACAACACTTTTTTTGCGACAACACGACAACACAGCTTTTCGCGGAATCCCGTGGCAGGAACAAAAACCCACGTTGTCTTCGTGTCCCGTATCAAGATACCAGAAACCCGAGTAGAATGTGGTCTCAGAGGCTGGACAAGATAATGAAGCACGCTTTCATCTGGAGGCAGAAAGATCTTTCAATTTTTCAGCGAGCGACAGTATGCAAGGTGTTCCTAGCCGCTAAACTGGTTTACCTTTTGCAAGTTTTGCAACGCTCACGCAAAGTAGTGCATGCCTGTCACAGGATTTTTGCCACCACAATCTAGTGCTCTACATTTGAGAGGATGCGTCGCGACAATCGTTTTCGAAAACTTCGTGATAGAGGTCTCGGCCTACAGCACCTCTTTATGAAACAACTGGTCATAAGACTCTGTTTTTTTCGTGAGGAGCTTCATCCAGTTCTCATGGGAGTAAAACGCATCCTTACACATAATTACATCCCGGAATTACACGTCACGTTCACAGAGGGAACGATGTGGTTAACAGGCTTTTTCAATGAGATGGTTGGGTGCATGCTGTTTTTGAAAGCCAGATTTATCCTTGAATACTTCTTGTCTGCATAAGCCCAGTTTTTCTAGGACGATCTCCAGTATAAAGTCATAAAAACACGACTTTGTATCAACCCACGCACCATACGGTTTCTCCCATTACACCTGAGGGAAACAGTCAGGTACGATATTTTCATGCTTATAGCCTTGTACTCTCTGTGGAAACTTCGTATGGCTGACAGGAACGAATAACCGTTAATGCCTTCTATGAAATACTTTAAGTTAGAAGTATCTCAGCTTAAGCTGTGCCTTATGCAACGTTTAGAGCTGCCAGATTGGTTAGAAACTTTGTCTGATGCCCTTACGTGCTTGGAAAATTGTTATGTACAAATTCAAAAGGTATTAAGTTTTCTCTTTAGACGTTTTGTAGTGGCCCTCGACGTTGCAAGCGTGTGACGTACCTGTACTTGTGTGTACTTGTGTGTATTTGTTAATAAAAGATGGAAAAGAAAAAAAACATGGGTAGCCTAGCGTGAGGCGGCGCAATGGGAGTACTTTAAGCAGGATGTCAGATCATTTGCAACTGAGCGAAGCAACGCATTGTCCTATCAACGCATGTATGAAGAGAACAAGTTGAAACAGGCGTACCTAGCTCTACTGCAGTTGGAAACAGGAAACCCTGGGTCGTATTTAGCGGAGATAAGCGACATTAAGCTTTGTCTTGAATTCCTCGACCATAATAGGTACGAAGGCGCAAGAGTTAGGCCGAGATCCAAACGGTTCCTTGCTGGTGAAGTTCCCACGAAAAGCAGCGTCGCAGAGGAGCGTAAGCACACGGGTGGACGGCTCATCACGTGCTTGGAGAGTGAGGGGAAAGGAGTGACTGACCTCAAGGACATAAAGACCCTTTTTGTGCAGTATTACACTTGTTTGTTTGGGACGGCAGCAACCACTGCCAATCAAGGTTGTATCCAAGCTTTCCTGTGTGAAATGCCTAAGCTCGGGGAACCGGAGACAGAAATGTTAGTGTCGCCGCTCACAGAACAAGAAATCAGCGACACAATTGCATCACTGAACTTAAATCGTTCCCCTGGCCCGGATGGTCTAGGTGACGAGTTTTACAAGAAGTTTGCTGCTTATCTCGTGCCTATTTTATTGGATCTATACGGTGAGGCTGAAGAAAACGGGATTTTTCCGGCAGTTTCCGGCGATCGCACACCGTGCTGGTTCCTAAAAAAGTTGCAGAAGGTTCGACGGCAAAGGTCACATATTACAGGCCTATTACTCTGTGCAATGTCGATTACAAAATATACGCCAAAGTTATGGCTGCTCGACTACAACTTGTGTTACCTCAGTTGATAGGTGATCACCAAATGCGTGGAATAAGGGGCAGGACTATACTGACGAATATCCATGTGCTGCGTACCATTCTGGATTGGTGTCGGTACGAGGGGGACCATGTGGCCATGTTGCAGCTGCACCCTTCTAAGCCTTTTGACCGCGTATATCACATATTTGTTTGCGTTGCTGGAATACGTCAACGTAGGAGCTCGCTTTGTTGGACGCATCAAGCTTTGTTACGAGCAAGTTGCCACCAGCCCCATCATTAACAACAGTCTTGCTGCACCGATCATACTCGATTATCGGTTCGACAAGGGCTGTCCCCTGTCACCACTGCTCTTTGTCTTCTACCTGGAGCCGCTGTGTCGGCGAGTCATCCGTCTGAATGATATCCACGGGTTCGAACTCGCCGGTACTGTGATCAAGGTGACCGCATATGCTGATGATCTTGCATTCCTTGTCAAGGGCAAACATAGCGTAGTGAATGAACAAGCTGATTTGTTTGGCCAAGCGTCTGGAGCGCGTGTAAACAAAGAGAAGTCCTTAGGCGTTTGGTGCGGCAACTGGGCACCAACACCTGAAGCTTTTTGCGGAATTCCGTGGCAGGAACAACACCCTCGTTATCATGGTGTCCAGTTGCAAGAAACCAGGAACCCGAGTAGAATGTGGTCTCAGAGGCTCGACAACATAAGGAAGCACGCTTTGATCTGGAGGCAGAAATATATTTCAGTTTTTCAGCGAGCAACAGTATGCAACGTGTTTCTAACCGCTAAACTAGTTTACCTTTTGCAAGTCTTGCAATGCCCACGCAAAGTAGTGCACGCCTGTCACAGGATTTTTGCCACCACAATCTGGTGCTCTACATTTGAGAGGATGCTTCTTTTTCGAAAGCTTTGTGATGGAGGTCTCGGCCTACAGCACCTCTTTGTAAAACAACTGGTCATGAGACTCTGGTTTATTCGTGAGGAGCTGCATCCAGTTCTCGAGGGAGTAAAACGCATTCTTACATATAATTACACCCCGGAATTACACGTCACGTTCACAGAGGGAACGATGCGGTTAACAGGTTTTTTCAAGGAGGTCGTTGAGTGCGATGCTGATTTTGAAAGCCAGGTTTACCCTTGAATACCTCTTGTCTGTCAACAAGAAAACGCTGGCGGCCAACTTGATCGACACACTGTTCCCTGTGCCTGTCCATCGAGATATTCCACCCAGTTGGCCAGGCAGGGATGTTTTGGTTCGAGTCCAAAGGATGTCAATCAAACCAAACATGAAGACATTCTTTTACAAACTTCATAGGTCAACACCACCTGTCAAGGCATGGCTCGCGCAGAAGGGCATATACGTGCCCTGGACTGCAGACTGCAGATTCTGCAAAGTTCCTGAAACGCATGACCACCTTTTCTTAGACTGCACATAAGCCCAGTTTTTCTGGGGCGATCTCCAGCATAAAGTTTTAAGAACTCGACTTCGGCTTAACTCACACGCCATACGGTTTCTCCCATTACACCCGAGGGAAACAGTCAGGTACGATATTGTCATGCTTATAGCCTTGTACCGTCTGTGGAAACTTCGTATGGCTGACAGGAACGAAGAACCGTCAATACCTCCTATGAAATACTTCAAGATAGAAATATATCAGCTTAAGCTGTGCCTTATGCGATGTTTAAAGCTGCCAGATTGGTTAGAGACATTGTCTGACGCCCTTACGTACTTGTAAAATTGTTGTCTACAAATTCACAAGGTATTCAGTTTTCTCTTTAGATGTTTTGTAATGGCCCTCGGCATTGCAACCGTGTGACGTACTTGTACTTGTGTGTATTTGTTAATAAAAGGTGGAAAAGAAAAAAGTTAGCTTAGCTCAATTGGTAGAGCCCTGGACCGGCAATCCAGAAGATGTGGGTTCGAGTCCTACAGCTGGCTCATCTTTTCAGTGACTTTCATCTTTCATCGTTAATTTCTTAGGCAAATTGAGGCTTTGTATGTATTTGTCCCTTCTATGTTGTTCCAGCCACAGAACATCAGTTCTTTCATGTTCAACAGTTGCCGCCTGCGTCGATCCCGTCGTATGAATGTGTGTATGAGTGAGCAAAAATGTAAGGGTGAAAGGAGGATGAGTGAGAGAGAGTGGCTGGTTTGTCTCTTCAGATGACGCACCCTCGAAGTGGCTGAGAAGGCGTGTTAGCTTAGCTCAATTGGTAGAGCCCTGGACCGGCAATCCAGTAAATGTGAGTTCGAGTCCTACAGCTGGTTAACCTTTTCAGTGACTTTCATGTTTCATCGTTAGTTTCTTAGGCAAATTGAGGCTTTGTATGTGTTTTTCCCTTCTATGTTGTTTCAGCCTCAGAACATCAGTTCTTTCATGTTCAACAGTTGCCGCCTGCGTCGATCCCGTCGTATGAATGTGTGTATGAGTGAGCAAAAATGTAAGAGTGAATGGAGGATGAGTGAGAGAGAGTGGCTGGTGTGTCCCTTCAGATGACGCACCCTGGAAGTTGCTGAGAAGGCGTGTTCGCTTAGCTCAATTGGTAGAGCCCTGGACCGGCACTCCAGAACATGTGAGTTCGAGTCCTACAGCTGGCTAACCTTTTGAATGACTTTCATCTTTCACCGTTAATTTCTTAGGCAAATTGAGGCTTTGTATGTATTTGTCCGTTCTATGATGTTCCAGCTTCAGAACATGAGTTCTTTCATCTTCAGCAGCATGCCACCGAAGAAGAATAAGGGCAATGGGCAGATGTGTTGTGTGCCAAACCAGGCCTCCTGAGCTGTAGCCTTGGCAAGCCAAACGCGCTCAGTGGTGAGAAGGATTGTAAAAGGAGAAGAGCGGATGCGGTAGTCTGTTCGCCCGCCGTTCACAATAGATGGCGCTGACTTCAAAAAGCACGTGATCTGCTCTTTGCTCCTCTCCCACTTCCTCTCCGTTTTCCCTTTTCGCGCTATTGTATGTTGCGCGCTCCGCGCTAGCGATTTCGCGGGTAGTCAAATTCCACCGTATTTCGATGCGCAAGTATGAGGACGCCTCAAAGAATCTTAACTGCGTATTATCATAATACAAGTCCCGACACCGAGACATGCAGAAACAGAAAAAGAGAAGACAACGTTGCTAGGAAAAGCACAAAACACCTCCAAGTACAGGACAAGTGCTGAAGCCGATTTTAATGACGTTTATAGATATGTACAGGCATACAGATAAGTTGTAGGGAATGAATGTATACAGATGGAGATGGGGGCATAAGCAACAATGGTGAGCACATACCACTAAGATATAATAAATCATACAAATTTAAAAACACTTACACGCCTATAATTGAGAAGCATTCAATACACATGGTCAGTGCATTATATGTTACTACTTAAATTAAAAAGAAGCTAAAGGAGGTTGATAAAAGGGCGGGATATCGTATCTCAAAACAGTGCTTGATTAAATATCGTTACATCAGCATCAAACCAAAAGAGTATTCAAAGGTCATATGGTTTCCCTTGCAATCTCAAACTGTACAATGATTTGTTAGATGAAATTAGGAAAGTGAATAAAGAACAACAGCTGCTTCTTGAGTAAGTTCCCACAGTGGACAGTTCGGTAAATGTAATCAGTTACACTCATAAGTACCAACGATTTGTCACAACTAGGAGGCTGATAAAAGGGCGGGGTATCGTATATCAAAACAGTGCTTGATTAAATATGTTTGCATCAGCATCAAACCAAAAGAGTATTTAAAGATCATATGGTTTCCCTTGCAATCCCAAACTGTACGATGATTCGTGAGATGAAATTACGAAAGTCAACAGAGAACAACAGCTTCTTCTTTAATAAGTTTCCACAGTGCACAGTTAAGTAAATTAATATAAACAGCTACACTCATAAGTACAAATGATTTGTCACAACTATGTCAATGCACTTCCGAAGGAGGGCACAGAGAGGTACCTGAGGAGAACCCAGAGCAGAAATGCTACTTGTACCCTCTGGCCTCCCTTCGTTGACAGTCATGCGCAACCTTGAGGATGCCTGAAGCTTTGGGATATGTCTAGGGCAAGGGTAGTCGCCAGTATTCCTCTATCCAAAATGAACTAAGAGACATTTCCCAGGTGGTTCACCCAAACCACTCTACCAGCTACAGGGATTCTAAGCGTCCCCAGGCAAGGGAGTTGCCGTTATTCCTCTGTCCGTAGACTTTAGGGTACGCTGTAGACGAGATAGTTGTTTATCCTCCTGGTCCAGGCAACCTCAGGGGTTTAGTTGCGTCTCTATGGTAGCTGAGGCACTGCACTGTGACTGACTAAGCATGTATTTGGGACTGATGTGCCGTATATGGTATTAACAATTTCTGAGCCTTCCTGGCTGCAGCACTTCGCTTGCTAGTGGCTGTCTTCGAAAGCGTCGGGTTTCGAAGCTACAGGTGCCATAGCAGCCTCAGATGGCAGGACATTGACACAAACCGATCCCTACATTGCGGGCTGCAAAATGCAGTGCTAAAGGTGTTGTCACTTAAGTGTTCAGTCAGCAATTTCAATACAGTGAGCCCTCGTTAATATGACCCCCGATAATCTGACATACGCGCTTTACGACCCTACTCCTGGGGAACAATGCAGTGAAACCTCTGCAAAACTCCCCCTTTAATATGACAATTCCGCATTATGACCAAAATTTTCGGGAACGACCATGGTCATAATAACGAGGGTTCACTGTACACCTTTGAGGTGTAGAACCTTGGTGACACACTTCAAAAAGGGTTCCTCCAGTCCTACAACAAACTCAAGACAGTTTCCAGAGGGCAACGTGACCCCTCCAAAAAGTTCCCCAGAAATATCTTCACCCACTAAAAAGAGCAAGGAACTGGTTGTGAGACTGGAGGCTTTGGTCTTCCGAAATCAAGATATGGGAGCAAGTGGGACATGACGATCTCGTTAGGAAAACGTGAGCAAGACGTCCAGCTATGTAGTAGCGAACGTTGTCTTGTACTATCTCTGATCGTCACTGAGCTGCTCCACAGTCCCAAAGTCTACATAACTCAGCCACTCTGTATCCTGCACTTCACGCTCAGTGTCCTCAGCAGATGAGACCGGCACGCGCCTCAGCTCAGCCAGAAGAGCAGATCTATCAGCCTCACAATTAGACTGCCCAGAGTGCTTGAAAAGCTGACCAGTTAGGATGTGTTTGAGGCCACTCACAAATTGAAATACATTTACTAGGCAGCCACGCAGTTTACGTTTTAAACCTTTCAGCGCGAAAAGTGATTGTTTTAAATTTTCTTTCTTCCCGCGGACTGTCCTGGAATGGAATGAGCTACCACAGGCGATAATGAATAGTCCTACGGTTGAAAATTTTTGTAAACTGATAGCGACAGTTCTGAATTAATGTCTTCTGTTATCACTTTTTGTTGACCTTGTGTGTTTACCTTAAGTGTTATGTATCCCACCCTACTTAGGCTTACTTGTAAGCCAGTAGTATGAATAAAATATAATATATTTGGAGTTTCGTTGCAACCATGCTGCTGCCTGCACATGCCAAAAAGGTTTTCCAGTGCATCCTGATTGAGTCTACGTGTTAGAAGCTACTCAAACCCAAACCTGTGGCGCAGTTCTTCCCAAAGCGAAAGAACGGCCGATATTGTAACCTGCCAGCCTCTTATCGTGTGAGGCTGACGGGTATAGATTCGAATTTCCACTGACGTATGGAAGCAAGCTGCGATTTCAAAAACTCCAGTTGCTTCCTCAGTTTGTCTTCTTTTTCTGGGCTTGGGTGAGCAGACAGCGGAAACCTGAATTTAGTGCATTCTGCCTGTGGCAGGGAAATGGCTGAGCTGTTGAGTATATCAAACAGCCGATCCATGGCCTCACAAAAAATTGCTGTGAAAGTGGCCTCACCTGGCAAGCAGCCGATGGACACAAAAGCAAGAATGGCAACAGATACAGAGCTGCTGAGCACCTGTGTGGCATACTTTACTTTCATGTTTCCGAAGGGTGTTGTGTAGATGTGGCAGTCAGTTAGCTTCGGCACTAGCCTCTGCTTCAGAAAGTGTGACAGCTCATAGAGCTGCTGAATGTGCTGCCATTTGATGGTGTCATCTGTGATTTTTAGGGCACCGTGCCTTAAGTTGTTTCTCGTACACTTCATTAGGTGGGGGACGTCAAACAAGAAATAGATCTTTTCATCTCCAACAGTGAAAAATTGATGGTCGGGCGTCACCCCAAGCTGCCTTGAGATAGTGACGTTGCTGCCACCCTGATCGCACACTACACCTTTCACTATGACTCCAATTGATCTTAATTGCTCAATCAGCTGCAGAATGAGCTGCTGTAAGCGGTCTGCATCCACCTTAGTTTTGGCAATGAAGAATGCGACAGGCTGAATCCACAACCGTGAAAGGCTTGAGAGAACGACAACAAGTGCAGTGCTTGCAACGTCGGGTGACCTGCCATTTCCGCAGTCAGAAAACCCATGGACAATGCCGTTCTTTGAATCATAATATAGATTTTCTTCAATAAAACTTCATCAAAGAGCAAAATGTACGTACGATCTTTCTTGGACCATCCTTCTGCTTTCTTCCCTAACGTCTGTAAAACCTGTGCCATAATTCCCGGCTGCTTTATGCCAATGTACCTTAGTCAGCTACGCAGTGACGTGACAGATGGAAACGCTATCTGCTTTGCTAGGTAAGTGTACGCTTTGGGACTGTGGAAGTACATGTTCAAAGCAAACCGCTTAAAGCTCTCCGGCCACCTCCCCCCATACTTACTGAGCGGTTGCAAAAAAAATCTGCACACGGAAAAGCTCCAGGGCATGCTTGGAGAGGAAGTGGGAAGCTCGAGCTACAAGTTGCGCCCTTGAGATCTCACTAGCACGGTTGTACTGCTGCCAAGCCCTGAACAGAGATGACCTCAGGCGAGAGTTCGATGTGCGTAGCATCTTTAGGACACGAGACGTTCTGGGCGTTTAATCTCGACGCACCTTGCTTCTGGACTTGTGTGGGGTTTGTCCTGCTGCTGCACAAAAAATACAGGAAAAGTTAATTTTAACTTATGTAGTACTATCAGATATAGCTTATAATGTCAGTTTTCCTGCTTACATATTAGCTGTGCTAAAGGCTACTGAGCAACTTAATGCAAAAATACTTACCATGAGCATGCGGTGTTTCTTGAAATGTTTCCGAGTGAGGTGCCACAGAGGAAGATCGTGGTGGTATCAAAGGCGCCTCAGCATCTACAGAACACAGCATATCATTGTTTTAGCCATGATAGTATACAGTGCTGGCTCACAAAGAAGCTTGTAGCCCTTTTTTGTTTAACTCTGCATGGATATTCTTAATGCTGTAAATCAGTAATATCACAGAAGCACAGAATGCATTGCAGATAGTGCGCACAGATGGAAATATGTCAGTACCTGATGTAGGAATGTTGTTGTCATGACTTTGCAGCTGTTGGGATGCTGAACACAGTGCTTTTCCTATAATGAGAAATATTGTGTGTGATGTACACAGCACAGTCCACATACTGTTTATGAACACCTAAGAAATGGGGGTTGCAATGATTTGTACTTCTACAATATTGGCTTCATAAGTAAACCGGGTCATCGCATCAGGGACAGCTCTTGTGATAAAAAATCAATACATGCATATTGTCACTATTAGTAATCCTGCAATTTTACCTGCCACAAGTCATGTGAACAGAACACTGCAATGAACATATGGAGTTCAGAATTAAGAACAAACCTTGGTCGGGAGGAGGAGCTGGCAGATTCGGTGGATGTTCTGAAATAGTTGTTGATGAATGTTCAACTATTGAGCATGACATGTCTAAGGAAAGGTCAAAATGAAGAGTCATGGCAGCCGTTGTGAAAATTAGTGTAGAACACATTACCTGCACATACATAATCGCTGGTGAGTGCTGAGGTCGATGGAAATTATAGCAGCTGCGACTCAACATGTTGCGCGCCTATGACACAAAGGTATTTCCGATCTTGTGCATTCCTGTACGTCTGCCCTTTTCCAATTCACACTACCGAAATAAGGAACAATCTTGAGGCTCACCAATTTTCGACCCATGAGTAGGTGGGCTCTCATCCACGTGGTGCGATGTGTCTTTAAAGACGTGTGAAAATTGGTAGTAGAAGAACATGCGAAAATGAATTTAGGAAATCTTACCTGGGTGTAGGACCTGAGTGGCGACCACTGAAGGAGTTGGCAGCGAATCCTCACATTGTGTTCCTTTATATGAAACACATCATCAATATTCCATGCTTAAAATCGCTCATATTTTCCAGCATTGATGATGAGGTACATGAAGATAAGGTACATGCCACTCGACTGCCCACGTAAAAAATGACGCAACATTTGCTTTGAGTTCAGTGCTTCGAAACACGCCCCTATCCCGTGTACACAGAACAAAACAGAACAGAATAACAAGGGTGTTTTCAAAGTGTGATAACGCGGAGAGGACACTAATACGTACGGTTACTCAAAACTGCACACCCAATTAAACATGGCTTACCGTGACCGAGCTCCTCTGATGATGACTCAAAGAACTCTGCCGAAAGCAATGCATATATGTTTCAATGGGTGAACACCAGCTCCCGTACATATTTACCTTGCGGATACGATGCCTACCTTGGGATACCAGGGACGCGGGTCCTTCACTTTTGCTGAGGGCCGAGCATTTTTATGCAGGCGGTTTCTGTTTTGGGGAACCCCGATGAACTGGTCATCGGCGAAGTGCACTGCACATAGCCAGCGCTCCTTTTTCCATCCCTCCGGGATGACAGCCTCAGAAGACAAGTAGGCATACGTTGCCCACTGAGGAAACCTTTAATGTGCATAGGGAAAACTTGAAAACACCATCCACAAGGTGAAGCAAAAGCGAGAGCACGCCAAAACATACCCACCTGTTGATGTCGCCGATAGGAAAGCGAAAAAGTCCTGGGGTTTTGCTCCCGTTACCGCACCATTTAACGGCGCAATAACGGCCAGGCATGGTTTGATACACTGCTTCGAGTACCAGAAAAGGCTAACTTTGCAAAACAAAAACCGAGAGAGACGCACGGAGCAACCGCCTCAAATTTCCGTTGCAATGCATTCTCAAAGGTAGCGTAGTTTTGACAAACCGCTGTTGTGGGTCGCAGTTCTCGCATACCTGGCTGGGCTGACTGCAGCGCAATTGCCCCCATGCATGAACTGCAGCGGCGAGTATGGAAACCCTCCGCAGAGGGTAAGCTCACTCAGTAGGTGTCACTGCCGTCAGAAAACGACGCCATCGCCCTCTATGGAGATTCACCTGAACGTCGTAGTCGAGGAGGCCTGGCCAAAGTGTATGAACAACACTCTGCGCGATCCGGAGCTATCATGGCATTCATTTCCGAAAGACGAGAAGCAAAGAGCTATCTGGGTAAAGCGCGCATAAACAGGCGAGGTGAAAGTGGAAAATTTTCGCTATGGAAGACGTCTGAGTATCACCAAGTGTGTGGAGCGCACATTAAAGGGACTATGAAACGATTTTTTCTTCGTTTCGTTCGAAAGAAGACATTTTTCTGAGACTAGAACCGAAATTTTACCTTCGACGCGCGAGCGGATTTCTCGGGAGCGAATTTAAACGGAGCGGCGAAGGGAAGACAGCTGGCGCCGCGCCGTGGCGAGCTACCAAGCGGAGACACAACGGGCAACTTGACGCAACCACGGCTGGCTCAGCAACACGTCATCGTGACGTGTTGCGGAGCCGAGGAATCCCGCCAGGAGCATGCACCGTAGGAACCCGCGTATGCGTTCATCGGGAGTGGAAATCTCCATGACAGCAGCTTTCGCGCGCTCGTCGCATCCTGTGGTCCTCGTCGACATGCCGAGACGATTTTGGATAGTTGGTTGCACCAATTTACGTCAATATTCGCCTGGTATCCAATGTTTCAGGCTTATCAGTGACGAGACGGACAGCTTTTGACGCCACAAAGCAATCGGACCGCCGGAGTGGAAAGACGATGCGGTGCCATCGACTAGCTGCTCGTGTTTGTAGCGGACATTTGCATGATCGAATTTACGAAGCGTACGCTGAACCTCTTCAACGTACTGGATAACCAGCCTAGCGTCGTCTGAACCAAGGTGTAGCACCATCACAATACCTGTCCACACCTGGGAAAGAACATCCACCTAAACGGCGCAAAGGTGTGAGTATTTTTCGTTATTGGAGCTGACAAAGGTCTCTCAGTCCGTGTGGTTCAAATACTGTCATAGATTTCAGGATTGTGTGAATGGGTTAATTCTCACCTGCGTGACTCTGAACATTGCCGCCGCTTACGGCACAGACAGAGTAAAAAAAGAAAAAGAGAAAGAAAGTAGAAGTTACCGAATCTAGTCCCTAAACTCAGGTGGTGCACTGTTGATAAAAGTACACTTCGTTTAGCATGATCTTAGAAACCATATTTCAACAGAACATTTATGTAATATGTTGAACATACGTATCCGTTCTTTTCTCTTCACTGACCTGTTTCCATGTTCACAGCTGACTTCCTTCCGGAGCCTGAAACCACTTAGATGAGAGAGCATGATCATTGCAACACACTATTCAGAGCAGGCAAATGCTGTGCACCCTCTTTCCAGATTCCTCTTTAATGCAGTGTCTTGTCTACCATTCGGGCTCTGTATATTGTTCACAAGTTTTCTTTTAACCTTTTTTGTTATCTGATCTACAGTTTGCTTTATCATGTGCACAAATGTGATATTGAGGGGGACATTTTCTTGTTTACACTTCTTATCTTATAATCATTGCTCAGTTAGATTACATCATTTGCATTCACCGGAACTGCGGTTGTGTACTGTGTTATCTTCTTTTCTCAAATCAGGGCGGCCCATGTGCATGGCAGCTGAAGTCTTTCACCAGAGTAACATGCCAAGACAACTCCAGCAAGTGCTCTGCAGGTCACCTCTAAATTAAAGGAACCTACCTTTGATACACTATGTCCTCACGAGATTTTGTTCCTGCTACAACTCTGCGCTTTGTTTCACATTACCAAAAAATAACCCTACTAACCATCATCATACCAGTGGTGTACTGCTGTGTTCAACGAGCTCAACTTGCTCTGGGCATCCTGCAAGGCCGTGCAGCTACTTCAGCCCTTATTTGCTGGTAACATTGGTGCCAATACAGATGTTAGATGACAGTGTAGACGCTGTGTGACAGTGTAAAATAGAACATATCCTGTGTTCTATTAAAAATAAAAATTATGCATGTATAGCATATAATGTGTATGTGTAGATGTTAGGTCTTAGTTATTGTACTATTTAAGCTAAATGTCGACATTTCAGCTGTTTGACCCTGATGTCCTCGTCCTTGACGCACATACAAGTGCGCCCACACCTTCGGAGGAGCGTGCATAGCAAGGACTCTGTCCCGGTGGCAAATGGAACAGTTCTTTCACAAAGAAAGCAGATTTCCGCCAGAAGACCAACAAGCAATTAACTTGAAATAGTACCAATTACTTGTCGTTTTTCTAATTGCAAAATACTGGGCACTCTACGTCAGTACTGGTTTTTTTTGCTTGTTTCCAGTTACTCAACTGGTGACTTCAAGCTTACGTAACACAATAATAAAAGAGAGCAACAAAGCAGGCGAACTGGTGTCATGAGATTGTGTCCCCGAGTCTTAGGGTTATGGATGTATTACACAGTATTGGAAATCTGGTTGAACAATAAATTTGTTAAACGACAAACACTTATCAGAAATCAATACGACGTCAGAATACTCTTACAGAATACTCTACAGCTGAGTTTTTGTAGCCACGGTGGTTGGCAACGCTAAATGTTCAGATTTACGACGTGTTCAACATTGAATACAGAATACGTGACGTGCTCATAAATATATTCTTGCATGAAACATAATCTGCCACCTGTAGAACAGTAAATGCGGAGTAAATCAAAATCGCCTAAAGGCGCGAAGCTCTTTTGATAATAACAGTAATGATGTAAATGTAATGAGTTGAAACAAAGTAAAACAAAACATTAGACCATTAGGTCACCCAGTCTTTTACGATAATTCGTGCAAACAAATCGAGCAACAAAGGGGGCATCTTCTAAATATCACAGTCTCACTTCACAACGCACTTCCTTTGTTGTCAGATTGCTAACATGTAAACATAACTGCAACTGACGTAAATATAACTGCAACGCCAAGCAACCACCAGACACTTTCCATTGGTGACGGCGGTACAACCAATACATGTTGCGGTGAATCGCTAGAGGCCAACGTAACTCGTCAGCAAAACTCTCAAAGCCACGGAGGTGCGTGAGTTCCTTGTTGTGAACGGCCGCAGATCAGACGACGAATACATTCGATGAACATAGTACAGCTCACATGTCATACCCAGTAAACCAAATATGTCCCAAGGATATCCTGGGGAAGAACTGAATTTGACATTTGGATATCCCAGGGATGTTCGTGAACGGGGTCCCGTTTACTTCCGTGCGACGTCCCTGGGAACAGACTTTCTTCCTTATTTTGCAGTCCGAGGGAAGTCCTATGAACGTCTCCGTTGGATATCCGGATGTGAATGGGACGTTTACCGTTTCATATCAAATTAGCTTGTATGCTGAGCACTATGCATTATTCAGTTTCTGTTATCTGTCCATGTTTTAGAAATAGTTTTGGATAAATAATCGGCATCTTTTATTTGAGAACGGTATGCAACCGCTGTATACAGCACTTTGGCAACGCCACGTCACCTGCGTATCGCATTGTGGGTATGGGAGATATCGAATAAGAGCACTACCTAAGGAGGCCTGTGGTGGCCTCTTTTGGCGTACTAGATGGAGCATATACTGAAATGAGAGTTGTAGGAGTACGTTCAGTAAGTGTACAGTGGGGTGAACTACGCTTGTAACGGTGAAAACGTCTTGGGAATTAATTAGTGCGTGTCCCAACAACGCCGAAGCATAACCGTTGATACTTTTGGCGTCCCTCTCTCACAAATATTGTGTTTTTAATTCAAACTATCTTCCATGATGTGATTACTCTGCAAATAAAGGTCTATAACCAAAATGTTTCTCGCTTTGCCTACGCCACTCCAGTAAGCATCACGTGTCCCAGATATATGTGCGAAAAATGCCACACGGTGGGCCAATTCCTTTTACATCCTGCAGATGTCTCTGGGAGATACAATATCCGACGATTGTCAACGTCACATTGTGGACGTACAGATAACGTCTGGTGGACCTCCTGGACATCGGTGACGTGTGCGACTTTTCTGGGACATCCCTGGGATATTTCTGGTTTACTGGGTACTTGCCAGTTCAACTGTAGCAAACGATTCACATGCAAAAAGCTGTTCATTATAGGGTGTCATCCGAACGCCTCCAACCAAGAGAACGTAATGCTTCAACTTCAACCCTCAGACGCGACCAGAGACCGTGTGACCTTGTGTGTGCGACTGGACCGGACGGCGGCAGTGGCGGCAGCCACACGCGAGCTCGCGGCATTACTTGCCATTGTGCAACACCGGTGACGTAACGGGGAACCGAAGTGCGGTCCGTACAGTTGCACCATCGACAGGGAAATATGCGCGGGAGAGGAGGAACGCGGAAGAGACATTTCCAGCACGCGCTCCTCGCAGAGTGGAGCGATTTCGTCCGGAAAAATTTGTGGCATATTAGTTTCTCTGCGGGAAGAACAGTTTCCATCGAAAAAAAAGTATGGGGGTTGGGGAAATTTCATAGTCCCTTTAATGTTACTGGACGACGTGGCTATATGGATCATCTACCCAGTATTTTCTCCGATCAGGTTTTGAAGGAACGTGCCATTCCCTGTTCACAATCAGGTGAGTGAAATATCACAGATGCCCTATTCACCAGTCCCACTTAGCCACTTGTTTAGTGACGTCTGGTTTAAGTTGATCGCGTGATCTCTCCGGCTCTGAAGCCCTTTGACCACAACGCATGCGCATTATTCACATTGTCACGAGATGGTTGAGGGGAGGGAGCAATTAGCAGACGACGGAAGGGCCGCGAAGAGGACGACTCCCGTTTTTTTTTTTTTTTATGAGGTTGATAAAGAAAAGTTCAGGCGGCGCTGGCAGTGTTGCCAATTTAGCGGATTTCCCGCCAGATCTGGCGGATTCGACTTGCATCTAGCGGGAAAAAAATGTCTTTAGCGGCTAGCGGAATATCTGACGGGGTCCTGGCTGAATTTAGGGGATTCTAGCGGATTCAGACTTGCGCCTCATTTTGGCTGAAAAGCCCGAAAAATCAATTTATTCCCTACGGTATGCTAACTGCCGAACCGAAACCAGTCACCTGAAATTCGGTAAGCTTCCCACTCTTCAAGGTCAAAAATAAAGTTGTTGTTTGAAATTTGGTATCTGCACGGCTGTTTGCGCGCAAGAAGCTCACTTTCGATTCGCTCTCTTTCCTTTGTGCTAGAACCTTTTTGATCTGTTTTGGAGAACACACCACCAGTACCTCGGTCAGACCACAACATTTAATGTCTTATATGTTAGGGCCGTAATCTTGCGCCGGACAGAAGCGACTTTGCTCTGTCCTTAGGGCGCGAAATTAAGGCCTTAACTACTAAGGCCTTAAATGCTACTCTCACCCAGCACAGCATTGTTGACTACGGGAAATAATGACACATAACCCGAGATTTTGCACCAGAACACGAATTAAAGTTTGTCTGGACAGCTTGCTCCCTCTTGTAGTAGCCCACAAACTCTGCCGATTGCTGTTCCCAATGCGAGGTGGCTTCGTTTCTCTTCTTCAATAGCGTCTATGGCAGTGTGCACTCTTCTAGTTTGTTGAAATGCCGAAAGTGAGTTACAAACAAAAACTTTGCAAGGAATGGCTTCGGGACCCTGTGCTAAGGAACGGTTCAGGACGGCGGTAGATTGGACGAAACGGTATAGTGCTGGTTCTAGTTCTTCGGTGTAGTGCTGGTGTGAGTCTGTGCTGGGTACGAAGTACTCAGATCTGAAGGCACATGGAGACAGTGCAAAGCACAGAGAGGCATTGGGACATTTCACATCCGGTCAACAGCAAGTTCGCATCGCCCCGGAGAAAGTCGATCCAGCGCATGAGACTGAAGGCGGGACAGAGCTCTTTATTGCTGAACACAGTTCAGTGCTGACCGCCGATCATGTCGGAGAACTGTACAAGAAGTCTTTCCCGGACAGTGCGAAAATTCCAGACAAAGGAATAAAAGATGTATCGCTCCAAATGTTCAGCTATCTTGACGAACGTGCTTTATAGGCACTTCAAGGATGATCTTCATCGCACCTTCAGCCAGCTGAACTTGATAAAGGACAATTTGCGCAATAAAATGAAGCCGGACATGGTCGGGCCTGGTCATGGTCAAGATACGGGCTTGAGAAGGCACGCGAGGAGCTGCTTCGAGTACGACCTCCTCGGTACGACGAAGAAGAAATGAACGAGAATGCGAAGCATGCTTCCGAACACCATAAACAGAGGTGAAATATACATAAATCTCAACGTGTTCATGCACTTTTCAGCGTTAAGCGGATTTTAGCGGCGTCTTCGCAAAATTTAGCGGATTCTAGCGGAATCGGTTGGCTACTTTGGCGGATCATTCGTCTAGAATGTTGGCAACGCGCTGGCGCTGCTACATGTGGTTGCGGGATGGTGTGGTGTGGGTAGCCGGCGGTTAAGCCTGCCTTTGTGTTTGTTAGTATGATCGCTAAAACAATGTACAAAGAGCGCATTTGCCATGTTATTGAAGAGGCAGGAGTACGTATTCTCGTGGAGGCGATCGTTATACTTTTGTCAGTTTTCGGTCGTCGATTGTGGTTCCGTATAGTAACTGCACCTCCATGGACCTTCCCTTGTTTGTCATTTGTTGTGCGGCCTGTGTGGTGAATTGCAACGATTAAGATAGCCTTTCGATCGCTGGGGCATGTCAGCAGCGTGTTTTTACGCTTTCAAGTTTGGTGTCATGTGCACAGCGTGTGTGCAGGCGCATCATCACGGTAGGCTGCCTGTAAGTAACCGTGTATTCACACGAGCGCCTTTTCTGACTGCGCAGTGACTGAAGGAGGAGGAGGAGGTATCACCATACTCACGCAATCATCCAACCATTCGGTCGCCGGCGGAGCTTATCGCGCAGCAGAATCTATGAAGCGCGCACGTTTTTATTGTATTTTTGGCGAGATATCAAAGAGCCTTGTGCAACATCACTGCGCTCAGCAGCTCCGTCCGTCAGAAAGAACCACACGGATAGTTTGTTCGCGCGGCACAGAATCTGACGACTGACGCGCAGAAGGAAGACGGAGCGAAAAAGAAAAGCCACCCTCTGTTGCCAATGTTATAAGCTCTATTATTTTTTATCTACTACACCAAGTAGAGCAAACCCGATCTTATGGAAGCTTGCCGATGAGCAAAACCGAAATGTACCGAGGAAACATGCCATGTGGGAAAAGATCGCTCTTGAAATGGAAAAGAGACACCCGGATGTCGAAGGAACGGTACATGTGTACATCAAAACACTTCTTGGGTCCGCATATTCACGGCGCAGTCGTTGTATCAGTTGCTGCTAATTAGTAATAACGAGTTGGCAGGGTTCGCGTTCCAAACCAAAAGGTATCGGATCAGGACACTAGCAGTTTCGTTTAAAAACGAGAAATGTGTCGGCAGTAAGCCGCACGCCGGGTAAGACAAAGGGGGGCAAAATTTATTCCCCAAGCCGGACACTCTGGGGTCACGCATATTCATAGTTGTCTGGCATCATAAATTAATCATGTAATGGTATAATATTTTAGGGCTGTCATTACACAACCCTACATGGTAGCTACCCCGGGGTCATCATCACGTCATGCAGTGCATTCGCGGGGGCCACTGTGTGCATACATTGTGTTCTGACAAGCATCAACGAGAACGATCAGTTGTAATAAAGGGAGCCAGTTTTCCGCGGTTTCACTATTCTTACGTGTTTCCCATTCATCGCCGCCACACAGTCTGAGAACTGCCACAGCGCTTTAGAGTAACGTCCTTTCCCCTGGATAAAGCTATAGTGCTAAAAATTGAACACTTACGTGATAGCGTCTCGCTTTGTCATGACATATTTCATAATTATTCACTAGGGGAGCTTCCTATATAACGCGATATGCAAAAAATGCCAATTCGTGAATTTCGTTTTGTTCCATAATTTTATTGTATGTATGGGACGGTAACGTACCCCACCACCACCACCAACAACAACAACAACAACAAAAAAGAAACAGGAAAGATCATCAGGGTTGTTTGAGTGTGTGTGAACTCTGCCTCGCTATGCCACCAGTATACGCGATGAAGGTTTTGCTGGGAATGAGTAGTAGACAGAAAAACATGGCCTGTCCAACGTCTAAGACAATGGGGCCAATCAAACGCAGGAATTGGAAGCTACCAAAGCTAGCCAAACTAGCCGAAAAAAAAAGCAAGACGGATGGAGGATAGAGGATGAAGGGTGGAGATGCGTTGAGGTGCATGAGTTCGTCGGGGAGAGCAAAGTATTAGATGGGCCGTTGAGCAAGACCTCCCTTCTACAGAAAGAGGACAAGGTTTCTTGCTTTAGCGGAACGTGCGGCAGAAGAACCACCACACACACACAACTGACACAAAAAGGTGTAGCCCCACTCTGTCCTTCAATCAGAAGTGAGAGCTCTATCATTCACGGCAATGATTGGCGCAGAACCTGCTATGCGGTGAAGCTGTTTCTACTGTGTTGGAAAGGTGCGACCTTTACGCCATTGCCGTCTCTGCTTTACACCACACTCAACACCGTCAGACTGCTGCGGAGTCACGGTAAAAAACGACGACGCACAGCTTTCGCAGTACTCTCTCCTACACTCTTTCCCGCTCACTCTTATTTACGAACGTTTTATGCATTTAGAGGCATGTTTAAGCGCCTCTATACTCTCCTTCTGCGCTTTGCTATGCGGAGCAGAATGTATTTAAAAGTGGCCGCATCGATCCTGAAAACCTTGCCGTAGACAAATGGGTCCTCGTGTCGTAGCTCCCGTAGAAGGCTATTTTGCAGACCGTACTCTTTCCTCAGCACCCATTCATTCGTCCATAGCTTCTTTAACCGCTTCTTTTCGTGTCAGCATTCACTATCGTCAACGAGAAAAGCAAGAGCCACCAATTTTCGCTTTCTTTCGTCCATTCTGTACCAAGCGCCGTGCACATAAAATTAATGCTGCAACGTTCAGCCGCAGCGCGAACGTTATCCCCGGCTTCCCTAACATCTGCGCTGACAGCACATTGGAACACTATCTGTGTAGGCATTTCAAAAGGGCGTAGCCTCAGCGCCTTATCATTTACCCCTCTCGCTCCTTCAGTCTCTGCGCCGTCAGAAAACACGCTCGTGTGAATACACGGTAAACAGCAATAACATTGATGCAAGGGTAGTCATATCCTGCATTGGACTCCCACACGCATAACTTTTATAGTGTTATGATTTCAAGAAATTGACGTGGTACTTTACAAGGTGTCACAAATCTGCAACGCGTTAAAGCATCGCTTCGCTGGCTGCGTTTGTTCGGGCGCACAACTCAGGCAAAAATCTAGGATGGTCCGAGACTGGCTCCACAGTTGTTCCAGTTGGGTTGAGGACGGTCCCAGCCAGTTCGAGAGTGGCATACTCAGGTCCCATTGTGGACAGTCATATATTGAGCGCAATTAACATCACAGACGCCATATCTGCAAAAATAAAAGGGCACACTTTAGTGTCGTTAAAATAGATCCGAGCCATTCCGAGTTTGTTGTTTATTGAGACCACCATACACCAAATACAAACAATCTTCTCTTTGCTGTTAAAATTGATCAAATATCTCGTGCAGAAAGTCTTATTTGTCTCAATAATGGTGTTTCAAGGGTGGAGCAAACATACAATGGACACAGGCAAACACATACAACAACAGCTGCAACATCAGCTACAAGCAAATCCGTGCTCCTATTTACATTGTGCTTGCTTGTTCAGAGTCATATATTATTGAGGAAACACTTTTACATACCTGGTCAGAAACTCATGTATTTTTCTGCGCTCATTCTTTTTAAGTTCCTCTCTTGACTTCATACTGGCATTGTAAACAATCTCACTTCCATTATCATTGCACCATTACATGCCAAACAATCACCGCCACCAATGCCTAAAAACTCCCCACAGCTGTTGCCATGCTATAATATGCCAGCTGAGGCTTTTAATTTTTGAGGCTTTTTTGTTCAGAAAGAATTTCTATGGTGATGCAGTTGCAGTTACCACTTCACTCTGACACAGATAGCTCCACTTTGACAGCAAAATCACATGAGAGGCCCGTGTGACCTCTGCTTCTCCTTTGGCAAGGCCGCTCTGAGAACTGCCACTGTCCAATTGTGCAAATTAAGGTATTGCACGATTACATCAGCAGCTCTATACGGCGTTCTTGATAATTTTCTTTTTTTGCTTTTAAGTCATGCTATAGTTCTCTGACTCTTCCCAGTTTTCTACACTGTCCTGTATTGCAGACAACCTGAAATACAGATAGTAAAGCTCTGAAAAATTTGTGCATGTGCCCCATGCATTTGTGCAGTGCGTAGTTACGCAGTTATAAATTGCACAGCTGTATGCTGAGAGATTCTGCTATTTCTTGAGAAACAAGACCATGGAATATCAAAGCAAACAGCAGCACTGATCATTGTCTGCTAGCTTTCTGTATTGATATGTAATAAACAGTAAGTGGAAGTCTGCAATGAACAAATGAATGCAATGTAAATAAGCTCATATAAAGAAAAGAATGAAACTTGAAATCAGCTGCATCTTATCTACAATGTGATGCTATTATTTTTTAGTAAATGCAGGATTGTATATCTTTCTTCCACATTTTCTGTTATCTTTTGAGACACTGCGGTGCGACACTATCCATACAAATTCGTTGACACAAAACACTGCTCGCAATATTTCCTTGTATGCCTCTGCGGGAGATTTCTACCTGTACTTTTATCGAATAACCAAGTCTGATATCCTAAAGACACGCTTTTTTGTCAAAATTTCTCCCAGTCGACATATACAGCAGCACCCTGCATTGAAGCCGATAAGCATAGCCAGATCTCACCAGCACGAAATTGTGCCAAGAAACATGCTCATAGCGATTTTCAAAAAAAAAAAAAAAAACGTTAGTGCTTTCATAATGACAGAACACAATAGTGCTTTCCTATGGGGCTTGCATCTTTCTGGGCAAGCAAATCAAGCTTCCAAGGGGATCTAGAGCTTCCTCCATATGGTGCCCTTTCCAGAGTTAGATCTGAAATATTGTACCTTTTTTAATGCATTGAGACATCCAACATATAACTCCAGGTACCCTCCCAATGCTACTATTTTGGAATGTCACTCACAGCATTTCAAAGGCGAGCTACGTGCTTGATATTTGTGCCTTTACATGCTGGGTAACATGTACCATACCCCGCTGTATAGCTGTAAGGCACATGAAGGTATATGTATTTTTAACAAGAAACACTTAACAGTAATGTAGGGACACAAAGCTCGTTCACAAGTGTCGGCGATCACTGTAGTGTGCAGCAAGTCGTTAAATGTATCAATCAGAACCAGCAACGGCAACACAGCACGAACTATTGTTAGTGATGTATAACAGAGGCACTAGGGGCTGTATTAAAAGTACCACGCATAATCAGCGTCGTTTACGTTGCTGGAGGTAACTGCTGTTTGTGCACGTCCTCCTGTCAGCTTTGGATCGGAACGTGACTTGTGTCTAGCTGCCAATGTTGACATCACTAACTTTGACGATGTTGGTCTACATTAGGAGGGCGGATTTCAAAATTCCACTTGATACCGATCGTTAACTTTTAACTCAGCGGCAGGTTTATTACTTCACTTACTTCACTCACTGGTTCCTCATAACGTTCTTTTTGCTTAATTTGCGCAATTTCGACTTGGAAACTAGGCAACAGCGTCCAGCAAAAACTATTTTTGGGTTGTTTCTCGAAAGGCTCATTCACAGCTGCTCCGCGGTAGACCGGCTTTAAACTACCCTCACCCCTAGTTTAAATCAGTCCTATACAAACACATGGGAGTTAGACCATCGCTATGTCGCTGGGTTTACGTCGTGTGAACGGCGAACGAAGTGAGACGTTTATTTATTTATTTTACCCCAAGGGCCCTTACGGGCATTACATGGGGGGTGGGAAAACAGTTAGTTACAGTACACAGAAACAGGAAAAGAATTACAGTATACATACAGTTACAATCAATACAGTATATAAGATATGAATAAAATGCAGAACATTTACATGATGAAAGTGAAGATAAAAAAAAAAGAAAGAGGAAAAAGAGGACATAATACAAAAGAGTTAGTACACCAATAATCAACCCAAACATATTTAATACATAATAAATAATACATAATAAGTTTGCAAGTAATCTAACAGAGAAAAAAATAAAACACAAAAAATCAGTTTAGCGGACGTATAATGTTCAAAAATGACTGGTGGTCGTGAGTGATGGCTACGTGTCCTGGGAGATCATTCCAAATAACTATGGTAGAACAAAAGAATGACTTAGAGAATGCGTTTGTATTACAGTGAAGACGTGTGATTTTATTAGTGTGGTCTAGACAGGGGAATATGATACCGACACGAACGATTGAGGATTGATCTGTGGGTATGGTATGGAAGATTCGATGAAAGAGGGACAACTTTGAAATGGTACGACGATGTGCTAAGGTCGAGAGGTTGAGTTCAGCTTTCAGTGCAGATACTGATGTTGTGGTGCAGTAATTGTTGAAAATGAATCGTGTTGCCCGGTTTTGGATGCGTTCAAGATTATCAATGAGGGATGCTTGGGCGGGATCCCATATTGCGGAGGCGTATTCCAGTTTTGGGCGAGTGAGAGTGAGATATGCTAGATGTTTTAAGTGAGGAGGTGCCTGCTTCAATGTTCGACGGATAAAGCCAAGTGAGCGATTAGCGTTCGAGACTATGTAGTCAATGTGTGTATTCCATGACATGTTTGCTGAAAGATGAACACCAAGATATCTGTAAGAATCTGCTCGTGGCAGAATGAAGTTATCGATTGTGTATGAAAATGGGGGAAGGGTGCACAGTCGTTGACGTGTGAACGAGACAATGTTACATTTGTTGATGTTCAAGGGCATTTGGAAAACTGCGCACCATTCTTGTATTAGCGTTAAGTCATTTTGTAATGTTGAGTGGTCCAGAGGAGAAGCGATTTTACGATAAATGACGCAGTCGTCTGCAAAGATTTAGAATGGAGAGCTTATACACAAGTTTGTTATGAGGGACCATGTCGAATGCTTTTCCAAAATCTAAGAATGCAGCGTCCGTTCTATAGTTAGTGTCTGCGTGAGAAAGAATATCATGAACAAAACAAGCTAGCTGCGTTTCACAAGAGAAGTTTTTCCTGAATCCATGTTGCAAAGGGTAGAAGAAATTATTTTTTTCAAGAAATTTAATGATGTTAGAGTATATAATGTGTTCAAAAATTTTACATGATATGCAGGTAATGGAAATAGGACGATAGTTTTGTGCAAGTTGCGTGTCACCTGATTTGTGTACTGGGATGACCATGGTTGTTTTCCAGTCACTCGGCAGGGTGGAGAGATGAAGAGATTGCCTGAATATGCAACACAGAATTTCACTTGATATTAGTCTAGTGTTGTATAATAACTTGGAGTTAATTCCATCTGGTCCAGGAGATGATGACAGTTTCATGTTTTCTATTATTTTGCAAATGCCATGTGAACTAATGTCTATGTGAGACATTGATGCAGTAAAAGGCATTGATAAGTGCGGATGAATGCTTGAGCTGTCAGTACTGTAAGAGTAGTGTAGACAGACTGTAGTGTAAGACAGATGAGAAGAAGGAAGCAAATTCGGAAGCACTGAGATTATCCGGCAGAACAGTCCCGGAAGAATCCGTTAGTGTGATGTTATTAGATTTTGGTGGTGACAGAATGTTCCAAAATTTCTTGGGGTTGTTTTGCAACAATTTGGGAAGGTCATGGCTGTAGAATTTTTGTTTGGCACTTTTGACGGAACGGCTAAAATCACGGGTACAATCACGAAACGCGGCCCATGCGTTATCGTCATTAGTTAATTTTGCTCGTCTATAGAGGCGTTTCTTCCTATTGAGAAGCGTCTTAAGACGTTTTGAGAACCATGGGTTGCAGTGAAATGATTTTATTTGTATTTTTGGGATGTGGGTATGAACTAGTTACATGATACAATCACAGAACAGACACCAATTATCATCAACTGTACGTAATGTGTAGTTTCGGAAGTAGTTTTCATATAAAGACATGAGGCCTTCATTAATTGCTTGGAAGTTAGCTCGATTGTATGCATAAATGGTCTTGACGGTACAAGTACGTGAGGGAGGTCGAGTTGTGGTGATATCAAACATGATGTTTTTATGGTCGCTAAGACCATCAGTAATGTGTAGAGATGATATATGATCCGGGTGTGATGTCAGAACAAGATCGAGGATGGATTTAGTCGTTGATGTTATTCGTGTTGGTTGCGAGATGACTTGTGTCAGGTTGAACATTAATGACAAATCAATAAACTGCGCTTCCTGTGAGAACTGTGAAGGAGTGCAGCTAGTGGTATTCCAGTTAATAGACGGGTAAATAAAATCGCCCATCAAGAAGATGCGATTTGTGCGGTATTGCGAGTTGAGTTCATCCAAATTCTGGCGTAAACTGTCGTGGAAGGTAGTGTCATTTAGGTCAGGGGGTCGGTAGCAAATTCCAAATATGGTAGACGGGAAGACACGAGATAGCGTTATCCACACTATTTCAAAAGTATTTTGAGTGTTAGCAAGAACCGGGCACAGATAATCCTTTGCCGCAATGAGGACACCTCCTCCTTTTTTGTGGGGTCGGTCTTTGCGGAAAATAGTGTAGCCGGGAAAATGTGTCGAAAGCTCTCCGTTTGATATGGCATCAGTTAACCATGTCTCGGTTACAGCGAAAATATCAGATGAACTGGCGTGAACAAAAGCACTCAAGCCATCAATCTTTGATAGAATGCTTCGGATGTTAGTATACATGACTGATATATATGAGGATGCCGTAGACTTTGGTGAATTTACAAGGGGACAGTTGGATTCTAGCTATCGCGTACATACTTTCACACAGTCGGCATTGGCATCATAATAATAAGACTTCGACCCAATGAACAGCTTGTCGTGTTGTAGCTTAAAGCTCATGTTCTGGCCCTTTCCAAAGTCAATGAGTCACCGACGTGCTGTACGCGTGGCCGATGAGAAGTCATTGGCGACACTAAGGCCAGATCCTTTTAGTTTTTGTCTCGACGATATAACGCTTTCCTTTAGTTTGAAGGAGCGAAACTTTGCTATAATTGGTCGTTGTCTATCAACAGTAAATTTTCCAATGCAGTGGACTCGATCGAAATCATCCGCGGTACACTGAATGCCTAATTTGTTCACACATATGTCAACTATTTTTGATTCGCTTTCTGTCCAAGATTCAGTAGCAGAATCTGCTATACCATAGAACACAGCGTTATCTCAGCGGGATCAGTCCTCCAGGTCGTTTAGCCGATTATTTATGGTCGACACATGTGCAGCGGTTTGAGCGTTATGTGAACGGAGCTCTTCCACGTCGGACTGAAGTATTTCAAGGAGATCAAACTGCGTGTCCTTAATCGAAGATATTTCGTCTTCGACAAGACTTAGTTTGTTTGAAAGGACAGATATAGCGTTGTCTGTAGATTGTTGATTTACCTGTAGTGCTTTTACTTCTGACATCAATGCTTTTACATTCCCATCTAATTTGGTTAGGATATGAAACTCCCCATTCTCCAAGGTCGCAAATAAAGTTGTTGATTTTGGTTAGGATCTCAAGAGCACGGCTAAGTTGTTCCGCCTGTGATTTTGTCATGGGGCCCGGGTTTTATTCTACATCGCCGGATAACAGATAGCCGGAGCAGTAGAAATAGGTTGTGGATATTGCGTACAGAACTCAGGAAATCTATATTGTGTGGGAAGGGCAGCAGCAAAAGACACACATAATCAGAACTGTAACAAGAAGTGCCTTTGGCACCTACCTGTAAGATAGCAACAAAGCGGTAAGACAACATTCTCCGGCTGCTGCCGCCGTTCCCACTGGCGAAGAAGTCCTGAGGTGGCTGTTTTGTAGTTGTCACTGTTGACGTTGAGACGTGGCTTGGAAGGTGTTGACGAATTAGCAGTGTAGTTGAAGGAATGCCGGGACTTCTTTGCAAGAAACCAGCATTGTCTCCAGGGGAGACAGGGCACTCGCGGAGAAATCCAAGGCAAATAGGCGCGAAACTGGTCGTGGCAGATGCATCGTAGACGGTACTGCTTGAAGATAACAGCAGCTGTCGGATAGCAACAAAGCGGTAAGGCAACATTCTTCGGCTGCTGCCGCCGTTCCCACTCGTTGAGGGTAAATATTGATTGCAGTGCAACAACATTCGCCTTACGAACGCTTCTAGCAGCTTTACAAGTCCAAACTTCCCTGTATTTCGCCGGAAAATTTCCGGCGAAGCGTAGATTAGGCCTATGCGTTGTGCACACAAACTCCATGGAAGCCGCCATGGGCCTCACGGTAGCCGGGTTAGACCAGCGGGGTGGTTGTACGTGATTGGCGGACGAAGTACTCACGTGATCAACTTAAACCAGACGTCACTAAACCAGTGGCTAAGTGGGGTGAATGGTGAATACGGGCAAGAGTGTATGGGGCCGGTTGGTACATATCCTTGAGCAAGGCGACAAAAGAAAGGGACACAGACAACGACGACGCAACTTTCAACCGTTTACTGACACTGAAAGAAGGAACGAACACGCATTCTAACCGACGCTCCCCCCACATGACGTTATGTCACAGGTGACACTTGATGCCAAACACCGATATCATTTCTTTATCACTTCTTCTTGCTTCTTTGTAAGCACAGCTATGGGGGCACTGACATTCCTTGGGTTGAAAGTTGCGTCGCCTTGCTCAAGGAACTGAAATATCATCATACAGTGCGCATGTCGTGCCTCAGGACTGATTGCTCCCTGGATATTAACACAGTATACTTAAACGCAGTGTCCAAAAAGAAAATCAGAACCCCTGCGCCTGCCTCAAGTGTGCAGCAACAGAGCGAGCTCGTGACCGGTGCGAACGTCGGAACTACTACATTCTGTGATTTATTGCGTGCCTCATCGTGTAGTTTTGTTTTGTGTGTCTTTGTCTGTTCGTGGTGTAGTGCAGCCCTTTAGTAGTCAGAACGTCTGCAGTGTTCGTCAATTGTGCTCTGTAGGAACAGCCAGCAACTTTAACCAGGTTGGGCCAGATGCAGCGAACAGTGCGCAAGTGCCACAAAGCATGTCAGAAGATGTGAAAGGTTAGTTCCTTACTCATGTGTCATATACAAGTAGTACCTCCAACGACGATAGTGAAATGCTCTGAGTTCAATCGAATGTAAAACCTGTGGTCTCCCAAACTTGCTCTTTGTACATCTCTTCCTAACTACTACCCTGTTCTGCCGCCCCTGACCTCGAGTATGGACTGGTGCTGATGTCGGCAACTCACTTGATCGTCGTTTGCTTTATTGATTTATGTTGCTGTTCAGTATACATGCTGTACAGCTTAATCGATCTTCACAATGAGGCAATGAGTGACAAGTAAATATTCAAAACTGCCAATTACACTTCGTATGGCGATCTCCTAAGCATATCACGTACAGTCACTGTGATGAATTGCACGCACACTGAAGCTCACTAGACAGGCTGCACAAGTTATAACAAGAGTTTTCCATTTTCTTGTATTAAAAGTACATATTTCCTTCAGAACGTGACCATGCATACTCATTCCATAGCTGCGCACAAGAAGCAGTCGCGTAGACAAGGGCCAACAGGGATTCTCTCCTTGAACAGTGTCAGAAGTTGCAAGAGCAAAGTGAAAGGCTTCGAGACGACAACATGAAACTTAAGAATGACGTAGGGGCCCTCCATTTGCAACTGCACGAGGAAAAGGTAAAAGCTGCAAAGAGCCAGCAACCTCAGCAGAAGGCATCACCAACAGACACGTTCCTAAAAGACGACAAACGTGTCAAATTCTACACTGGCTTCAAGGATGCAGCAAGACTAAACGCCTTTTTTATGTACGTGAAAAACATGCGTGAGTCACCTAAACGTGGTAGTGAGGTGCGGAGCGTTCTATCCTTGAAAGAACAATTTGTGATTCTGTTGTCCAGGCTAAGGGTTGGACTCTTAGTGGAAGACATAGCCTATCGTTTTGACGTGTGAGTGTCTACTGAGTGCAATGTGTTCTCCTTCTGGGTGTCCTTTTTGCATGATATCCTAACTTAGGTCCCAATATGGCCACCACGGGAGACTGCGAACAGGTACATGCCGTTTGCATTTCGAGATTTCTAGCCGACAACACGCGTCATCTTGGACTGTACGGAACTATTTATTGAAGTTCCATCAGACTACAGCATACAAAGTGACATATACAGCTCATATAAGAGCCACAACACAGGAAAGGGACTTGTCAGCATCACACCCAACGGATTTATTTCCTTCATTTCTGACTTCTCACCAGGGAGGGTCTCTGCTCAGGAGATAACAAGGGAAAGTGGTTTGTATGAGCTGCTTGAGCCAGGTGGTGCTGTAATGGCAGACTGGGGGTTCATCATAGAAGAGGACCTGAGGGCTCGTGGGGTATCTTTAAACATACCTCATTTTTTGAAAGGAAAGGGACAACTCTCCCCAGAACAGGAGATGCAAACAAGGAAAATTGTTAGCCTTCGTGTCCATGTGGACCGCGTGATCCGAAGCATAAAATGGTTTCGCAGTTTCCCAAATGCCATGTCAAGGAAACTTAACAATGTATTGAAGATATGCTGGCGCCTTTGTAATTATACTGATGAGCCATTGCTCGATAGATGATTGCTGTCATTTTCTAGCCTTAAAGGCCCCTTGTAAAATTTGCTGAAAGCACAAAGATTGTCATACTGAGTGTGCATCCTTGCTGAAGGAGAAACTGTATAGAAACGACTATTAAAACACTAGTGCACTCAGACTTTAATCATTCGTTCGGATTTGTACATGTCAAAGAGAGTCAGGAGATGTGGTAGCATTTTGTTAGTCCGCAGGGACCTGTCAAACATTATTCGTTCTACTGTACACTCACTACCGTTGTCTACCACAAAATCACACCATTCAAGCCCAGTAATAGCCAACTCACCCTGCACCTGGTAGAAATACTTATGGGAAGGTCGAAGTTTACCATCCATTAGATATACTGCTGTCTTAAATGACTCCTCCGGGGAAAGCGTATTTTCCTTTGTTGCAGCGAGGGTTTTGACTTCCACAAGCCCATGTTCTCCAGTGTCGCATTCCACCACGACTCTCTCAGGACATGCTCCAAGCATTGGTACCCCGAGGTTAACACAGAGTCCGCAGTTGTACACAAGCACACGTCCCTCTAGTTTTTGTACATAGCGTTGAACCACTGATTCTTCATTGGTGATGCCCTCAGCCATGTACCTGTTGGTGAAAGAGGTGCTGGAAAAGACTCCTTTTACAATTTTTTCGTTAGCCGCAGCTTTTCGAGAGATAACTTCACCGAAATGGGAGGCAGTGAACGCTTTTTCCTCTCGAAAAGCCATATGTCGGAGCTGCTTTGCTGCCTCGTGTTCTTTTCCAGCTCATGCGCCTCCTCAAGAGTTAGAGCACAACCACCGAAATCGTAGTCACTTGGTAGTTGATCTGCCCACGAGACACTTCTTGGGAGAGAGATGGGAAGGTCCTCTGTATGCGATACAGTCGCTGTGGTTGTTAAAGAAACTGTCCTTACCACACGCATGCAATTCGCACACTCTAAAATTTCTGTGAACATATTGGACAAATGTTATGTTGTTCAAGCTGCTCCTTCAACATTCTGAAGTCCCGCTGTTGCACATGTAGGGTGGGTGCTCGGTCCACTGCTTTCATGTCCTCTTGGAACTGCCTCTTCTTTGGGTCGTGTTTCACAAATCGCAAATCGGAGAACCTTGTGACTTTTGCTTTGGACCGTCGTTAACCCGTTCCCCACGTCCTTGGCTTTTCGCTGCAAGACGTTGGACCCCTAATGTAGTGCTCACCACTTCGTACAGCATCCAAAAGGAACCAGAGTACCGCAACAACATGTTTAGATGCCCCTAATGATCCAGCACAGCATTGGCATTCGGCTTACTCGATGCTTCTATCAGTTTGTAGAAGTGCACCACACATGTAGTTCTTGGAAAGCGAGAGGGATGCCTCCACGGTTGCTTTAACCCAGATTTTACCGTCTGCCTTGCAAAGAACGCACTTTCTCTGCCCTGAACATTCGGTATCCAGCTATGGAATGCTTCTGAGCCCTCTCTTCATGTGCTGTGACCTGTGCTTCTGAGAAATGTGCTGGAAAGTCCTTCAGTTGTTTGGTCCATGGACCTTTCGGTAGAGAAAGTGAAAGAGCTGTGTTCTCTGTTCATCTCAGTGGGCTGCTGCAATTAAACGAAAAAAAAAAGAAAAAGAAACAGGAAAACATTCGAGACAAGGAGCTCAACTACAACTGCGTCACTAGGGGAGGGGGGAGATATGTTTATTACAGGAAAAAAGGAGGGCGGGAAGGCAAAAAGGAAAGGTGAGTCAGGCAGGACTGTGTCACTGCTGTTACAGTTGTTACGCCGCTTTAGACACAACTATATAACATTCACATCAACTTCAGCAACAGCATTTCTAAAAATGCTGCTCATGTAAGGTTTACTGTATTTTTGCATCGATTGCCAATCCTAGTGAGCAAGGGTCAGTTAGGGCTCCCCTTTTCATCTTTGTTTTAAAGCGAGCTTTGACGGCAAAAACATTACACGGAAGTGCCTTTGCTGTCTGCTGCATGGTTTTGCTCTTCTTTCACCGTAAATTGAGGGCTAGCACGCGCATATCCCAACTGTAAACAGCATGCTTGTACACGTAGTTTTGACGATTATGTATCTGTCACAGGCGTGATCTGCAATCCGGCATTGTAGTTTACATTTACTACCGTCATGCTTTCCTTTGCTCATGCGTCACGCTTTCCTTAAAACGTTTATTCGTTTCAAATGCTTCATAATGGGATACTTACCTTGCGGTCTGTTGTGCCATGCCTTTATGACGCCCTGACACACACGCACATCATAGAACGATCACACAAAGCCCACTGTCACATGGAGCAGCACATGGCGTTGCAGACGACGGAGCCTGCCACCCCCAAGATATCCACAATCCCTTGCGCGACCCACACGAGGGTTCGCCCGTCACCTTGGAATCGTCTCTGCTCAACATAACGCGGGACGGAACTTCATCTCTGTGAACAGTGTTTTCGCTTTTTCTTCCAACGGAATAATCCGTGAGCATGTCGCTCGTTTGAATACACAGTGAGAGGCATCAGCAGGAGAAGCGCTTAATGACAACACAACAATCGTAGCAACCCAACCCAACAACCCAAGAATCCTGCACGGTGACAGGAATCCGAGCTGGGATCGACAGGTTTTTCCTCCGTATTTAATCTTTTGTCACACCTTTTAATCTATTTTTCAGCGCCGGTTTTCCTCATGACACAATATTTAACCTTCGCTATAGATTTCGTGATCATTTTCCCACGTAATTTAATCCAGTTGCCACACGATTTAATTCGTGATGCTGTAAAGGTAGCTCTTTCGACAGTTGAGATATTTGTTCCCGTTATTCTGTCGGCATGCTATTGTTTCATTTATGTTGTCGTGACGAGTTTTTATGACCATAAGACACATGGAACATGACATCTTCAGCCTACTCCTTATGTTTTTGCCTCGGAATGGGCTTTTTATGACCATAGGACCGTCCTTTGCTTGATTAGCTTGCACTGTGTGAACACCTATGTGAAACTTGACGTGTTATTTTTCGTGTGTTTATATTTTTCCTGATTAACGACTGACCCGTTCCAAGCACGAATAAATTAATTACAAGCCTGTCGTGCAGTAGTCTGCACTTGTTCAGATCCGTCTTCTGGTTCACTGCTTCAGGTGAAGAAGGGCAGACTACTGCACGAAAGTCTTGCAATTAAATTATTCATGCTTCGAACCTGTTAATCGTCATTCTTTTTACCTTATCTCGGGGGCTTGTCAATTACTTTTTATCAAAGCGTTTTTTGCCTGTAATTGGGTATGTAGAGGACGATACTCTCCCTCTACATGAGTCCCGACCGGCGATGATGGTATGCCACAGGGAGGCGATGACGGTGGCCTATCTCCATGGCCGCACCGGTGGAACTGAGGCAGGTGCTCCAGGCGCGTGGCATTCTTCGTCGTTGTCCACCGGCCGCTACAGGTTTTTAGGACTAGGATACAGTCCTTTGTGTGTAGCACTACGCGGATCAGGAATCCACCTGACAGGTTTTGTCCATGAGTTCTATTTTCTTGCGTAGTCCAGATGCGGCTTGGATCAGAAATGTCTGTCATTGATGAATTTTGAAAATGTATTTAAGTTGGGGCACAATGGCTGTGCTGACTGTTTCTGATGAATGAAATTGTTCTATTCCTAAGGCAGAACAACATTGCTAAGAGGGAGAAAATGTTGTGGCTGATAACTGATTATCAGGGCACGTGCTACCTGTTTACAAATTACCTCCGGTGACCCCCATTAGGTGCGGGTCCTGACCGAGCTGTACTGCGTTCCTTCTGTGAACAATAAAGTTGATTGTTCGTTCTGGCTCGAAGGGACTCGGTGGTTCTTTCTTCATGCTCCACACACACAACAACCCGACACTACAACCCGTCACAGTCATGTAGAGGACATTATATGATTAACATCAGTACATTTCAGGAGGGCTTAATGTCTGCAGTGTGATTGATATGTGCTTGTTTTTCGTTCTTGAAGCTGCATGTCATTCTTTTAAACCCAATTCAAAACAATTTAGAGTTCCACAATTGTCTTGTTCCGTACATAGTAGCTGTGCTGGTTTTGTAGCAGGGATTTCCGTACAACCCCTGGGGTGCACCCCCCCCCCCCAATGAAATTCCTCAGGTGACCCCACCAGCTCGGCCACCAACACGTTCTTGTAGTGAGCCCGACGCAGCGAATAACATCCTGTACTGTCAAACTTGGGCTGTAATACCTCACTCATGAAGGTGATCGTACCATGCATTTGTCCAAAATCATTTGAAAGCGACTGTTCAATGCATATATTCAATGTCACAGGGGATTTTAACCTACCTGGGACCGAGTGGTCATCCTTCTCAACTGGTTTAGTTGAGCAGAAAAGTTGTCAACGTTTAACAGACTTATGTGTGCTGCACGGTTTCACACAAATGGTTGACAAACCCACAAGGATTGTGGGAGGGCAGCATTCTATCCTTGATCTTTTATTTGTATCTGGAACATTGGTCGCTTCAGATTGTACTATTAAAAATGGAATATCTGATCATGAGTTAATAGTGTGCCGCGCTAGTATGCAGTCACCTGTAAGAAAACAAGGGAAAATGATCGAGGCTTACCAATTTAACCAAGCACCAGATAACCAAATATTACATTTATTAGAGGACCACTTTGAAGATTTTAATGCAAGCTATATGTTAAGTTCAACCACGATTAACGAACTATGGTGTCAGTTCAAGCGTATTGTATTTCATTGTTTGCAATTGATACCAAAACAGAGAAAAAGAATTGGTAAATATAATCCATGGGTAAACAGAAACATTATTCACCTGAAACGCCGAATATCACGCTGTCGCAACAGTATTAGAAAGAACGGAAACTCCCTTTCTCTACTCGAACGACTAGGCTGTCTGAAAAGGCAATTAAGAATTGAACTTGGAAGAGCAAAGCGGTTTTTCTTTACAACAACTCTTACTAATTATATAAAGAATGAACCCGAGAAGTTCTGGAGGCAACTATCACCCAAAGCTGTAAATGACCTAAAGCTTCGTCATGGTGATGAAATCATTGATAACCCATACTCCATTGCGTGTAGCTTCAATACGTACTTCCAGAGCGTTTTTACTGTAGAGAACCAACAGTGTTTGAGTTTGGACAGCGTACCAGTAAGTCCCATTACAGACCCTCAGTTTTCGGTCACAGGAATTATGTTTTTGATATTAAGGATAAACAAAAGAAAGAGCAGCGGCCCGGATAACATACCGAATGAGTTTTTATTGCGCTACTCAAACTCATGCGCAAGATTTTTGCAAATGATATTTAAGAAGTCGTGGGAAAACGGCCAAGTTCCAGACGAATGGAAAATCAGTAGGGTAGTACCAATTCACAAAAGCGGTGATCCTTTACTTTCCTGTAATTATCGTCCAGTGTCATTGACATGTATCTCTTGTAAGATTATGGAACATGTACTATACAAACACATTGTAACGTTTTTAGAGGAGCATAAGTTAAACAGTTCGAGACAACATGGTTTCCGCCAAGGCTACTCAACAGTATCACAGCTTACACAATTTCATTATGATCTGGCAAAGACGGTTGACGGCGGTTCCCAAGTTGATGTTATCTTCCTAGACCTTACGAGGGCCTTTGACAGCATTCCACATCAGAAATTACTACATAAGCTCACTTGTATTCTTAAAAACAGGAACCTTGTTAGATGGATAGGAGCGTATTTATTTTATAGAAAGCAATTTGTGCAGATAGATAATTCCTTTTCTACCTTGCTGGACGTGACGTCTGGGGTACCCCAGGGGTCTGTACTAGGGCCCTTATTATTTAATCTTTATATAAATGATATTCCTGATGTGTGTGCCTTTGGTGTATCTTTACGCCTTTATGCAGATGATGCTGTACTGTATAGACGTGTTTCATGTACTGAAGACCAGAATTCATTATCTATGGCATTACAAACTATTGATAACTGGTGCAAAATAATGCAGTTAAAAGTAAATGCAAAGAAAACTGTTGTCATGCACGTAACGAAGAAACGCAGTGTTATGCATTACGATTATTATGTTGGTAGCGATTTGTTGAGCCATGTGAGTTCCTACAAGTATTTAGGAGTGTTTTTTCAGTCTAACCTTTCGTGGAGTGCACATATTGACTATGTTACACAGAAAGCATTGCGGAGGCTATTCCAGTTAAAAAGAAAATTGTCACATTCAACAGTGGAAACAAGAACGATAGCATATAAATCTTTGGTACTTCCAATACTGCAATATGCTATCACTGTCTGGGATCCATACCTTAGTATTCACCAAAAGAAACTCGAGGGTGTACAGAGGAAAGCTGCCCGTTTCATTTATAGGGACTTTCGATCGACTACGTCAGCGACTGCCTTATGTTGCAGAGCAAATCTGCCACCCATTGCCTTATGCTCCAAGGTGCTCAGACTTAGGTTACTTTTTCAACAGCTTCATAATGAAACATGTACTGCATATCTGGTCAAGGATACTAAGGCATCTAGACACAAGCATACGTCTTCATTACAAGAGTACAATGCGCGCACAGATATTTTCAAATTTTCTTTTTACCCAAAGACGGTGCATGATTGGAATAGCCTCCCTGCTGAAATTGTAACTCTAGAGAATATGCCTGACTTTGTAAATAGACTTGAGCGCATGCTGTATCCCAACCACATCCTGTAACGATCCTAGTGTGGATCAACAGTATGTTAAATAAATAAATATATTGCGCGGATATACAAGCAAACATATGTAAACTCTGCATCAAGGTCTTTTTCCGCAATAGACATCTCCTTGTGCAGTTCTTCCCTTTTCCACTGCATGGACTGGAGAGTTGAACAGAATCCCAGAGGTAGCGACCCCTTTCCGGTCATTATTTAACTGCATGGTTACACTAACAACATAAAAACAAGTTCACCACAGTGGAAATTACAGGAGACAAATTGGGATATATTTGAAAGAGAACCCAATTTCCCATCTTCTGCTTTTCAGGGTTTGAATGTTGAGGAGGCAAATAAGTTGATTACTCATACTTTATAAATGCCGCTCAACAGTCCATTCCACAAACATCTGACCGACTCATCAAGCGCTCCAAGCCTTGGTGGACGAGCGATTGTGAAAGCACATGCAAAGAACAAAACCGGGCGTGGGGTGTCTTTCCACGGCACCTCACTATAACAAACCTAATTACTTTCAGGAGAGCTCGAGCGAAAGCACGTTGGACGCGAAGGCAAGCAAAGAAAGAGTCCTGGAGAAATTTCGTATCATCCTTAAATAGTACCACACTATCCAAAATAATATGGGACAGACTAAGGAAAATCAGGGGCGACTAGCTTCTGTGTACCATTGTTAGAAATAAATGGTACAGTATGTCAAAGTATGGAGGAGCAGGCCAATGCCCTCGAGGAACACATCCAACAAGTGTCACGTTCATCCCATTACAGCAGGGATTTCTGGAACATTAAATCATCCGCTGAAATGCAAACAATTGATAGCGGGTCAGATGAGAGGTGTGGTTACAACGGACCTTTTTCAATGGCGGAGCTACAAAGGGCTCTGTCATCCCCTAAAAGCTCGGCACCTGGACCTGATCACATAGTGTACTCCATGCTTAAACATCTGCCTTTAACTTCATTAAAGTCTCTCCTCGATTTCTTTAATCTGGTCTGGCGAGAAGGTGTTCTCCCTTCTGGCTGGGAGAAGGCAATCATAGTTCCACTGCTGAAGCCGGGAGAAGATGCCGTGCAGTTGCCGACCCATAGAGCTGACAAATTGCCTGGGGAAGACTTTTGAGCGCATGGTCAACAACCGTCTTAAATATCAGCGTGGCTTCAGAGCTGCGTGCTCAACAGTCGACCAACTCTTGCGTTTGGAGACTACCATTAGAGAAGCCTTCGTCAGGAAACAGCACTGTATGTCTTTGTCTGTGTATGTCTATATTCTTCGATATAAAGAAGGCATACTATATTGCATGGCAATATCCTTCGAGACTTGCATGCACTTGGTATACGTGGTAGAATGTCCCAGTGTATTACCAATTTCCTACATTGAATTGAATTGAATTTTCCAATTGAATTGAATTTTTTCCAATTACCAATTTCCTACAGGGGATAACTTTCAGGGTACAAGTTGGGACAGCACTATCTCGTCCCTTCCTCCAGGAAAATGGTGTCCAGCAGGGGTCCGTACTTCGCGTGACCCTTTTCATCGTGAAGCTCAACTATATAGCAAATGTTATCCCTTCATCAATCAAGTACTCGTTGTACGTCGACGATGTTCAGATTTCTTATTGCTCCTCTAACCTATCGGTGTGCGAACGCCAGCTACAGCTAACAATAAATAAGCCGGTTAGATGGTCTCAGGAAAATGACTTCAAGTTCTCTCCCGACAAGACAGTTTGTGTTCGGTTCTCGAGGGTTCGGGGAATGTTCCCAGAGCCCACTCTTTCTATGTGCAACCAAAGTATGAACGTGAAGTCTGAACACAAATTCCTAGGTCTAATTTTCGACGAAAAACTGTCTTTCTCAGCTCACCTGAAAGCCCTCCAGAAAAAATGTATAAAGTCTATGAACATTTTAAAGGTACTCACACACCGATCATGGGGCGCTGATCGCGATACACAACACCGGAACTATGTCTCCACTGTCCTTTCAAAACTTGATTACGGTTGTGTGGTGTATGGGTCAGCACGACCTTCTACACTGAAAATGTTGGACCCTGTACATCACCTGGGACTGCGCCTGGTCCTTGGAGCATTCCCGACCTCGCCAGTCGAGAGCCCTTACGTAGAAGCCAATGAGTGGTCTCTCGAAAAGCAGCGGTTCTACCTGAGTATGTCATACGCATTAAGGATTAGAGGCTACCCAGAAAACTCGGCAAACCCTGCTATAAGCGACACACAAAATAAACAGCTCTTTTTGAGCAGGCCTTTAGCGGTATTGCCATTTAGTATGCGCATGTCACAGGAAATTAAGCACTATGGCTTTTCGGAATATAACTACGTGATCCTTGAGTGCAGTAAAAAAAATCCCTCCATGGCAACCTCATCCAAAATGTAATAGATCACTCACTCATCGTATGACAAACGTCATACCCCAAACATTGTACTGAAACAGGAATTTGAGCACCTAAAAGAAACCTTCAGCAGCATGTTGAATTCTACACGGATGAATCGAAAACAAATACTAGGGTGTTATGTGCTATGATTACTGGGATAGTCACACGTTCACAGTGTCTAAAGAGCACCATGCATATTTTTACTGCTGAAGTGTATGGAATAATTTTAGCCCTCAACTACATCCTACAAAATCACATAAGATCATCAGTAATATACACAGATTCTCTCAGTTCTCTGCAGGCTATTTGTAACATACACCCCACTAAAAGCCAGGTAGTTGATCGTGCAAGGAGCCTGGCAAGCACTATAGCTAATAGGGCCTATCAGTTACTCCTCTGCTGGGTACCCAGTCATGTTGGGATACCTGGCAATGAAGGAGCTGATCATACTGCTAAGGCTGCGTTAACAAGTGACATAACCCCTTTCCTTAAATTTCATATCAAGATCTCAAACTATGTCTAAAAACGACTGGCTGATCAATAACGACTGGCAAACATCGTGGAACCGGCAAACCAATAATAAATTACATAGCATCAAGCCCTATGTAGGCTCCAGTTCACCTGGTATGTCCAGTCGACTATATGAAGTGCTGTCCTCCCGCCTTCGTTTGGGACACACTTACTTGACGCATGGGTATCTTCTACGAGGAGAACACCCACCGGAATGCGACCACTGTGGGGAATATCTTTTGATCATTCACATCCTCATCGCGGGTCCAGTGTACCAACATCTTCGTCAACATCATTTTTGCTCCCTTTTATAAAAACTTTTTACCACTCCACCCAGTGCTTCTACTGGGTGATGACAGTTTTGTTCCTTTTGAGAACGTGTATAGGTTTTTTAACGAACTGGGTTTTTAAAAGATCTGTGATTTTATATACTAATGTAACGATTTTACTCCTGAACATGTACTTTCAAACTAGCTATTCTTCAGTGGCATTTGGCGCATCATGGCATTTGTAGCTGATGCGCCAATGAAACCTGAAGAAAAAAAAGTATTGCGACACTTTCAACTAAAGTTAGCAAAATTGAATCTGAGGTTGAGTGTTTGAGAGCTGACTCAGTTGTCCCCACCCAATCTACTCGGGACATTGCTGAATTGAAGTCAAAGTGTATCGACGTTGACAACAGAGCACGAGGAGATAATGATGTATTTTACGGAATCCAAGATTCCTCCTCAGAGACTTGGAAGATCGTTGAAGATAAGGTTATTCTATTCTCTAAGGATAAGTTGGAAGTTGAATTAAATGACCGTGACATAGAACGTGCTCATCGTTCAGGAAGATTTTCCATTTAAAGCCCAGACAATTATTGTGAAATTGTCTCACTTTAAAACAAAACAAATGGTTCTGAGCCACGGTCCTAAATTGAAGGATACCACTTTCGCTGTTCGCGAGGACTTTCCTCTCTCAGTTTGCAATGCTCGTAAATATTTGATAGGGTTCGGAAAGAGCCTGGCTGTTCCTTATAAGCTAAGAGTGGACAAGTTGTTTGTCGGTGACAAGCAATATGTGTTCGACCCCCAGAAGAATGCTCTTGTGGGACAAGTGAAATAGCAATTATGTAAACTGTCTGCTTACAACTTCTTATATATGAATATACGAAGCTTTGTCCTGAAGCGAGATGACTTGACTGAATGTATCACTTTAGTCTCAGTCAGAATCACACAAGTAACTCTAGGATTATTATTTTAACGGAAACATGGTTGACGTCCGATATAGGGGATCATGAGCTATTCCGGGTGGAGTTAAACATCACGAGATAGACTTTATCGGGTTATTGTTCGGTTATGTCACAGTTGTTCTCGGCTGGCGTTTGTTACCGCCCCCTCCCCCCCCTTAGGCCGTCACCCACCTTTGTGCCCGCATTGTTTGATACTTTGACACACTTCTACACCAGGTTCCCAAATACGATATTTATTATTTGTAGTGATAACAATTATCCTGCGATTGACTGGAACGCTTCCCTCGCTGAAACTGGACACGATACCCAAACATGGGATTTCGTTAACCTGTGCCACGCATTTAACCTCGCGCAGCTTCTCCAAGATCCAACTCGGGCAAGCTCCTGTTCTGTGCTCGATCTTATCCTTACTAATAACGCTGATTTCACAAATAATATATGTGTAGTCGATGGCCTTAGTGACCATAAAGCCATTTACGGGTCCTTCTTAACCTGCTCCAAGCGCTCATCTCGGGAATCTAACATTACTGCAGACTATGGCAGAGCTGACTTTGAGTCAATAAACCGTGAATCCGAAGCTTTCTACGAGGCTTATATGTTACATTTGGACCAACGGGACGTAAACGCTAACTGGAATTTATTCCAAAAGAAAATATGCGAACTTGCTGAGTTATATATACCTAAAGTTCGTGTTAGGTGTGAGTCTAAGAGTCCCTGGTACGACTAAAACCTTAAACGCCTATCAAACAGGACTAAAAGGCTGTTTAAAAAACCGAAGCCACAGAATACCGCAACTGCCTGGGAACACTATAATAGGAAAAAAATAGCCGGAGCTCTTTGGCACGTATAGCATATGTATATCTGGAACACTATAAGTCGTTCTCGCAAGTGTACAGGAAAAGCTTAAAAATAGCAACGGAAAAGTACTTCAAGGAAGCGCTTCCTTCGCTGTTACGCCGCGATCCCGGAAATTTTGGAGGACTATATCGCCCAGTGGTAATGGTAATAAAATACAACTAGTCACTTGTAGTTGGGATTCAATGGCTGATGACCCAGCAGCTAACCAGCTAAATAATTATTTTTCTTCTGTTTTTCTGAGTGAACAGTCCCACAGCTCCCGCCTAGACATTAACACGTCTTTTGTTCAGATGGAACCTATGAAAATCATTCCTGCGGGCATAGTAAAAATCACCGAAAGGCTAAGATTGTCATCATCATGTGGAGTCGACAACATCAATACCAAAATATTACGAAGAACGAAGTGCTAAACGTGCAGCCAAAGAGCTCCTGCTATTTTTCCCTCTTATACACTTGACTGGCTTTGCACTGGGGTTTCAGAGGTGTCTTAGGACACCCTGACGGGAGGTATCACGTGCCACGTGACCTTCTGACGCCATCTGCTCAAACGTTGCCTGCCTGCGTACTGCTGATGATGACCCAACAAGGCCGAAACAGCTGTCCAGTACTGGCATGGCGACGTTTGAATTACAAACAAGTTTATTTGCAGTTTTTTCTCAACCCTAATATTCTCGCAGTCTTTGTCCACGGGACTCCTGCCTTCAGACTGGAGAGTAGGAAAGGTACTTCCTATCTTTAAGAGTGGCTACCACCACGTGTGTTCCAATTACCGCCCAATCTCCATCACATGCATTTGTTGTAAGATACTAAAACACATAACATACTCCAAGCTTAGTTCACATCTGGAAGACCATGGCCATTTCTACAAATTTCAACACCGGTTTCGCAAAGGCTATTCTTGTGAGGGTCAGCTGTTGGGTTTTTCACACGACCTGTTTTTGGCTTTCGATGATAATACGCGTACCGATGCCATATTTATCGGTTTCTCCAAAGCTTTCCATCGGGTATCTCACAAGCTTTTGCTCCACAAACTTTCACGGTGCAGTATTGATTCCAAAGTTCTAAAAGAGATTGAACAATTCCTCACTAACAGAGTTGAGTTTACAGAAGTGAATCGTGTGGATCGTGTTCTGATCAATCCCAAGTCCGCTCTGGGGTGCCCCAGGGCAGCGTTCTCAGGCCTCTCTTATTTTTATTTATGGCAGCCACCTCCCTGTGCATCTATCTTCCTCAATGAGGCTATATGCTGACGATTGTGTCATTTATAGAAAAATTACCACGCGTGACGACCGCATAGCACTTCAATCAGATCTTCGGGCTCTACAAGAGTGGCGTAGCACCTGGTCAATGCAGGTAAACAAGTCCAAATACATGCAACTTACCTTCTCTCGATTACCAACACAAAATAATCATTCCTATTACCTAGGGGACTCATGCCTCTCAGTAGGTGAGCAGTACAAGTATCTCGGGGTATACTAGGGCTATACTATCTCGGGGTATACTATATACACTAGTGACCTCAGCTGGAAAACACAGATTCGACATTTGGTTTATGATGCTAACAAAGTTCTCGGGTATTTCAGACGTAATTGGAGGTCAGCAGCCCCCAGCGTCAAGCTAATGGCTTATGCAACCTTTATACGTGCCCAGCTTGAATATGCGGCCGCAATATGGAGAACCTACCAGCTGACTCTTATTGGAGAACTTGAGGCCGTTCAGAACAGGGCCGTAAGATTCATCACATCCAACTATTCAAGGTTCTCCAATATTTCCGCATTGAAGACAGACAATAATATCGAGCTGTTGGAGACCAGGCGTAACATTGCCCAAATATGTCTTTTGCACAACCTTTATTATGTGGTTGCGCCTTGGATAGACATGGCTTTTTGTCCACCAGGCCGTCCGCTACCGCGTATGCATCACTCGCGTTATACCGTTTTTCCCAAAGTAAGAACAACTACGTTTTTAAAGTCAAGCGTACCTCATGCGACTTCAGAATGTAACAAGCTGCCTACATCTATTGTTAATATGACCAACGCTGAGCAGTTTAGATCCACTATAACTGATTATTTTCGCTAAGTGTGGTTATTCATTACTTGTGGGCGGGACGCAATCCAATAGCATTTTAGTAGTTTTTCTTTGCATATCAGATTTACTTTTCCCATTGTTTGTAGTTCGGTGTATCGAGTGCACATATGGTTTGTATTTTGTTTATTGCTTTTACATATATTTTTGCATATCTCCCGCAGAGATTACTTCTCCTCTATTATTTCTAACACTGAACCACTGAGTGCATTTATGTGTTGCGTATTCTGTCCCCCCACCCTTATGTAATTGTTACACCATCGAGAGCCAGCAGATGAATCATCCAAAGGTTTATTCCAAACCAGAGAGCCCGAAGAAAACCATCCGCTCCCAACGGAAGCTTACAGCAAGAATACGAACACAACAGGGGCTCAATCTTGATGTGCACATAGCGATCGTTATAGCTATTTTCCAAAATTTGCGCGCTCATTCCGTCACGCGCATTGGCCGTCAACCAGGGAGCACGAGCGTTTAGCAAGCCTTACGGGATCGCGAAAAGTTAAAGATCTAGCCCCAGGACGCGCAGCGCGTGAACAGTTTCGCAACTTTGTCGTCGTCACTATATTACACTTTTCCCCCCTTAGTCTGAAACAATGTCCGAAACGCACAGGTTTCTTGAGTGGTATACCACGAGATGATGTAGGCCCCGATATGATGTCCCTAGGTGCTGCCGGTAGTGGAGCGTCGTCGTGAGGCGGGTGCTCCGCCGCTGTGGAAAGCCATTGAGGAATATGTCTCGAAGGAGATTGGGAAGTGATGGGGACCACGCAAGGAAAGTCGTTTGGCGGCACCGGCAGCCTTGCAGTTGGCGGATTTATGTCACGAGTGGGGAACCGGAAGCTTGACGTGAGATGTGGTGTGCTGTCAACCGGCGAAGAGGACCTGCGCATGTGATCCACATGCCGACGAAGCAGTCGTCCATCCTGTGTGAGGCCCTCGTAGGAACGTTTGCCGACCTTCCTGGAGACCTTCACTTGGCACCACTTTCCATTATTGGTGAAAGTCCTGAACCACGCGGTCTGGCCGACCTTGAAGTGGTCGTCAATCTGGGCTTGGGTGCCGGGGGGCGAGTCCTCGTAATGCGGGTGAATTGTGTCCAGGGCAGTCCTGAATTCCCTTCCAAGCATTTGTTTGGCTGGCGTCACCTTGGTTATCACATGCGCTGTGGTGTGCTGGTTCAGGAGGAATCTCGACAGACGACACTGAATACTTCCTTGGGTGTGTTTCTTCAGGGCCCGCTTTAGCTCCTGAACCATCCTCTCCGCCTGACGGTTTGTAGAGGGATGATATGGGGCGCTGGTTACGTGGCGGATACCATTGCGGCTGAAGAACGACTTCATCTCGCTGGAAACGAAGGCGGTGCCGTTATCGCTGACCACGAGTTGCGGAAGTCCGAAAGTGGCAAAGATGGCGCGTAGCGCGTCGATGAGTGCGGAGCTTGTCGCGGTGGACACGGGTCGCACCTCGAGTCACTTCGTGATGGCGTCAACTATAACAAGGTAGAATGGGTCGTGAATCGGACCTGCGAGATCCATGTGGAGGACAGACCAAGCGACGCGAGGACGAGACCACACTGGTAGTGGTTGTCTGGGCAGAGACTTGGCATAGCGCTGACACGTGTGGCAGCTGCTTACTGTTTTCTCGATGGCGGTGTCGAGTTGTGGCCACCAGAAATAACTTCTTGCAGCGTGCTTCATTGCTGTCATTCCTCTGTAGCCAGCGTGGAGCAGGGTGAGAGCGTGCGACTGTAGCGCTGGGGGAATAACCACTTGCGAACCCCAAAGTAAGCAACCTTTGTGGGTAGAAAGTTCGTTCCTTCTTACGTTGAAGGGCAGGAAATCTTTCCCGGTCCAACCTGAGACGTAACCCGACTGTACACCTTGATACACTCTTGAGAGGGTTGTATCCTGTGCAGTTGACTGCGCAATGGCCGAAGGCGTGAGAAGGGGAATGAAAACTGCCTGGACCATGACACATCTCCAGGTCCCGCCGGTTCATCCTCTTCTAAAGATAGATGCAGTCTGCTGAGGGCGTCGGCATTTTGATGGCGTTTTCCCGGCCTGTAATGGAGTTTATAGCAGTACTTTCCGAGCAACAGGCACCATCTTCTCATACCTGGAGATAAAACTGCAGGAATCGGGCGGTGCGTGCCCGTGATGACCAGTAGGGGTTTGTGGTCGCTGTAGATGATTACTTCTCTCCCTGCGATATACTGGTGGAAGTGCGTCACTGCAAACACGATGGCTCGGCCCTCTTTATTCAACTGTGCATAGTTGCGCTCAGCTTTCCCCAGTGTGCACGAAGCGAATGCAATTGCAGCTTCGTTCCCTTGATCGTTAGGCTGTGCCAAGACTGCGCCGATTCCGTACGGCGAGGCGTCACAGGACAGCGGTTTCTTCTCGTCATCGTGCTGGAGGACCGGAGCGGACAGCAACTTTCCTTTCAGCTCGTCGAATGCCCTCTGAGGCTTTCCTTCCCAACGCCAAGGGGCTTGCGCATCCTTAAGCCTATGCAGACTCTCTGCAATCGTAGCTCGGTCTTGATGAATTTACAGTAGAATGCCAGCATGCTCAGGAAGGACTGCAGCTGCGCTTTGTTTGTGGGTGGTGGAGCATCGGCGATAGCCTGTATTTTGCTGTGAGAAGGTCGAACGCCTTCTGCGGTGACGATGTGTCCCAAAAACTCAAGCTCTTGCACGCCAAAGATGCATTTCCCCCGTTTTGCTTTTAGCCCAGCTTGCCTGAGCCTCTGTAGTACGGCTGTGAGACGTCCGTCGTGTTCTTCCATGGTTGGTTCCATCATCAAGATAGACGACCACGCCGTCAAGCGCCATGAGCAGTTGATCCATGAATTGCTGAAAAAACAGCGGGGAGACGGAAACTCCGAACGGTAGACGTTTCACCTTGAACAATCCCTTGAGTGTAGTGATTGTTAGTGCTTCCGCTGTGGCTTCGTCTACGCGAAGCTGTTGATATGCTTGAGTCAGGTCCACTCTTGAAAAGAACTTTCCTCCTCGTAACGCTGACAGAAGCTGGTCTATCGTTGGCAGCGGGTACGACGCCAATAACACGCTTGCGTTTACTGTCGTTCGGTAATTCCCGCAAATCCGGAGGGTATTATCCTTTCTGCGAACGATCACAATTGGCGTAGCCCATTTTGAAGCTTGCACAGATTCCAAGATAACTTGTGTTTCGAGCTTCTCGAGTTCCTTAAACACCGCGTCCCGGAGTGCAAAAGGTACAGGCCGAGCTTTCAAGAACTTTGGTGAAGCCTCCTGTTTCATGGTGATGTGCACTGGAGTGCCACTGTGTCCGTTGAAAGCCGGATCGAAGACGTCCGAATACTGTGCCAGTACAGTATCGACGGTCTCAGCCATGCGCATCTGGTTGACCTTGACGGAGATTCCGAGGCACTGGAACCAGTCGCGCCCTAAGAGAGATGAGCCAGCTCCCTTCACTACTCGAAAGGGTAGAACATGCGTGCTGTCGTCCATCTGAACGGTAACGGAGATGTTCCCCAGAAGTGTCAACGTTTGGCCCGACCAAGTTGACAAAGCTGTTGATTCTGGCTGAAGCTTTGGACGTCGAGTACGCCATAAGTTCCTGTATGTGTCGTCGCCAATAACCGAAAAAGCGGCGCCTGAATCTACCTCCATTACGTGTGGTACGTCGTTGAGCCTCAAAGCCATGGTTATCTTCGGAGCTACTTCGGAGCGTACGTTATGCAACGTGTAGACTGACGGTACTGTAACTTCTTCGTGCTCTGGCTGCAGCTGATTTGTTGTCCGATTCTTCACCGGTGACTTCTTGGACCGACAGGCCTTTTCGATGTGCCCTTTCCTTTGCAGAAGTGGCAAACGGCGTCCCTGAACCGACAACCCGATGGATCATGCTGTCCCTCGCAGAGAAAACATGGCTGAGTATGTTGATCCCGTTTGTGGAACTTGAAGCGTCCCAGAAGTTCGGTAGGCTTAGGGTCGAAGTGTCCACTCAGAATTTGCACAAGTTCGGCATAATCCACTTCAGCTGGAAGTCGAGGGTGGACAAGGGCTCGTATTGTCTGGTATGTCCGCTCACCACATTCGCTTAGAAGAAAAGCCCGTTCCTTCGTTAGTTGGGTGATTTCATTGGCTTCGAAGTAGAACGCCAGGCGTTCGATTCATGACGACCAGTCAGCACCTTCGCTGAATTCGTGTAGCCGCAGAGACATCGCGGAGAATGGAGCCTGCCGTGGGTTGGATTTCTCGTCGCCAGTGTTACATCATCGAGAGCCAGCAGATGAACCATCCAAAGGGTTATTCCAAACCAGAGAGCCCGAAGAAAACCATCCGCTCCCAGCAAGAATACGAACACAACAGGACGCGCAGCGCGTGAACAGTTCTGCAACTTTGTCGTCGTCATGTCTTCCCGGGCCTTTAAGGTATATTGAATAAATTAAATCATTACATTACGTTCATCTTCAATAGGCGACAGGAAACTACAATGATGATGAAATCCTGCCCCTTGTTCGTTATTTATTATTCGTCAATTTAATCAAGTTATAGCCGCCGGTGTCGCGAACGCATCGCGATCACGAGGCTATAAGGAGCATGATAACGAGGTTTCCCGTTGAGCCGCCGTGCCCCCAGAAGAGCGCTCTACTTCGCATCTTCCCTTCCCATCTCTCCCGCTGATGCCAGCCTTGTTCCCCAATGAAGCAGTGACGTCGTCTGCCGAGTGCCATGAAGAAAGGAAACACAGGAGCGGCTGTTTCGAACAAATTTCTGTGGGACCCCTCTGGTGGTCGCTCCTGTCAAAACCGCCATTACTTCCTGTCCACCACGTGATCCTCTCTAAAGTTTCGGTTTGGCAACGCTTTGTTGCTCGCGCTGCTTTTCGTGCTTTTATGCTCTCCCAAAGTCATTTACTCGTAAAATGTGAGCACCATTGCGCAAACAACATTTGTTAACGTGTTCTTACCGCGGTTGCGGCTGTCGTTCAACAGAAAGCAGCTCTGTCACGGGAATAACGTTTCATTCGTAAGCACGTACTTAACCAGTTGTTTCATACCCCTGTCTGTGAAAGAGTCATCTTGAATCGTTCCTTTACAAGCTGGCGCTGTGCTACAGCTGCAGATTCATTTGATTCCCTCCATCGACGTACAAATTTGATTACTGGCATGCTTTAGCACTTCAGCAACAAACACACAAAACGCAGCCACGTCGTCACACAAACATCGCTGACACGAATGATGGTTCTAGTCGTGCGTGGTTGTCCTGCAGACCCTGACCGGTGTTGTAGTAGGAGGGTAAACCAAGAGTAAACCTACGAACCCACGCAAATAAATCTGGACGCGCGGCATTTATCACAATGCAAAACGTCAAAATGGCCCGGGCGGTCGTCGGCTCGTTCCAAGCATTGCCACCGTTGCGAACGGTCGCAATCTTCAAAATCGAATTCTGCGATATTTGTGCACCTATTGATTGAATTACTTCGCATGAAGCATTTTAATAGGTAGGATAACCGCCTCGTTTTAAAAGAAAACATGTGGTGATTGAAGTGCTTTCTGAGCTCCTTTAAGGCATGGAATGGGGTTGGCAAACTATTCCTGGAGCGGGATTTGACCATACCGCTCGATTCCTTGGAATTGAAAGGAATGGAATTAGCAGACATATCCATTCTTCGGAATGGAACCGGGGCCCCCATTCCGCAATCCTGCTAGAAATATGATTGCCACACGTGTATCCATGAATGACGACTAAGTAAAAGGAACAAAATGAAAAATAAGATTTGTCAGTCTCTTTCTTTTTTCTCATTTGTCTTACCGGAAAGATTGCCGTCGTGTGGATTCCTAGCAGAGGTACTTTTTTTGAGCAACGAGGAGAGCTGGACCTGCTTGTACGAGATCATAACTTTAAAGCGCTACAGAGACAAGGACGGAGAGATATATACAACACATAGGCGCACTTCCAACAAAGGTTTATTGAAAAGTAAACGAACTGCTTAAATGCTAACTCCAGCCACCCTATCGTGGCCTCTGCCCTGCATTCTGCCGGCACTCTTGCATACACGAGCTTAGATACGCTAGTTCTTTATCAGACAGCAGGATGGAGGGGTTACTGATGAACGCCCGCCCCAATTGTTAGATCCTAGCTGATTCGTTTATCTCACGCGTGGTCCAATCGGTACTGTCGGTGTCCTATCGGTACTGTAGAGATTGTTCCAATAGCGGTTCACAGCCGCACTGATGACAATGTAGAGACATCCATCCATTCCGTTTGTTGTCGACGTTAAGCCTGTGTATCCGCAACCGGTCATTGATGCATCGTCCAGTCTGTTCCACATAGAATTTACCGCACGACAAGGGTACTTCATACGCAACCTGTTCCACATATGGAGTTCTGTGTTGTTTTTTGCATCCGCGTTCTTCCCGCTAGTGTAGTTGACAGCACGACAAAGCGTCCGGATTTTATTTGGAGCAGAGAAGGTCATTTGAACAGCAACGCGTCCAGCCATCTTTTTTAATTGGTGCGAGACTTTGTGCATGTAGGGAATGACTACGGTGTTCTTTCGTTCTACTTGTGACCTTGTTTCAGAAACATTACGAGGGGGTCAACGTCTTGCATTACGCATTTAAGCAGTTGGTGTACTTTTCAATAAACCTGTGTTGGAAGTGCGCCTATGTGTTGTGTGTCTCTCTCCGTCCTTGTTTCTGTAGCGCTTTAAAGTTATGGTACTTTTTCTGCTAACAGTTTAAAATGCATCGGGATCGTTAATCTCCAACTGAAAAAAGTAGCGAAGACGGTACAAAGCTGCTATATTCATTGATCCCAGATAAGGTCTTTACGTAGGACCCTGAAGGCGGCTTTCTCTCCATTGTGTCATTGTTTATTAAGTTACCACGTCAAGGTTAATTATAACATTTTAAGACATGTGAGAAGCCGGCTTTAATTATCTTTCACCACAGAAACGTTTCAGCTAGCGGGTCTGCGAATGTCGGAAGCGCATACCCAGAAAACGTGACTCCCCTCTAATTACAGCACAGAATGACATCACTGTAGGGACGCCATTAGAGCGAATATTCCAACTATCGCAGCGTCCTCAAACAAATTAAGTCCTGCAACACTCCACCAGCAACCATTAATCAAGACAAGCACTCAAGCAGTTTCACCATAACCATTTTATAGTCGTGTGTGGATTCTGACAGTGTCCCGAGCCAACTTTTTTCTTTATTACGCGGCTCAGTCGTAGATTAAGATCACTCCACACAGTTAGTAGCAGCCACAGAAATAATTCACCGTCGTCATAAAACGGCATTTACGACCGCATGTTGCAGCTCTCGCCCTAAATATTAATCAGACGAACACTATACAGGTTGTTATTGCATAGCTGTGGGTTTGAATGACGTTTCGTGCTTACTGGTTCTCGGTGAGGTAACAAACTAGGAATTCCGCCGCCTTCAGACGTAATTGCGAGGTAGGCTGGGCGTGTGAATGCGCTCGGAAGGATTTGTTGCTCGGCGCATCACGGCTGGAAATGTTTGTGGCAATATCGCTGATACGACCAAGTTGGAACCTGTTGCGTTGTCAATATTACGTGTTATTTATGCCCTTCCGAAGCCCAATTTTTTTCCTTCTGTCCCTTTCCTCTACCAACTGTATGCTTCTATGAAAATTATTCCGTGAAACGGCTTTTGTGGGACACGACGGCTCAACGACTCAACTACCCTTAGGTACGTACTGGAAATAAGCTTTGTCGTTCATCTGTAACGTGCTAGTAGATTCTAAGAAATGTCTCCACAGACCAGCAGTAAGAGCATGAAAGTGGTGAATTAACGAAGCTCCACTCAGAACTGTATCCATGCAGTTCTATGTGAATAGACCTATAAGGTCGACCTGTAAAGTTATGCGAGCTTAAACCCCAACTGTTTCTGTAACCTCTTTCTAAAATTCAAGTAATCGCTAGTCACTTTTCGAGATAGTGCTACTCCAAAACGCAAAAATATTTTCCATGCAGAAAGACAAATACAAAAAGAAAAACAAAAGCCGCTACACTTGTGCCAAAATCACCATTTTTAGAATTTCATGAGCACCGGGACACCTCCTCTGAAACCCGACTTGGCCTGATAGCAGAGGACTATGCAAGGAAGCTTTACAGGATGCCCAGGTAGCACAAAAAGTTGCAGCAACGTTGCCTGAATGTGTCCGATGTGAGAGCAACGTTTCCAACAAAAAAATGACGTTATTGCAACGTTGTACTGGAAACGTTACATGTTCAACAAAAAAAAAAGACATTGCTGGTATGTTGCTTTAGAAACGTTACGTTTTCAACATAACGAAACAACACGGCTACGTTGCATCAGGAACGTTGTCTAGATATTCCCTCGGAACATTACTGTTACGTTTCACAGAGCTCACACTGCAACATTTTAAGATGGAGGAATTGGCCTATGTGTTTCAAAGAGAATGGGATTTCCAATTGATTTAATGGGATCCAACATGTTGCAGAGCCACCAATACAATAAGTGAGACGCTCGGTGCTGAAGGAACGAGTGTAATGGCGACCAACGGTACATTATATTCTCAAATTAAATAATAATATGATTAAGAAGAACGCCGTATGTCTGTGTAGCAAATTAACTACTTTGAGGAATTCGTTCAATTCTAATGAAATTCCAGAATACGCATGATATCGCAAGTATAGCAAGTGAAAACTGAACGTAAATCTGAAATTAAAATTTATTTTCAGTCGAGCAGGCGGCCGCTGGCCGAAGTGGTCAAAGGCTGTCCGCGGACGCTCGTCAAGTCCCCAAGTCCGAACTGACGCGTTGTAACACAACACGTTCGTTTCTGTGCCGCACACATAGTGGCTCGTCCGCGTTGAAAATAGCTCGTGTTATTTCAAATGTTTGTGAACATATCTACAAAGATACATGTACCGTGATAACTTCGTATTACGCCTCTTACTTTATTGCTATTGCTATTATTGCTATTGTTTCTGCATTTTGTACAACATTCCTGTGCACGTAAGTAGAGCATTCGACAGTCGTCAACGGTCAGTCTGCTATACGAAATGTCGAAGTGTTCGGTTATGCGCTGTGTCTGACAAGCAGTTTGCGTCATTCGGGCTTCTTTTTGAGGATTTTATCCGTTTCTAAGGTATCTATAGTTGATGTGTCAGGCATTCCCGTTGTTTCTACGTCGTTTCTCATGTTTTTACCGCTGCTCGTAGGCAATACGACCGCTGATGGGACGAGAGCGAGATGTTCTATCAGAGTGCTACCGCCCGCGCTGTGAGCAACGGTATGTAATGTACTTTGACGCCCAACATGGTGCTGTGCTAACATATTTTGAAATTGTATTTCTTGAAGGTTATGCTCGTGCGACGCGGCTGGCATAGGTGCGTCGGCATTTGTCAGCAGTTCGTCAAAACGGAATCTCGCTGAAGTTTGATGGCGTTAATTCTCACGCAAGAAACGGAAGCTGGACGAGCTTTCGCGAGTCACCTACGAAACACAAGAGCATGACAGAACTCACTGCTTCAAGTTCTCTTGTTTTTTCGTCAGGACTGTTCAGACATTGGGGACACATATCCCTATAAATCTACTCATCGTTGATCGACGTTTTGTGTGTTGGTGATGAACAGTATGCTTTCAGAACATGTAAGTGGTGAACCAGGTTTCTACTGTTGCTGTTCTGTGTCTTGCTAGCGATGTTCAACTGCTTGGCGAATATTCCTACATAAAATTTGAAACATATAGAATCATCTGAAATAGCTCTCACATTTATATCTATCACTTGTAGCATTTTCACGTCTACTGTATTATGTGTGCAAGAATAAATGTTCACACAGAAACGGCATCAAGTGTAATTTCTTTTTACAGCTAAAACATGCTTTCTGCTCCAGTTCGATGATGACGATGATTGGAGTTTTAATGGCGCATTAACTACATAGGTCATAATGATGCTCCATTTCGTTCCCATTGACATTTGAGTGATTTATTATCGAAATCCACTAAATTCTTGTTCCTTTCAATAGGTATTTGTCCAAGATCGTTGATTGGGAATGTCAAGTTTTGATTACTTTCAATAAGAATTGTGAATGCGATATCTACTTTAACCGAATGAGAGATCTGGGCTATTTTGAAATGGATTATTTTCAGCAGTAAGGCAGCTTGAATAGTGATATACTGTACAGTATATCACTGTTGAAACTTCTTGACAGATGGAAATAGTCCAGTTTAAAACAGCCCAGAAATCTCATTCGGTTAAAGTGGGTATCGCATTCACAATTCTCATTGAAAGTAATCGAAATTTCCCATTCCCTATCGACGATCCTGGACAAATACCATATTGAAGAAATGCTATAAATCCATACATTGTTATAACGTTGCAAAATTTACGTTGAGAGGACATCACAGACGCATACACTGATGTGATGTTTACAATGGATGTTGCGGTAATGTTGCAAATAAACGTTGCAGATAACGTTGAAGTCGCGGACATTAGCAACATCTGAGCAATGTTCCAAGCTGACATTTAGACAACGTTGCTGCAACTTTTTGTGCTACCTGGGTGGTGCGTGGGTTACGGGGTGGTGGAACAGATCTCGGCAGGGAGAGGAGGACATATCTGTGGCGAACAATTCCCTTCTCGCGCCGCGACCTGATAACAACACCGATAACACGCCCGGGAACTTTCCCGTAAGTTAAAGAATAAGATGTGATGCGTAACTGTGGGAACGCTCATGAGACTTTCTAGATATCGGGAGATTGCCGGATGGAATTGGCAGCTTGACGCCTGTGATTGCCTTCTGGACGACATATTGACTAAATGCGAGTTTTACAGATGCAGCAGGGTCCGCAGATGATATACAGGCTACGTAGTTTCAGGGTGATACCTTCAATAACAAGTTGATATCAAGAGTTATTGCGAGCTAAAATAGAGGAGACTGTGAGTATCACTTGGGCGACGATTTGACAAACTGTCTCAAGTGTATAGATTGCGCTGGTTGGTGTAAATCCACAAGCGACCAAAGAACAAACACGAAGCAACAACAGAACGACATGTGTGTGATCTTGTCTCCTGTTTGTTCTTTGGTCGCTTGAAAATGAACGAGTTGACCAAACGCTACTTCGCAGGCTGAAGCAAGGGAAACAGGTATCGGCCGCGGACTCAAAGGTATAAAACATGGACATGCAGACTACGTAATTAAATGGTGATATCTTCGATATCACGTTTATATAAAGACTTATCACGAAATAAAACGGAATATAAGAAGAATTTGGCGTCCACGAGTGCTATCTGGTAGATAAGGATAACGGACGTATTTTCGTTACCATTTCCATTTTTCGTTATTGCTATATTTTCGTTTCGGTTATTGGTTTCTGATACCAGCCTTTCAATTTTGTTTCCGTTACTGTTTCCGGTAATGGAACGGCTGTTATAGAGCTGCCGGAGGACAGCCCGTTCGGCTCTGTCAGCACTTGATTTGCCCAAGTGCTGCTTCGGTGTCACGCGTACACACTACACAAGTAATTTTATGTCGTTAGGGTGCGCGCATCTTGCAAGACTTTAAAAAGATGTACAAACATGTCTTCAGTCACTCAGAGTCCAACAACTCAAGATGGACGCGACCTCCATGCAATGTCACATTCATAAGCGGACGTTCTCAGTAATGACACTGACAGAATGGCGTTAATGCAGGCTAGCTGGTGGATAAATTCCATGATAGGCAAGCCTGAGCGATGGGCAAGAGACGTAGACAAACACGAAGGCTCGAAACACGAGCGTGTTTCGTTGTGTTTGTTTACGTGTCTTGCCCATCGCTCAATCTTGCCTATCACAGTAATAACACATACTGTCATGGCCACGGCGAAATGAAACAAAAAGTAGAAAACCAACTAAAAATCGCAGGCTGTCATCGTCGTGCTATAGTGGACTCGAGTGATGTGTTGATGCCATGGAGTTATAAGGACTGGGACGAGGAAAGCAAGGGATGCACCCTCGAGGTCCAACATTGCGCTTTCTTTCCATGCTCTGATGTAGTATCTTGAGCATTCGGGAATGAAGTCATCAAAATACAAAGATACAGTGAAAAGTCATTCAAATGTCATCGCACAACAGGAACAGCCATTACCCGTATTCAATACCTAACGATAATTTCCGTTTCTGTTTCCGGTAATGGAGGACCGTGGTACGCGTTTTCGCTTCTGTTACCATCTCCAATTTCGGTAATATACCGTTTCTGTTTCCGTTGCCATCACGTTACCCTTCCCGGCTATCTGGGCAATGATTTGATCAGACGCGACTTCGTTGGAGCAGAAATATTTGTGCTGAACTAAATACATTCAGAATCGAAGGTGTGCATGTTCCCAAATCCCTGCAGGAGCTAATACAGAAGGTCACCGACACACGAGGCGGTGAAGAAGTAGAGAACGCTGAGCGAATTTTATTTAAGTGTATTTGGAATACTGTTGGCCCATACTTGTGGGTATAGTCGCAGGTGGATAGGTCACAGGTCAATTTACAACAACACAAGAACAGACAGTTATAACAGGTGCTGCAGTTTGTAACTTAAAGCCCTATGTCAGATTTTGTCTTCCGAAGGTACGGAAAGTTTTATTGCCTCAAGTGTGGGAAAGGGAAATCAGTAACGAAACCAAAACAATATGAAAATGAGCTTTTTGGTGGGGGCCTCTCAATGGCGTGTGGCGTGTTATCGCTATCTCTGAATGACACGGCACGTCTGGAAAAAAAGATTTCCGTGATGTGATCCAGCGGGTGTGAGTATTTCTGCCGAAGCGACATTCGCCCCTTACAACTACAAATGTAGATGCATCGGATGCGTCGTACGGGTCTTGTTGTATTCTTTTCTTTTTGTTTCGTTTTTCTTTTTTGCGTGTTAGCACCACGAAGTAACTGTGGCTATGACTAGCGTTCAGACGTCGACTGATGTCTTTTGTATTCAGTGGTACAGTTATGCGTGGAAAATTCAAGGTGTTCCAAAACTAAACTGCATAGCAATCAGCGGGTTTAGATAAGCCTATAACAAAACAACGATAACGCCGTTTTACTGTTCAATCGGTTACAGTCCAATCGCAGTCTACCTTTCAACTTGATCTCGAATGTTAATTGTAGATTTCAAACGACCATTTTCATGGATCCATGGTGTGAAGACTGGCATGAAGGTTGAGTGTAGGGTAGTAGAGACTGGAACAGGGTAGAATATCGCCGGTGGCGATTAGACACTCCAAAGTAAAAAATAAAGTTGTTCTTGAGTAGGTTTGGAGGCCACGATAAACAAGTGCTACGCGCTCTCGAGTACATTATTATGCTTAAATCAGGGTAATCAGGGCTCTCACACACGCGGACCGCATGTGCATGGCTTGCAGTCAGCTATACTGTGCCCCGAGGGCTCTTGAACACTGAACAGAATAAAGCCCCCCCCCCCCCTCCCACCAACAAAGAATTCGGAGTGAAACCGGGTTTTCAGGCATTGTTTCTACCCTTGCTCGATGCAGTGCTGCTCCTGTCGATGTTAGGAAGTACATACACATTCGAGCTGTTCCTGTAGTTCATGAACCTCAACAAGTAGTTATAGCGACCTGGTCTGCACGTGCATTTTGATAAACTACACTGTAAATAATATGCTAATTAAGAAGTAACAGTGAAGAGAAGAGAAAAGGGATGACATCATCTTAATTATTACACTAAGTTTATGGGCTTGCAGCATAGCAGTAGTCTCTCCGGTACCATCCGCGAAAAACTATACGGAGCAGAGAGGTGCAGAAAGAAAAAAAAAAAGAGATGGAGCAGTTATGTATAAGCGTCGTTGTGTGAAAATTTTTAATTATTTCTCTTGTAAATCTCTCGTAAATCTTCGTTGAAAATGTAATCCAAATTAACAATACAGTATGTAAACCGACAATTTCAGTGCTCCTGATCATTGGCATAATAGTTCATGAGGAACTATGCAGGAAGAGCTTGGAACTCCTTTCAAACCTTCAGTGTCTCATTTGGAACGGAAGCTCATTTGTTTCTGTTAGTGTGTCAAGTGAAGTCTTTCATGGATTAATTGTACTTGCGAATGCCTAATACTTCACACTCTTAACCCCGTACGTTTTATTGTTACTTTTAGAGACATGTGACCTCTATATAGACGTAGCCTTCAATATATAATATTGGTTACCCGCCCGATACCTTTATTTAGAGGTTAAAAACAACTTGTAACCTGACATTGTAGGAACAATAGAAGTGACGTTTTAATTCAACCCATATCCAATCGTCGTAACTTATAAACGTACCTTTTTGTAGAAACGTTGTAACTTCTAAACGCATTACCTGCATTTCCTTCGTTTGTTTTTCTTGTTTGTTTGTGAAGGTACTGTGTACTCAGAAGTTACTGTGTTCCTGTTCTTATTCTAGCCGCACATTCAATACCAGAGTTTCGGATCGGTGTGCGTTACGTTATTGTGTGTCGGTTTCTGCATGAACTGCGGATCTTGTTCAGAATTATGAATAAAGCACACGATTGAAGTAATGGAACTTTATCAGGGTATTTGTACGATATGTTCTCTACAAAGTTTCCGTTGTCACGTATTTGGAAAATGCCATGTTGCATAACGATGAGTCATCTGACCATGTCGCTACAATGCAGCGCTCTGATGGGACGAAGGGCAGTTAAAACAAGGAGACAAACGTTTTAACCGCCCTTCGTCCCGTCTGAGTGCTGCGTTGTAACGACATGAACTATCACCAACTAGCCCTCTTCCTCCCTTTGAGTCATCTGACCTCTTGCTTGTGAACACCGTACAAGTCAATGACATCATTGCTTTGGATAGGTTTGTTGTACGAGAGACAGGTGCAAAAACTGAAGTACAGCATGCTGAAATCTTGAATTATATTTAGACAACATTAAAGACAAAGTAACATCAGACATAAATGACACACAGCTTAAGAAACTGCATGACATCATTCTTAAGCACGCGAACATGTTTTCTAAGCAAAAGTATCACATAGGTTTTGTCCAGAAACCGAACGTTACATTGATCTCTTTGACAGCATTCCTGTTTGCATTAAGTCTTACCGCTACTCATGGAATGACATCATCAAAGAAGAAATCGACAACTCGCTTAAGTTAGGTCTTGTTCGAAAATCGGAGTCTCATTACGCTTCCCCAGATTTCGTTGTTGATCAACCATTTCGTCCGTCAACACCGCGCAGACTTATCGTTGACTACCGCAAGCTAAATGGGAAAACCGTCAAAAGAGTGCATAGTATGCCTCGAATTGATGATACTGTTGACGGAGTACGGAAAGGAAAATACATTTCCACTATGGACATAAAGAAAGGTTACTTAAACATCAGAATAAGGTAATCTGACCAACATAAGACAGCTTTCATTACACCTGACGGTCCTTACGAATTCGTTCGAATGCCTTTTGATCCAACTGGTGCTCCCGCCACTTGGCAAGCAGTAATGGATGAAGCATTTCATTCCCTCAAGTGAAAGGACGTTGCAATTGTGTATTTCGATTACATCTGTATCTACACTTCCACCATAGGCGAACACCTCCATGTCAGAAAAGTAAGACAGATGTTCACGAAGCCAACCCAGTTAAAGGGACAGTAATGTGTTCACAGTGTTGTGCCCGCTACTCAATTTAGGTAGCGAAATACCGCTACCCGATACCCTATTTAAAAGTAGCGCGATACTAGCGGCACTACAAATTTACGAATGTAGCGCGATACCGCTACCGCTACCAAAAAAATGTAGTGCAATTACCCTTCTGCTATTTTCTCGTCGAAGGCATATGGATATGTGATACATTCAAAGATATGTGCCCTTGCTGATACTTTATTTCTTGCGATCAGTACTTTCTGAAAAAGTCATTACACACTTGCATTCACCTTCAAGAGCAGTTGCCGCTCAAAGTTCCCATCACTGAGCCTAACACGTTTCTTGGTGAACGTATCGGCGCAAACATTGAAAAGTCGTTCGCAGACGCACTTGATGGAACGGGGGTATCCAGTTTGAGGAACGCCCCGTGCACTCTTGGATAACGCTGCTTTAGCGATGTCAAATTAAAGTTATGTGGCACAAAGGGGTACTGAGTAAGCCCACGATCAGCTGGATCTGCTGTAGAAGTTGACTCCCCAAAAGAAAAGAAATCATCTGCATTGAGCATCTTCCTCGGCGCGCTCACTCGAGGCAACCGAACACCTTAACATTTAGTTTACGGTCAAGCTGGTTACTTCCTTTCGTTGGTTTTCATCCGCGAGCCATGAGAGCTTGAACCTCGGAATTAAGACAGTAGCGATTTGAAGGCTCTGGTCTGACATGAATCGGTCCAACCTAAAGTGAATACCATGTATCGTTACCGGTTTCGCAGTTGAATAGGATACAGAACATGTAGTAAAATCACCTTTAGACGCTAGAGTCTAGCGTCTAACTTATTTTATTTTCTCCCTGAAAAGTAGCGGTAGCGGAGGCGGTTCCGCTACTCAAAATTGTGAGCGAAAATTCCTTTCCCGCTACAAATAACAAATGTAGCGGATTTACACCTCCGCTTCTGCAAAAAGTAGCGACTAGAGTAGCGCCGTTACGCACAACACTGTGTGTTCACCACATGACGGTGACTGTAACGTGAGGACACTTGTGTGTAACTATGCAAAATGTTGTAAAAGCACTCGTCGTTTCAAAATACTCAAGTGCTCCATAATCTCTAGTGTAAATATATTTTGAAAATCAACTTTTTATGTTGCAGTCTAGCTTAAACCAGCTTATGGGTGGAACGACATACTTTTTGAAAATATAATGTGCACTATCCTCAGACATTTCAGATACAAGTACAGGGTGGGTGCTCTCAAAGGTCAGTAACATTTTCGTGCAAGGCGTGATACCTCCTTTACGCCTGGATTTTCTCTGCCTCAGAGTAAAGAATTTATGCCGGAGAATCGTACGAGAAAATTGTGGTTACCAAGCACTGTGTCACAAAATAAATACAACCACGCTAACTTTCGCCTCCATCCATCGGTATAGCGGATAGGAAACACATGAAAATGAAAGTTTGCGTGGTCGTATTTACTTTGTTACGCAGTGGTTGGTGACCACCATTTTTTCGTAGGTTTATCTGGCATAAATTATTGATTATTGATTATAAATTATGAATTATTAATCTGCATGGTAGCAGAAGTCTGTCTGTCAAGTAGGTCACGTCACGCGCGAAAATATGACTGATCTTTTATAGCACCCACCCCGTAGTTTGTACTATACTGTTTTCGTCCTATAGCATTTGTGCGATTGTTAGTGTAGCCGCGGAGAACACAAGATGCACGCAATAAAGCATTTTCCTAATCGCCCAAGTCTTTACCATTTAAAATATTGTAAGGAGAATAAAAAATCAACAACTTCACACTGAAATGAACGTCATTAGAAAGCAAACAGATGGTATAAACAGCACGAACGGTATCCACGCAGATCGCACGGTGTCTCGCAGTTCGTATCAGTCTCATGAGAGCTGAATCGAACTTTACGTTTCACTGTGCGGCTTATTATATCGAATCTACGTACTTCTGCAACACAAATCGAAAATATAACACACGTTTCTAGCCGTGCTGTCCATCGTCCAGCGATTCCATGAAGGAGGGAAAGCTTGCCTTCTTTCATGAGCGATTCCAACATGGAAAACACGGGTTGTTATGCAGCCCCTTATTTGTTTGTCCCACAACCGAGCAATGCGCCTCTGTGGGTTGGTCACCTTCGGTCACATGACCTAAATAGCATGCAAGCTGTGACATCACTTCCAGTACATTTTTGTGTACTCGGGCCATATACCAAGGGTGTTCAAGTCAAACCGAGACTTTTCATTTTTCACGAAAGTAAAATGAACTTACAGGCGAGAAATTAGTTTTACTTTTCAACGTGATCTCCAGCTGGCACTAATGCACTTGTCCCAGCGCTTCCGGAAGGCTTGGATGCCAGCAGCGTAGAAATCCTTGCCGGCGCGTAGCGGCCATGATCGGACCACATTCTTGAGCTTGTCCTCGCGGCTGAAGTGGCGGCCCCCAAGGAAAGGCCTTCAGTGGCCCGAACAGATGGAAATCGCTGGGGGCGAGTATGGACTGTAAGGGGGATGGGGCAGCAACTCCGAATCAGGTTCCGGCAAGGTACGTGTCGTGAGATGCGCGGTATGCGGGCGTGTATTGTCCTGCAGGAGGACTCCTTTGGTGATAAGGCCCGGCGTCTTTTGCTTCAGCGCCTTATGCACATCCCTGAGAACCTGGCAGTAATATGTACGATTGATGGTGGTACCACTGGGCAGAAAATCAACATGAACAACGGCAGCCTTCTCCCAGAAAACCGTGACCATGACCTTACCCGCAGACGGGGTGCTCTGGAACTTCTTGGGAGCTGGTGAGCCCGAATGATTCCACTGTTTTGATGCGCGTATAGACTGAGGGGTGAAATGGTGCATCCACGTTTCATGGCACGTGATGATCCGATCAAGGAACGGCTGTCCTTCAGTGTCGAAACTGTACCTTAGCTCTTGGGAGATTTCCAGTCTTCTCTGCCGGTCAAACACGGAGAGGTACCTCGGGACCCAACGGACACTAACTTTCCGAAACTGGAGGTGTTCATGAATTATAGTGTTCAACGTTCCCACAGAAAGGGCCGTCTTTCGAACCAGTTCGAGACATGTTATCCGTCGGCCCTTGAAGATCAGGCACTCCACAAGCTGGATGTTCTCAGGAACTCTGACACTGGGCTCTGAGCCGCCCCGACGGGGATCGTCCTGCACTGACGTACGACCGTCTCGGAACCGTTTGCACCACCCAAACGCTTTGCCGCGTCTAAGTGGGTCGTGGCCATACTGAGCCTCAAGTCTTCCGTGAATATCAGATGACTTTACGCCTTCATTCACGCATGACAATTAGCTTTTTGATGTGCGGCGCTCACTTCGTTGTCGGCCATCTTGCCCAGCACGTGTCTTCTGCTTTGCACAAACCTTGGACCACCACGTAGTGAACGCGGAGGCCTGTCGCGTGTGAAAATGAAGAAAAAGAAGTAGCGCGATCCATTTGTTCACTCAAGAGACAGAAAATCCCGGTTTGACTTGAACACCCCTCGTAGGAGTGCTTTCCTTCCTCCATGGGTTGTCCTCACTGATAGCAGGGTGTCCCTCCTTCTTTTGCTGTCTTCCCGACCTGTGTCATACGTGACCTGCGCAGCATGATCGTCCACTCATACAATCGCATGTGTGCCAATGGTCACGTTCTTTCTCTGCAATATATTCCCGGTCATGTGGGCCTATCCGTTAACTCACGTGCAAATGCGGCTGCACGACGTCCTGCACAAGTTGTGACTCATGCCACTGAATATCTGCCCCTTACTGTTTCTGCTTGCCGTCTGTCTACCTTGCCGCAAGTGTGCTGCTCGTAGCGTTCAGAGCTGAGGCTGCCTTATATAAACAGTCACCTCCAATCAATCGACCCCTCAGTGAACTTCTTTATTACGTGTCGCTGCGCCCCTCACGGGGAATCGCTCCTTCACCGCCTCCGACCAAACGGCGCGTGCACACCGCTGTATGTGTTCAAAATGGGATAATACAGCAATCCCCTCTGCACTAGCTGTTGTCTGGTGGCTGATACTCCCCACTGCATCCTACAACGCCGGCAATACCGTCTGCAGCGTCACGTCCTCTGTCGTCGTGTATCCCAGCTTAGCTACAGCACTGCCTTATTGGCTTGTGGGGTTCTCGCAGAAGAATGGCGTGGGTGGAATCTCGTGGCGTGGGAGGATTGTAGTGTCGTTGTCGTCGCATTACAGACTACTCTACCGGGTCCCGTTCCTCAGCGGACCCTGCGGACCGCCACCAATGCGCTACTCCGCATTCTCCACGTTTCGAACCTTGTCAACGCCTTGTGATTGTGTGACCGTGTGTGTGATTATTCAGTTTTTCTTCTTCTTTTTGTGTTGGCCTTGGTGAATCAGTCGGCAGCGTGTTCACCTTCTGATCGCACAGACGGACCGCTGTGGCGTCGCTCATGACCTTTGTTTCGCGACGTAAACCCCCAAATTTTATATCTTTTTTGTTTTCCTGTTTTTCTTGTCTTTTTCTTCTTTTTCTTTTCCGTTTTTCTTCTTTTCTTGGAATAGCAAGCCGGCCTCTGTCAAGCTGACCTTTCCGTTCTTTTTGTTCTGAATAAACATCCCCCCCCCCCCCGGTAAAGTCCTTGTTTTGGGCAGCCATAGCATGCCCGTGAGCTCCTGACGCGAGTCCTGCTGTGCCGCACTTGATATGCTTTCCTCAAGCAGTGTGCGTTGTCCTTATCTTGTGGTTCACGCCGTATACTTACGCTGAGATGTGGACGGAAAGCCTTGCTGACGTTGATGATCTCTCTTCGTATAGCCCTTTGGCTTGGCTCCTTGTTGACGCCAGTTTGGATCACGGTGTTTCTGAGAAGAAGGTTTGATGTGTCATGCCAGCTTGATGAGAGTGAGACTGTCACATCCAGTAAACATGTAGTAGCAAGTGAGACTGGTCCTCGTTGCCTCGCTGTGTAGACCCACGGTGATGTAACGAATCTTGTCACGTGCCCTGAGCTGGTAAGGGCACTTTCAGAGTATTTTAATCTTTGCATGAATATAGTCAGAAATAGATTCCATTTTCTGGCCTCTAGCTTTACAATCGCGATTCCAATCTGGTAGATCTGGATCATAATCGAACTTCTTTTTCAAACCCTTGACCCAGTCTTGCCATGTGACACAACTGCTTCCGGATCCACCGTCCCAATGCTTGGCCGCACCACGAAGCTTACTCTTTGCTATGGCTAAAGCGCTATAATCGTCCCAACCGTACTTGATACGTAACACCTCAATTGATGAAAGCCATGCTTGAAAATCGTCATTAGGCCGGCCATAAAAGAACTTCAATGTCTGACTAAGGTCGGGGTGGTTACTATCCTCTGTAGTGTGGAAAACACCTGTTTGAGAACCTCATCTAACTGATCGATGGTGATTCGGGAAGAGGAACTCGCTGTAGGAGTCTTCTTACGTGTTTTGTTAGTTGATGAAACTTGTTCATCCTGCACTCTAAAAAATAAAAAAAACTCCCTTTTAGGTGTAATTGAGGTGTATTTGGGGAGTATCAATTGCTTTACTCCCTTATTACTCCCTCAACAAAAAGAATACACCGTGTTTTTGGTCTGAAGTGGATGTAATATGTGTATGTCCCGCTCTGCAGGCTGTAATTTCGAGAATTGGTGTGAAAAAGGTCTGGCAACAGTGTGCTATGGCGGTTGGAGTTGGTTGTGGTAGTTATCGTGTTCTTTGGGGAGGTCGTTTGGTGAACTCCAGGTCATTTGACCATCTGAGTTTAGTATGACACTGCAAGGATTATGGTTCCCGGTCTCGAACGGATGCAAGCAACAGATGCGCCGCGCCCATGGGATCGAGTAACTTGTCCGAGCGGCTCGCTGCCTAGTGCTGTTTGGTAAGTGTGGTCGGTGTATGTTGTCTTGTCTGGTTGATTGAGGTGCCTTGAAGCGGGTATTTTCAGATTATGTTTGAACCTTAAGTGGAATGCACGGATTAGATCAGAGAACAGTGCGCGTCACGTTGTAACGGTCACATGTGGCCGTTAGGCAAACTCAAGGGGTATACGTAACAAACGAAGTTGGTGCAGTTTGTGGTAGTAAGTAGAGCAGCTGGCAAGAGTCAACGACTCAAGAGGCAAGACGTAGCGGACAATGAAACCACAACCCTCTAATTTCTGATCAGATATGCTAAATCAATGGCTGTGCGTGTCTTCTGAACAAGGCTCTGGCGAGTTGGTGTGTTGGCGATGTCAGCATCGTGTAATTGGTAGTACACTCGACAAGAAATCAGAGAGGTATGGGTTCGAGTCTCGCAACAGACGCTTCGCTGACCCTTTACCGGTTGCAGCTTTTGTAGTGATATTGGTCTTTTAACTACACTATGATTGTGTACTTCTTAATTTCTACGTTATTTTAGTATAATCGTGTGATTTTGAAACTAGTCACAATTTTACCATTGTGTTGGTGTATTATAGCTTGAGTTGCTTTTGCGCCAATAAAACTCAATCATCATGATCATTTACCGAATGCCTTACTTACTATCTTCAGCGGCTTGCCTGTTGACGAGGGCTGTGTTTGTGTAGTCTTAATTTTTCTCTTGCCTCATTTATCTGCGTAACTATCATGTAATTTGTGGTTCGCCCTTAATTTAATGCAGGCATTTCACAGTTCTTTTTTTTTCACTACAGAGGCAGGACTTCTCTTGGCCCCACCGTAAAACCTACATCTTAGTCGCTATGTTGGTGGACACTTTTATGTTTTGTATTGTGCGGTGACTATGTAATTCTTATTGCAGTGCATGCAGTGTATTATAGGTAATCCAAATAAAGAATACGCCAGTTATTTTAACTGTTGGGTTTCTGTTGCCTTCGGCATAACTCCCTTACTGATGGGTGTTGTCTTGCCTGGGGGTGTAGACATACACCAAAAAGGGAGTCAGTTAGGGTACCGCTAGATTACACCAAAAGAGGTGTTCAGAGATCACCCTTTCTGAGGGCTGTAGTTCTTTCAGTTTTGTACGACATCGACAGAAGGCAGCCATCCCGCTGTACCCGCAGCCGGGCTCCGACACGCACGCGCGCAGACTAGAGCCGCGTTTTAATGCGCTAATCGCCAGTGTACGCTTTTTGAAGCAGAGTGTTTTTACGTAGGATGCAAGGTCTAACGTCGGGCCATCTCCTGGCAAAATATAAATGTAATAATAAGGGGCCTTTCCAAGAAAGGGACGCTCAAAATCCTTGTTTTTTCGAAACATACCTTAACATTTGCCTGTTTCGGCAAATACCTATAGGAGGTATACGCATGATATACAGGGTGCCTTTTTTTAGGCGTTGCAGATTTTTCATAAAAAACTATAAGGGCTATAGACATGCTGTATAGACATATATCATCTCTGGGCTGGCGGACGTTCTTGGCCATATGTTGCTCGACCGTCAAATGACTAATTACCTAAAAATCGAAAATTAAATTTTTAATTATAAAAGCTACGAAGCTACGTGTTCCAATAAGAACATATGTTCCTTTCGATGACCTGATATCGTAGCTGTGTTCAGAACAAAAATCCGTTCTGTAGATCGTCCGCAAGGAATTCGTGAAGGAACACCCTTTCTTTCTTTATTTTTTCCATTGCGCATCTTTGGAGACGCGTCTTTCCTTCATCCCCAATGTGATATGGTGAAGGAGTCTCATGCGTCGAAAATGAGCTTTAATTTGCGGAAACAAAACAAAAACACGTGTATGGGGTGACGCTATCGGAACTGCCCTTATCTTGTGTTGCATTTTCTGTTAAACTTTTTCTAGGACGCAAGAGGCGACAGTGCGCTCTTTCACCCTCTCCACATCGGGGGCAAAGGAAAAACGGGTTTCTGAAGATGCGTAATGAACAAAATAAAGAAAAAAAATGGTGTTCCTTCACGAATTTTTTGCGGACGATCTACCAAGCGGACTTTTGTTCTAAAAACGGCTACGATATCACGTCATCGAAAGGAACATTGGGACAATTTCGTAGCTTTTGTAATTAAAAAATTAATTAGCCATTTTGGTTAATTTTTTGATGGTCGAGCAACATATGGCCAAGAACGTCCGACATCCAAGAGATGATAGAAGTGAAAACTGCATGTCTATAGCCCTTATAGCTTTTTAATGAAAAATCTGTATCGCCTAAAAAAGACACCATGTATATATCAGATGAAAGAGCGTTAAAAGCTGAGTGAACTGATACCAAAAATGGTAATCAGGAACATCTACAGCCAGAGAGATGACGCGTCGAAGTTGGAACAGAACTGCGTCAGAAAGCATGTTCGCCATTTTTTATAGCACAGTGTGTTGCACGTGCGCGCCAAAATTTGTAGTGGGACGCCTGGCCTGTAGGCATGCTAAAGCATAAAAAAAATTACTGCAATATCTTTTAAAACCCAGGAGATATACGCCTGCAAACACGTCAAAACTGAAACACTCGAATTCAGGGTCGGATTTTCTCGATACTTTTTTTTTTGAACTAAAAGTATTCCATAGAAATTATTCATTTTATCGCTGTTGACCACCATGTACGATGAGGTTCTAAATATAAAAAATAATGTAAATCGATGAGGTCGATGTGACCTCCCTGCCTGAACTGACGTGAAACCGGCCAGGTATAAACTTGTGATGCACGACGCTTCTGTGGATTCTGTAGTACAGATTGAAGCCTGAAGTTCTAATGATATCGTATTGTTTACTTAGGTGTACATGAACTAAGTGTCCTTTCTGCGGACTAAATCAGGAAAATGTAATATATGATATTTCGCAGAAAAGATCATATAAACACTTCTGCCAGTAAAAATGAGATTACAAAGATGATGTTTTCACGTTGCCTCATTTGTAAAATATGGTACGTTTTGGGTGCCTAGTCGTCTCCCAATCGTGGTACCCGAAAGTAATCTACATCATTGTGTTTGTCTCGAAATCTCATTTCTTCTCAGAGCAAGTACATCTTATTGTGATTTGGGTCAACGCACCCAACAGTTTTTTTGTGAAGGGTGTCCACCGAAAATGCGTAAATTCGACAGCGCGCACCCCATATACTCCCACTAGTCCCGCTGTCGAATTTACGCATTTTCGGTAGACACATCTCACACCTCTGTTGGTTCCGTTGCCCCAAATAACAATACGATGTACTTGCTATGAGAATAAAGGGAATTTCGAAACGAATACAACCATGTAGATTAGTTTCGGGTATCACAATTGTGAGACGACTAGTGAAGTTCCCAAGAGGTGTCATATTTTACAAATGAGGCAACATTGCGATTTTTATCTCCTCAAAGATACACCTTCTTAGAATATGCAGAAGTTAGGATGCAATGCTATCCACCCCTGACAGTATGTGAAAAAAAATCAGCGGAATATATTGAGTAGTTATGAAGATACGTGGCGTCGAACCTCGAACCGCGTCTCCTACATGTGAATGATAATTCATTAAAAAATAACCACCAATTATTTTCAAATATTTTCAGCTTCAATATGCCTCCTATAGGGACAAGGCTTTAATACATGTCTGAAAAAAAAAAGTGAGGTCGACCGGACCCACTGATCTCTATAGTAATAGGCTGGATAGCGGATTGAGGGTGCAACCGTACGGTCACCGGCCGCCATCTTGGGAAGCTCAAAACATTGCCATTCGCGACTGCAGCTGCATATTCTGCATTCGCCTTTGCGTAACATTTTTATCGTGTCATGCCCGCCTGCTGTGGTTATGGATGTACTGCCCGTACTGGCAAGGCACCGGGAACGACATTTCACAGTGACTTAGTTTTATAAATATATGTGATTTATCAGTCCACGAGCGGGGCGACAAAACGTAGCCGTTAAGCATTTGCGCGTCACTTTGTGGCTCGTACCTCAAGATCTAAACGTTAAACTTTAAGCAGTACTTTATCTGGATAGAGTCATTGTGATAGTACAGACTGTCAGTACAGACCACTGAGTTTGGCGATCACGGTATCATAATTGCTTGCCTGGATCAGCCTTGTCATCCCTGCCGCAATTCATGGCATAAATGGTTCAATGCAGGTTCCCTCACAGCCGCCTAGATCTTTTAGAAAAGTGGGTGGTGAACGTCAGGCGAAAGGACTGAACGCCGTCAAGGACATCAGTGGTCTGCAGCAAACATTTTGAAGACAGCTGCTTCGACAGAACGGGGCAGATCGGTCGTTTGAGGCCTGACGCTGTGCCCACCATGTTCGATTTCCCAGAGCACCTCCAGAAAGTAATAATGCATGCATCATATGTAGAGGCCGGATTTATATGCACTAAAAGCTGGTTGAATACACATGCATGAAAAATTCATTATACTTGCTCAATAGATGCACCTCTAGAAATGCACTTGCATGCATTTAAAACATTTAACAAATTCGCTGGGGCAACAGTATCTCACATTATGCAGTGTACAAAAAAGCATGCAGGGGTGAAAGTATGTATTTGCATGAAAAGCTGGCCTCTATGAATCATGCTCCCTAGTTAGAGTTTCAAGTGATGGTTGCTGACTAGGATCAGTACTGCATGAAGGGTACCTTAAAGCTGCAGCTAGTCCAATACACGAAAACACTCCTGAATTATGCATTCACGTGCAATTAAAAGCCACTCCATATTGCATAGGACAATACTAAGATGCATGAAAATTTGTATTTGAAAAAGTATTGCATGAAAATTTTGTGAGATATACTAACACACCAGCCACACGTCTTGTTGGTGCGTTCCAGAATGTTTACTCAGAGACAATAAATAATTTTTCAACCTCGAACGTCTACTCTTTATTCTCCCTGCTTAGGATAACTGACAACTGGCAAACACAAACATTTTGCAATATCTGCCCTTACATTTTCACACAGAAAGTGCAACCATGGAGGGTCCCCCCAATTAGATGCAATGTGGAGCCGGAGGAAGTCAACGAGGTTGCACAGCCAGGGGCGTCATCACAACCAGCTATACGACCACATGACCCTGCTGCAGACCACAGCTATGTGGCACGAGACAGTCCACGCACACTCAAGCGAAAGGCCAACGTGACACTTGGGGCTCTAGAAAGAGTGAAGAAGAAGTTAAAGTGCACACATGAAAAAGCTACAAGACTGCAAAAGAAGGTACTCACCGTGGAAGGCATAGTGCGTGAACTTCAGGACAAATCGCTATTGTCAGCACAGTGCAGTGACATGCTCCGTGGCTCGCTTTCTGATGTACAGCTTGATCTCGTGCTGCGTACAATGAAAAATAAGGGAGGGAAAGTAAGCAGGGAAAAGTACCCAGAGACACTTCGCCGCTTTGCACTCACCGTGCAGTTCTATTCAGCCAAAGCATATGAGTATGTCAGGCGTACTTTGAACCTGGCACTACCACATCGATCAACAATGAGGACATGGTATAGCTCCATCCATGGCGAACCAGGATTTACGCAGGAGGCATTTGATGCTCTTCAAGCAAAGGTGGATGAGCAGCAGAAGCTTTCGAAGCGTGTCCTGTGTTCCCTCATGCTTGAAGAGATGAGTATCAAGAAGCAGATACAGTTTACAGGACATTCATTCCAAGGCTTTGTAGACCTTGGCACAGGAGTCAACGACGACAGCCAGGAGCCAGCGACGCAAGATCTTGTGTTCCTCGTGGTTGCAATGGATGGCAGTTGGAAAGTGCCATGTGCATACTTTCCCATCAACAGCCTTAGTGGAGAGGAAAAGGCTAACCTAGTCAGCCTGTGCCTTCAGAAGTTGCACGACACTGGTGTCCTCATAGCAACGATTGTCAGTGACAGTCTAGGTTCTAACCTCACGATGTTTCAGGAGCTTGGCGCCAACATGAAAATCCCTAATATCAGACCGTTGTTCCAGCACCCTTCTGATGCTTCTTGGAGGGTCCATGTCATCCTAGACGCATGCCATATGCTGAAACTCATCCGAAACGCATTGGCTACCATGGACACGTTACAGGATGGCGATGGGAAGATGATCAAGTGGAGCTTCCTTGTGTACCTACACTAGCAGCAGAAATCCGAGGGTCTTCGTGCATGCAACAAGCTCAAGGCAGCCCACATTGACTGGACAAGTCAAAAAATGAAAGCTAACCTAGCAATTCAGACAATAAGTTCGAGTGTCGCCGACGCCTTGGAATTCTGCGATAAGTACTTGCACATTCCGATGTTTAAAGAGTGTGAGGCAACGGGTGACATTCCTGAGAAAGTTTGATCGCCTCTTTGACATAATGAACTCCCACAACCCATTGGCTAAGAACTTCAAGGCTCCATTACGGCACGCAACCAGACACCTCTGGATGACATTTTTTCTGAGATGCGTGGGTACATCGCTGGTCTGAAAGACTGCAGTGGGAGGCCGCTCCTAGAGTCCCCACGCAAAACAGGTTTCTTGGGCTTTCTTGTGAACATGTCAAGCCTTGAGACTCTTTGCGAATGCCTACTGTCAGGGGGCACTCCTCTCCTGAAATACCTACTCACACACAAGCTCTCGCAAGACCACCTCGAGCTGTTTTTCTGTGCACTCCGTGGCCGAGGTGGGTGGTCAAACAATCCAACAGCAGGGCACTTCATGGCTACCTACAAGAGGCTCCTCGTACATCATGAGATTCAACATGGAAGAGGAAACTGCACAGTGCTGGACTCCACCCATATACTTACCGTAACCTCTGCAGCTGCGGCCTCCATTGATGAGGTCGACAAACACGTTATTTTGGCGTCACTGACACGGAGCAGTTCAAGGACCACGATTATGGGGTAGGTCCAGACTTAGGACGACTGACGGCCTTTGTGGAGGACGTCGTGGGGTATATAGCAGGCTATGTGGTCAAGACAGTTGCAAAAAAGATATCGTGTGCAGACTGCATTGACGCCTTGACTGATGTTGCGTCCCAAAGTGCACTACTGCTCCGAGAGTCGCGTGGTGGGCTTATCATTCCATCCGACAGTGTTGTCACCATCTGCAAAATTGTCGAGAAGCTGATTAGGCAGATGCTTAACATTTTCAATGGACCTTTACCTCCGCATGCTGAGGTTGGGGAGCTTCTAACGAGAGCAACTTATCTCATCAGTATCACTGCTGCCCAGCATCTTCCCCCCATTTTGCGACGACATATGTTCGAATGCAGCCCAAATGAAAACAATGTGATCCGTCTTACAAAGAAGTTTCCCAGTGCTACAGCAGGATCAAACTGTACCACCTTGCCAAGGAATATACAAAGAAGGTGACAGCCAGACCTCATCTGCGAAAGAAATTGTCAAGGTTGGTCGTCCATGATAGGCAAGCCTGGGCTATGGGCAAGACACATAAACAAACACAAACAAGAAGGCTCAAAACCAGCAAGACATTTAATTGATAACAACGTATTCAACAACCAGTAATGCACTCTATTCACTTGCGTGGTTAACTGCTTCAAACTTGCTTTTGCAATTGGACTTGTGACACTTCGATGTTGGAGCTTTCACCACAAGACCTTGCTACATATTTATGACTTACTCTGCCTCTAGTCATTTTGAACTGTCTTTACCGCCATTTACCTCTCCAGTGCACATATTTCTAGTCGATATGTTTTTTCCGTCATATAGCCTTTATATCACATACTTAATATTATTCTAGTTCTTCGGAAGTTCTTTAGTGCCGTTCGACATTTCGTGTCATAACTAGTCATATCCAAACTTCCTGTGCATAGCATAATGTAATGCAAGCATATTAAGGTGGTTTCATAAACAAACGTGCCAAACATTGCTGAATGCCGAGAGTCAATTCTGAGAATACTGCTCCCTGGCATTCCACACCCCCGAGCAGAAAGGAAATGGGAGAAACACGAGAACCAACACGCTGCACACGCTGACGGACGACAAAGGAAACGTAACACAGCAAATACAACACCACAGAAAACCAGCAAATCACATAATCGAAGTTCAAAGTACAAAATTTGAACGACACGCGCTCACACGAGTACAAAATAGACAAGAAATAACATGTATGTGACATGATTTCAGACAAAAAACGTAAGGAAGCCAATCACGAGGGATTTCTGCAGCGATCCGTGGCAAAATTTTAGCGAAGCAGCAAGGGAAGCGCTCACAAACAGCAAAACTTGTCACAGCTCACATGCATTTCTAAGGGCTGTAATGGCTCTTTTGAGCACCGCAATATGGGGGCCGGTTGGCGTACCCTTTCCTGTGATACCCTCACCCATCCGCTATCCAGCCTTTATACATGGCGATCAGTGACCGGACCACACTGCCTGACTCGGCGTGAAATCACCCAACTTTTATTTATTGGTCATATGATAGTCACTTATATTTTGTAACGTGGGCAGCCTAAGCCCAAACAGACAGCCATTACCAATATAATAATCGTGTGGAATAACACTTGTGGAATACACTGGCCTCTAAGTAGAAGCGCAGTGTGAAGAAAATGTTTTAATTAACGCTCGCGTAATTACTCTTTTTTCGTTAGTGCACGAGAAGCACTAGTGGCTTCCTTTGTCTAAGACGTGCTCCTTATTGTAAAATCGATACCTTACAGGTCGTTTGGGAATCTTTTGCAATATTAAGGTGGGAAGGAACGTTAACATAGCGGAAGAAAAACAAATTATATGATGCGAACGAAGCGTCGCTTCTTCCTCAAGTACTTCTACTGTGTGCGCACTTTTAAGTCATTAGCACTGGACCAAATTGTCCCCGTGATATAAAAAGGCAGGGAACATGGATTCTCTTTTAGCAAGAGTGGCACTTGGAAAATGACCCTGCAGACGTGCTTGACAGTCGTGCAGAGTTTTCCGAATTGGAAATCAACAAAATGGCGCAAAAGGCTTGCAGGAGTTTCGGCATATTACATTTTTTTTTAATTCCCAGTACTTGATGGCCCTGATACACTACTGAGAGGCTGGGAAACATCAAGCATTCGACTTTACTCACAATACTGCTCTTGTTGTTGGTGTGCCGCACAGGGAGCGTCCGCACGGCTATGCTGGAAGGGATAACTCCTCGCTCTCCAAGCGTCCACGAATAGTGTATTCCGTGATACACCCAATCCCTGCTTCACTTTTTGCCGACTCGGGCTTATTAATTTATCATCGGCATTATAAATCAGTGGAATCCAAACGGTTTGAAATTCGTGCAGACAAAAACGTTGTCAATGTAGTTGCGATACAGGGTGTGCTTTCATTATTTGTGGATTATTTGTAAAAGGCTGTGCGCGCAGCCCTGTTGCCAGTTTTGGCTGGAGGGTTGTGAGGCCGAGAGGACATTTGCTCACATGCCTGTCACAAAGCATATGTAACTATTGGATGACTAATTACCTAAAATGCATTAACTATTTTTTTAGTTAGATGTATTAGGGGATATCCGAGGCGGAATAATTGGAGCCAGTCATTATTTGGGCATACCCGCTTTATCAAAAATCATGAAATGAGCAGGAACTTAAATCGCCAAATTTTGCTTGCTTGTGTATGCAAATGAGAAAAAACCACAACTACCACGTCGGCGGTTTATCTGGTCCAGAAAGCCAGCTCACAGATTGTACCAACTTACTCCATCCGGCCCCCTGGCCCCTCTGACCCTCGGATGTGCTGCGCGTCGCTCATTTTTGCGCTCACGTAGTGCATTATTTCGGATCTTTTTCATCGTGGGCGTTCCTAAACAATCCCTTACGTACGTTGTAGCCGCATGTCTAGGTTGTACCACGTGATCGAGTGAGTAACTGGGTCTTGGAACGATGCAGTGGGTCGAGACGCCAGACTTACAAGCGCGATTACGGCTGGCAAACGATTACGGCTAGAAAGGTCAAATTATCACATTATGCTGGCATACTGCATCGTTGGAAATGAAAAGAAACGATTATAGGAAAAGGACTTGTCTTGTTTGGAATTGTTCCTGCAGTTTGCAGGAACAATGGATGACGAAGTGACTCTTGGTACATTTCTGCTCCTGGCAGCCAAAAATTTCCACTTCCACTGGGATGACGATCGGGATGAAGCACTTCCCATGCTAACAACACCTACTACTACTACTACTACTTTATTGCGAGATCATGAATGGGAAGTTTCATCGCCAGGGGCGATACTCTACCCCAATGCTGGGAATCCTGGGATGCGGATAATGAAATAACGAGCCCCTTCGCAATAAGGATCCAAGTCCTGTGGTATCCAGAACACCGGAGCTCCAATGTTGAAGAATTCCCATGCTAAGTTACAGACCAAACGAGAAAGAAATGTGTGTTTAAGTTGATTGCGTTTCGCACGTGACCTAGCTCACCAGTTTTCGCACAAGCTAGCAGGTTATTGCAGAATATATCCAGCTGCTACCTTTTTGTTTGTCTGTTTGTTTGCGGCAATATTGCGTCAATCAGCAGCGCAGCTCTGAGCGTTTCGGAGAAGACCTCATGCATGTCATCAAAGTGCGCCAGGCTGAAACTGCATCATGGCACTCGTGTTATACTGTCAGTTCTGACAGTATTCTAGCAATTCTTGCTCCATTATGTGGTTCAGGCAAGCATATTTACGGGTGGTTGCCACTGTTTTTGTACGGCTTAGCAATTTCCTTGCATTTCTTTTTTAAGTTCATACATGTGTTTTTTTTTGTTTTGTTTTTTCACCTGAGTGTCTAACACAACATGACCTTTTTTCTTGAAGCGCAACATTGCCGCTATGCGTACAGAAGTCGGACGTACGTAAATGCAATGAACCGTGATATAGAAACACAAGTTAGCATAACATACTGCATTCTTATCCGGTAACTCGCTGCACAGGTCTATCCGGGATTTCACTGCAGTGGACAGTAATATCTAATAGATTCCGACTGCCGTGTAAAGAGGGTCCAATCACAACAGCATGCATTTATGCGCTTTCTGAAATGCTCCTCATCTAGATGATTCAGCCGCAGGCAGTGGAACTATCTGTAATTCTAACGATTTCCCAATAGAAGAAAATGAAGGGGATGTTCAAAATAGACATTCTTATCAGATACGTGCAATAGCGCACATGTATCTATCCAAAACCGCGGACGGAACTCAATTTGTCTATGAGTACGGGGAATAAAAGACAGGCTGAAGAGATCCGTTCGATCGAAGCATAGTGTTTATTGAGTAAAGATAAAGCACACTGAATCCAGCGAACACGATGTAAAAACTTTCTTTGCGAGATGTCCCGAAAAGCAAACACCACCACCACACGCTTTCCTTTTTGTAAGAGCTACCAATCTGACACCGCCCAGCGCTACCGCTGTGTGCCTACTAACCCTCTTGCTCAGGGAAATGAATGCTGTGAATGCGCGTGTGCCTCCCTTTTACAAGGAAAAGTCCCGTCACAAGAAGCACACTGATAAACTATTCATAAAAGAACGAGCTGAGAAGACAACAGCTGATAAAGCCCGGACAAAACCGTGGGATATTAGCGGACGAGAGCGTCCGTGACGTCATTAGCCGCGCCTACCGACCGGTTAGGAGAGAGTCGACGGAGCAGCTCGTCGAGTTCTCCTACGTTACTGTTCGGCGCTAGATCATGACGTCGTCGAGTAACTGGGGTAGGTTTTGGAACGTGGCTTATCTACTCTCGAGTCTCTCGAGTAGGTTTAGGAACGCATCCCTAGGCTTGGACGAAAGAGGCCCGAGTTCATCTGCTTCGCCCGGCAGCAGCTTCCCTTTTCTCCACTCAGACGGCTGTGACGTTCCCTTTAAGGAAGCATAGATTGCTAAGAAATTGTTCTTGTGCGTTCCCGGCTGCTGTGGTTGGCATAAACGGCTGTATGCACGTGTACGAGTCATTTCAGCCGTGAGGGTCATTCACTGCGTATTTTCACGTATGCGTCCTCCGGAAGTTGCAATAAAACAGCGCGGACGTAAGAAACAAGACTAAGTTTGAAAAATCCGATAAATAATTGCAGAAAAGGAAAATTTCAACTTGACAAATATCACTCATGGAATGCAGGAGGGAAGTGGGCAGAATGGCTTTGTGGCCTCTTGGTCGGAATGTTCCGGAGGACCGGATGCAGGGGAGGTTATCAGCAGGGACGTCACTCCAAGACGTTGGCGATAGGACTGACTGGATTGTACCACAGGCTTGTACATAGTCCACGGGCAGCTATACAGCATCAACAACGTTTCAAAAGCAACCGAGGATCCAGGATTTTTATGAGGAGATGGGAGTCCAGCCTTCAACAGCATGCTACAAACACTACCAAGGATGACACTATGCAACGACAGTAATTGAGATGGGGGCTAGGATATGCGGGCACCCTTTGTGGATCCGTGCCCACACGCACAACTGGATGATGTTTCACTATGTTGATAGTGTAACGTTGCATAATGTAAAACTCTGAGACCACGAAAGGACAGACACAACACGAAGTCTCAATTTGTGTAACGTTCCCTGGGAAACGTTACAGTTGGGTAGTTCTGGGTACATTTATAATCGAGAGATGCCCGCCGATCACATTTTTATTTTTTCCCGGGAAAATTATATGTTATTCTTTGGCCGAAAATAAGCGAAACGAGCTGGACCGCGGGTCTGTGCGATATGCCGTTCTCCTTCTGGAGGGGGTTAAGAAAAGCGCACATTTCTCCGGACTAAATTTTTGTTCAAGTTTGCGGAGTTGTATCTCTGGAACCGGACGTCGCCCTCAGACGGCAATTTTTGTCACCATAGAAGGGGTGTATGCGTCTCACTTAAGCTAAAAAAAGTTGTGGAAAATGGCCGAAACATATCGGGAACAATTCCCGAAAACGCTCCGAACTGCATTTGTTGCGCAAATTTGCGGGGTTGTTACAGAGCCGCCACAAGTCCGACGTCAATGAAACTTATATTGGATGGAAGGTCTTTGCTCTCTGAAAGCCCAAGCTTTTTTGCTCTTTCGTGTGGTATGCGGTTTGTCACGTTGTGGTCATCTACTCTTTTGGTACGGCGCTGTAAACGAGAGGGCGTGCGAAAGAATTGGGTTTTTGGGGAGCGTCTTTTTCGAAAACCCCAGCTTCAAATTTGTTAATATTTTGTGTTTACATAGCTTAAACATCCATCTTTTACCACGTAAAATAAAAAGTCTGCTTATTTGACTCCTAGGGGGCGCGCGAAATATTTTAAGCTCGCATGCTCGCGCACTCTCCGCGGAAAGCTAAGCGAACGGAGAGTATGCTTCACTTTTCGGCTGCGCTTTTCTAAAAAAAAAAGAAAAAAAAGAAGCAGCTCGAAATCGGCAGATGTTTTCTTCAAACACAGTCTTGACACTCTTCTCTCACATTACAAAATTAAATTTCTGCTTATTTGCTTCCTACAGAGCCCGCGAATTGTTTTAGCGTGTCTAGTAAATGACTTCAGAAAAATGATAGGAGCACACAAGTTTAATGCATGACATTTCAAGACAAAAAGGTAAGGGAAAAGATAGTTATCTAATAAGCTAGTAATTAGTAGATACAGTCATATTTATAGACTCTCTCGCCCATGTGTAGCAAGAGCGGAGCTTCGGATCAGGGCGTACGACTGACCACTCGTTTGACTTCTTTGCTTCTCGAAAGGCATGGACGTCCCCACATGAAAGGTATAAAAGAGTAATCCTTTCAAGTTTTGGCTGTAATTTCACGACAAGATCCTTTGCTGTTTGGATAGCTTCTGATGGAGCCGACCGAAGGTTGTGGAGTGAAGCAGTGTGCTTCACGACACCACCGATCCCGTCACAGGCATTTTTACCATGGCCAGGTGTACTGAACAGCCACTTCGTAACATGACGAGTTCTCTGTAGCTCGTAGAACTGGAATCGGTTTTTGAAGTGCGCGGCGGCGCCATCCGATACGTAAGAACGTGTACTGTACAAGGGTCCAGTCTCATCCATGTGGTCGTCGATTTTTCTGATTGCCAGAAGTGTCAAAGCAGTGTCGTGCTGCATGTCGTCTGACACAACGGCGAAACACTTGGAACCCGAGCTTCAATATTTACCTGCTTACCACGCATGTAAATATTGTGATTTGTTTCTGCTGCCAATGGTATCCCTGTATTTCGGAAGGAAAACCCACAGTCCAATCTTCGGCGTAGTCAAAGTGAAGAACTATCCGCTTCGAATCCTGCAGCATCTTCTCATTTCGTATCGCAATTCGCTGAACGTTGCGCACGTAATCATGTGTGATGTACAACCCAAGACATTTTCTGAGGAAGGCAAGAAATTTCTCAACGTCAAGTACAAGCTTCTTGAGGGCATTTGACTCCCACAGGACGACCTCGATCTGCTCCGCATCCGCCGATATCTCCAACACGTCTGCAGTCGGAGCACCACTTCCTGGACACAGGCTACACCTTCCCAGAGTGCACTCCAGTGTTTCTGGAGTACGCAGGCACACTGATTTGATGTCGTCAAGCGTAAATGTCTTTTCGGAGACGAGACTCGGCGCTGTGAGGCACAAATATCATAGTTCGCGCAGTAAACGCATACACCCTTACAAAAATGAACTTTTACTTTCTACAGACTTCTTGTGTATGTTTTCTTTCCTAATTTGACAGGCTGTTGACTTTGACTTTTTGTTGAGTAAGGCAACAGACATTCCTGTTAACTGTGAATGTACAACCTGTTGAATGCATTTCTGTGTACTTCCTAGAAATGTAATCCACAGGTGTCTGTGTTGAAATTTTGTTGACATGCCAAATTCTTTGATTACGTGCAAGATTTTCAACACGGGCTGCTCCGTAGTGGCAATAATGTTCAAATATGTTGGAAGGGAGTTGCATCAGGACAGAAGCCGCCGATATTTCGAACAGAGACTGTTCTTCTTCTGGGCTTCCTTCAAATATGTTGTCACCTTGATACTCCAATAAGTTTACAGTATTTGAGAATGAGACAGTAGGAAGCAGAATGAGACCGTAAGAAGCAAAATTTAATGTTGGCAGAGTTATATATATATATGTATTTACATTGCTTGGCTTTAGCAATAATGCACTCAAAAATTTGTCATGGAAGACATCGCATAAATGGTGAATAGAGTAGGATGATGAAACTTGTGAAAGGTGCATGGTCAGGTAGCCTCAACAACAAGATTATCCTGCAATGCACACAAGTATATTGACCTGTCAATGGCCAAGGCAATGCATTTTTCGGCTTGTGACGCATCAATCACAAGAACTTCTTCAGATTGTTCGACACATGCAAAGCTGTCTATGCGGAAGTCATTGTGCAGAACATGAAGCAAAGTTTGCTTTGTCCGGAAAACTTGCAATTTTAACATTACCGGAGCCGTTCTTGCTTCTACCGGAGCCGCACTTCTTTCCTCACAAACGTATATTTCCAAGATCTGTCAAAACCTCTCCAGCCCTGACATAAGAATTCGATCGCCGTGATTTATCCAATCGAGGAACACAAAAGGTGAACGGGCCACGAGTGAACTTTCTAAAAAATAGCTTTCCACGCAATGCCTTCCCTTTGCCATATAGTACAATGTTACTGGAACCACGAATTTTCTTGTGGGGCTTGTATGCCTTCAGTAACTCATCAAGCAGAGGCTTGGCACAACTTGAGTCACGGTGCACTGGGAGGTTCGACAACTTTCTTGATATCTTTTGCATAAACAAATATCTTTCAGCAATTTGTTCCGCGGCTTAGCGTGTTCCATGCACCAGATTAAGCAGCCGGCCGTTCATGTTTCCGAACGTGAATGTGGAGTAGTTCCACAAAGATCCCCAGTTCTTCACACACTGCACTAAATGGATCATTAGGTGTGTGTTGTATTTCATGTGCTTTTTACCATACAACTTTTGCTATTCCGTCAGGAAGGATACCATGTGTTTTTGCAGGTCGGCCAGCTGTCCAAGAGGTACATCCTTTCTAAGTAGATGATGCATGATACACACAAAACGGAGCCAGTTCTTGTAATACTTTCGGGGTAAAACGCCCTTGAGTACCAGTGGTGAAAAGTAAAGCAGAAAATTGCGCCACTCTGACGCTTTCCAATATTTCCACTTCTTGACTGACTGGGGTAGACGCGATAGTTCCCATACTGACTTCAAGCTCCTAAGTCTTCCGTCAATTTCATCTAGTCTTCCACCCAAGTGGTAGGGATGTCTTGCTTTGTTGCTGAACCATATGGATGCCGTGCTTCGAACAAAACCAGCACAGACGGCGTGCATGTAATCCACAACACACCCTGTCACAACGTCGAAGAAGGTTAGCAGGAACAGGATGTTGTGCCCCTTGATGCCATGAAAAGGCTGCCCTTTTGCCTCTGCAATTTCAGCGTTGTGCATGACACTTTCCTGCGTCCTTGGACGAGGCAGATTATTTGTAATGGGGTAAACCCTCGCATGGCCGCTATGAACCTCTACCACTTCCCCTTTGTGTTCACACCACAAGCAGCCATACCTTCCATTGAACTGGGCCATGTTTAAAATCTGGCACCGTGCCACACTATCGACTGTGCAGGGACCAGGAAAGACTCTTGTTGTGTGTTGACCACCAGATTTGCTGGTCCAAGTGAACCCAGATGATGAAAGGTTGTTCATTGTGTCAACAAAAGGTCTTAGAAAGCACTGCAGATGCGGTTTGCCACTTCCAAACCAGAGGCCCGCCAGTAGCACATTCTGAGTCTGCAGTCTATACGGGAGCTCGTTCACTTGCACAAATAACGGCCATATGGAGTATTGTGATGATTCGAAAACTGGGGCACCATCTGTGTTCCACGTTATGAAAATATCGTTCTCTGATATGGGTAGCGCACCATATGAAGTGCTGTTGGTGATGTCTCCAACGTCGTGTTGTGAGGAGTTACGTGACAGCAACACAGACTCATTTGTACTCATCAGGTACGCCAGTTGAGCCTGCAGGTTGAAGGTTATGAAGTACTGTCCACTCCGGAGCTTCTCCCGAGAGTCACATGGCTCGTTGCACATAGAACAATTAAGTACACGGTCTGGGCCACTGCAGTCCTCTTCCTTCCCCACGTATGCTCCACATGCAGCACAACAAAAGTTTGCAGATATTGAACTTTTTGCATCATCAAATTCCTTGAAGAACAGATACTTAGTCAACGGCAAGGTGGTACCAGTTGGCAGATGCGCTTCTAATACCTTCAGGAGGCTTTCTGTTGCCTCTTTCGATAACTGGTACCGAAGCGAATGCGCCATGATGAGGAGTAGACTTTCGCTGCGGGAAATCCGTGCGCCATCATAAAGCAATTCATCCTGCAAGAACAACAATGAAGAAATGAAGCCGTGTTTGCCCAGGTTATATGCTCGTGTACTGCACTTCGCCCCAAGTAATATTAAATTGCTGACTGTCTCGGGAGAAGTTGATGTACATGCGTGTTCGAAATTCAGCTAGTTCTTACATTGGCACTTACATTGCCTGGTGTTTCCCTATTAGACTCTTGTGTTTCGTCGTCACTGTCAGTGAAGTCGGAGCTGTCGACATCGGAATCTGTCTCACTTGAAGAGTTCGAGGTCTGGGCAAAAGCTCGACCTTCGCGGTCTTCGCAACTGTCCAAGGAACTTGTTTCCGCAGAGTCACCGCCCCCATCGCTGCTAACACCATCATTACAGAAACCGCCATCATCGTCAATTCTCGGCTCCGTGGTAGCAGCAGCAGCCTCCTGCTGACGAAACCTCTGGCTTTCTTCTCGCAACTGTAGTCTATAGTTGGTTGTTCGCGGGAGACTTACGCTCGTGTCGTACAGATACTTGCATCTCTTCGGCTGTGACGCCATGCCGGCGCACTTGCAATATCTTAGTTCGGGACGGGAAGCACACACAGCACCAGGACACAAGCTGCTCACATCACCCGAGATCCCGCATGTCGTCGTTTCTAGATTCGAGCTGGTTGGACTACATAGTATCTGTGTACAATGTTCACTCACGCAAGAGAAAGAGACAACAATGGAAATCGCTAATGGCATAAGTTTGCAAAAACAAGAAACCGAAACTACAACTGGCGATGATTGTTGCAATCATCGCCAGTTGTAGTTTCGGTTTCCGGAGATCGTAACTACAAAAAAAAGAAAAAGAAAAAAAAATGTTCGGAATCACACACGGACTCTATTCATAACCATAATTTCCTCTTAGTTTTAAACGCTTGAATCTTTCATCAAATCTAGCTGGTAATGGATAACAACGAATATTTGTTCTGAATTGTCGTTGCAACAGCAGATCGCATTGCGTCGCTTCGTACGCGCTACGATTTTCCCGCCGTGGATCCAGGCCTCCACAGCTCCCCGCATTTGCGGCAGTAGAAAAATAAAAACACGTCACAGTCACGTGGTATTACATCGTCAGGCATCATGACGGATGCCCATTGGCCAAAGGAAGATGCGAGCTCCGGGATTGGTTGATAAAGTTTCGAAATATCTGACAACTCACTTTTCGCGGGCAGTCGGCCAGGCGGGTAGCTCCAAGCAAGGTCGCTGCGTCTCCGCGGCTCGCCGATGTCGGTTGACCACAACGATCAAAGAGGAAGTGTACGCGCGGGTTTGTTCGTGAGCTATAGTGACTCCTGCCATGTACTGCTCTCCGATAAAGTGTCAACCTACGGACATTCTTGCCGGGTCGGAACTGGAATGCCTGGTGAGCTGACTCCTGAGGAACACTTTCGAGCACTGTCGCGTTTTCAAATACAGTGACTAAGAAGAGAGTGTTCGTAACGACAAAAGTATTTCCCGTGACTCTGTGACCTACGGTGCATCGCCAGAATGAGAAGAAGATGCTCATCTGTGAAACGCACGCACTCGTGGGCTTCGCTCGCCTCCAGAAGTAGACTGTATGTGTGCTTTGCAAGTTCGAACTTGGTTTGGTTGCTGTCTATTCAAGGAACGAAACGTCCTGTACGCACGGTGAATATATGAGTCAAACAGTTCAGTTTATACCTTGCATCAATAAATATGTATTTCGCCTATCAAAAATGTCTTAGTTATTTTGGAATAACGGGCGCCAGGTATGAAAACCAGTAGAAGCCAATGGCAGCCAGGGCCGGCCGAAAGCCGAGCCAAACTGAGAGGTTGCTGATTGGTTGGCTGCTAGGCATCACGACGCATTTTCATTGGTCGTATGTCCAGTGTTGCCTGGATTATCTCAAACTATGGGCTCTATGGGGAGCTGTGGGCGCCTGGTGGAGCTGTGCAGCTGTGGTTGCGATTTTGATCTCTCGGTTTTTTTCGTTTTGGTGTATAAAGTGAGCTTTTAAGATGATGCACGTGATTGTGAAGTGGCCGGACACTGTACTGTTTGACGTGTACCCTATCAGTGCACTTTGCGACGCTGAGTTGCAACGAAACCTGTTAGAGAATCTCAAAAGCGTTTCTGAACTGAAAGGGCAGTTGGTTGAAATCAAGTGGCATGCAAAGAAGCACCCGTCGTCTGGTTACATATTAGCTGCAGGTAAGTGCTTACTTCTATCTTGAAAGCTATCTGCCGATAGCGTTTTTTCTGTCCTGTTTATGACGAAATTCATGCGCGACGCCTCTTTGTCTTACTAATAGACGCTGGTTATCAACGATCACGGCGTCATGCTTGTGTAGTACTATAGAAAGATCGCACTTATTCCATGCAGGTTCACAAAGCGAGATGGAAAGAAAACGGCATCGGTATGCGAAGGCACTGCAAGTGGCAAGAGAAATCAGTTCCATCACCGTGAGTTTCACTCAATTCCAACTAAACAAAACTGCGGGGCCTTCTGTTGACAGGCAGAGAGCTTACTCTTCTGCGGACGTCAAATGTATTGATCAATCTAGTTAGGGTGTTCGTGCCTCAGCTTACTTACTGTTGGGATTGTCGTTACTGTTACAAATTAGCGTTCATATTTTTGCCGTGTTGGTAATGGGTGAGCGCGCTTGGAAACAGAAATTAAGAGGAAGCCCGCAGTGTTTTGTGATCGCTTTCATGGCTTTGACATGCGGAGAAGGCTCGTTTCACCCTGCCCTGTTTGCAAAATTCCAGTGCTCCCAAGTTTAGCTTGGGAAAGTTTGCCCCTTCACCTAGAGCTATTGTGTCAGTGATTGCTTGACTCGTTCTAGCATGAAGCTGAGAAGGATAGCTGCCAGGACTGTGAAAAGCTGCAAAGACAGCTGAAGGGCGCAGAGGAGGGGCAAAAGGCAAATGCAGAGGAACGTGACCAGCTGAAAAGAAAATTGGAGGACTCGGAGGAAAAATACGGTATTGTATGGGAGGGCCAACCAGCCTGTTCCTGACTACTGCTTTTCTAGAAATGGGACGGATGCTAAGACGCATGAAGAAGATTGTGAGCCAGATGGAGCAGCTCTTGCCCAATCCGACAGCAGAAGCCAGCAAGGTGAAAAATTGCTTATCCTCATCGTTGTTGTCTCATTGCCATATACAGAACACTGTAGTCATAAGGGACGCATATGCAGTGGCGTAGCCAGACTTCCAAGGTAGGGGGACTCGGTACGAACTCTCCCCCCCCCCTTGTTGATCCTGTGTGCGACGCACACACATGCCTGTGCACACTGCAAAGTGCGGATGAACAAAAAAGTTTATTTGAACGTTCGCAATACGATTACATGTAGGCTGCCATGACCAATGAGGTGGTGTCACGAGATTGGAAGTATTTTGAAAAGCTCATATTTGCACGATTTGCGTGGGTCGGTCCGTGGCAGGTAGGGGGGGCTAGCCCCCCACCCCCCCTAGCCCTCCCGTGGCTACGCCACTGCGCATATGTGTGATAGCATGGCACTTGGTGCAGATATCGAGGTAATGATTACTGTCCACTCATGGTACTTATCATAGGACCACGTGAAGAGATCAATAACTCATTCAGGCGCATCCACTTGCAGGTTGACATCGGATGCGGAGTGCTCGTGGATGCAACCACTCTTGCAAAAATCGAGTCTCAATGTGGAAACTCTGCCAACAGATATGCACGGGTGCTATTGAGCAATATCTTTGGACGGGAGAACCTTATTGGGAAGTCGCTCTACGGAGTGCAATCGAATGCCAACAAGGGCAGTGATGCAAAGCCGCCATTGGACCGTGAGAAGCTGGATGCTGTTCTTGGTACGTAGACTCACTTCTGTGAGGCCTACAATGGTGAGCCGATGCTGTCATTACCTCCCCCTACACCCAGTACGTAACCTAGAGTAGTAGACTTCCTCTGATACAAGTTGAGAACCGATGAAAAAAGATGGGATGACAAAGTTGCCCATAATGCGACGATCCGAGGTAGTCAAGATACTGAGAAACACCGTCACACCCTGCAAACACTTACAGATGGCTTCGGGGGATTCAACTCGACATTTGTCGAACAGCCATTACCATTTCCACGAATCAAAAGTAATATATCACAACATGACAGTAGCGTTGTTGCCTCAACGAGCCACGCTGAGTGCGGGACATAAACAGTCATAGCTTGGAGCACCGTCAGTGCTAAATGTTTTCAACTGGGCCATTTTTTCAGCAACTGAATGCTTCATTGATACCATTGAGAATCTAGGCCATTGGGTAGGGTACCAGGGGTAGCCTTGTCTAAATGGAATTGAGCCGGTTAGTAAACTTCTAGAATAAAAAAAAAAAATGCTGTGACCGGTATGCCCAACACGTTGCACAATGACCTGTCCCATTCGGTTCTCCTACCCTGTGTTGTACTGAACCGCATAAAATAGTTGTACCACTTAACAGCAGATACATAAATTACGAGATACACTGTACTGTTTTTATGAACTGCAAAGAATAGTTCTACCACTTAACAGCAGATACATAAATTACGAGATACACTGTACTATTTTTATTTTTGTTTTGTATGTTATAACACTGGCTTCGCACATTAATTGTACCTCTCACATTTGTGCTTCTTTTTGCTAGCACAGTACACGTAAGTAGAAAGACAGCTTCCAAATACTTACATTGCTTAGGTGACAGCTAGAGACTCCCTGCACTAATTTTCGGTGCAAGCAATAGGCCTGTCTTCCAATGGAATGCATACTTCTTGCAACTTCTTTTTGTTTCTTCTTCTTTTTCACGTTTACTTCCACACTTCAACGTGGTTAAGTGACACATTGCAGTGCTGTTGTTGTCATTTAACATTCACTAATGCCTTATTTTTTGCAGGTTACACATGTCAGAAATTCCGCCAGCCTGTGGGGCCCATCAAGAACAGCCTAGCAGCAATGCTTAGTAAATTGTCGAGGGCACAGAACTGAGAAAGGAATGTTTCTCCAACACACCTGTGATAATGCTGTGATAACGCCATCAATATAGTCATTTTGCTCTTTTGGAGTCTACTGTTCTCCTTTTAGCTGCATGCATGATACAGAACACAATTGCAGTTGGTTTTATTCAGCAGTGTTCGTGTGCATGGCAAATGCTATGAGCAGCGGCAGCTGAGTCAACAGTTAGTCAACAGAGAAATTGAAAACATATGTTACATATGAAAGTCACAGGAAATTTGTGGAAAGGATATGCAAAGTCTACAGAAAAACCTGTTACCTTTCTGTGAAAGTGTCTACAAGACTTAAAGTTCCATAAGTCAACATAAAATCAATATCTGATGTAAACATCAGGTCAATAGAAAGTCTACTGAATGTCTGTGTTCTCTGTTGACTAAGTTCTGTAGAACGAAAACAAAAGGTCAACAGCCATTTTGTAACAAGACTTACACATGAAGGTCACAGGAAATATGTGTAAAGTATATGGAGAGTCTACAGAAGGACCTGTTACCTTCCTGTGAATATGTCAACAAGACTTAAAGTTCCATAAGTCAACATAAAATCAATATGTCAGGTAAACAAAAGGCTAATAGAAAGTCTACTGAATGTCTGTGCTCTCTGTTGACTAAGTTCTGTAGAATGGAAACAAATGGTCAACAGCCATTTTTGTAAGGGCACACTCCTCTCTGTGGGGACTCATTGTAACGTGCGGCGGTCGAAGTGAGTAAAACTTCGTCAGGCTCATTTTAACCTCAGGATGAGCTTCCCGGAACTTGCTGTATGTCTCCCGAATTGTACGGGACATATATCGCTTGGTTATGGTACCGCCGTCTGCGCCACGAACAACGTCCCGTGGCCTGGGACTTTGAATCGAACAGTCCAGGTCGTCGTTGAGATAGTAGTCAAGTGCCAACTTAACATGTTGGGGGTCAACAACATGTCTACCAGAGTACTGGTCGGGCGTCGCCCATACTCCACCACTTCTTCGGATCTTTTGACTCTTCCTGATCATGTATGTTGTCGCTTCTGGAATAGCTGTGTGAATTTCAGGCTGGGAAAATGATGACGGAAGCAGTGTCAGAAGTCGGCACCTCTCCTGTAGAGTTTTGCTTGCAACGTACGCCCGTCTTATGTTTTGCAGCAATTCGTCACGCTGTCTCGCTTGCGGGGGCTCGTCCTCAGCTGGCAATTGCACACCATATGCACTGCTTAGGCTGCGGCAGGACTTTCTTGACACCGCTGAGACAATTTCTTCCCGCTTCCTTTTTACATATGGGACGACGTGTCGAATTTCGGTGGGTTTCCTCAGTGGGCTGACACCAATGTCTTCTGCACTCAAGCTCTTGTTCACATTTTGCACAATCTCTATTGGATCACAAAAGTCTGCGTCCTCGGGGCTCGCCGACTAATCGTGTTGTCCACTGGAGGGCCCGGTGTCAGCAAGCCGTGATCGGAAGCGGTTGTAGCAGTTAACACATAGCTCATCATTATCACTAAGGCGAACAGCTTCCGAGGCGGCAAGGATGGCCCTCATCAACTCCGATCCTAATGGATGACACAGACCTCAAGTTCTTATTCCATAGCACCTTCTTCTTGTGTCGTCGAGTACAGTACGGGCAGAAGCGTCAGTCTCCGCTAAAGACGTTGTCCGCCTGCTATGCTATGTTCGCGACTATAGAGTACGCCGACAAGTACCTTCGAGACAATCGGTGGTTTTTACGAAAAATGTCGAGAGCATTCCGCACTGCTGAGAGTGAGGCTGGAGTGTGACGTATGACGAACCGAAGCGCCCGAAACCCAATTTTGCTTACTTTCCCACGTGAAAGTTCCAGCTAAGCCTCTCACACTGAAAGAAATGACCGTTTACATGAGTTAGCAAGTACAAGGACCGTTCTCGGCTCTGTCCAGGCTGGCTCTTTATGAGCGTTCAAAATATACGTCTGTTTTCAAGTCGACGGAATCAGTCGATGACCACACTCCCACGCCTGGTTACGTGGAGGGAAAAATGCAAGGGCAAGCAACCGCAACCTTGTCACCCGTTCTCACGCTTCCCCATGAAGGAACTCACCTTGAAAGGATTAACGTTCAGTGCCATGCGACGGGAAACATACTTGTCCTTCATTTGCCGCATTACTTGTGGTACCTACATTTGCTTTTTGTCGGCACTTGTGAACGATGTTTCGACCATGCAATATGCGTACGGTACAGCTTTAAAAAAATGAAAGAAAGAAAGAGTGTGAGAGAGAACGGTTTTGTGTACCTGTTGAACAGCCCAGAGTTTACAGTGGGGACGACGTTGAAAAACAAATCGCGGGCTCTGTAGGAAGCAAATAAGCAGAAATTTAATTTTGTAATGTGAGAGAAGAGTGTCAAGACTGTGTTTGAAGAAAATATCTGCCGATTTCGAGCTTTTTTTTTTTTTTAGAAAAGCGCAGCCGAGAAGAGAAGCATACTCGCTTAGCCTTCCGCGGAGAGCGCGCGAGTATGCGAGCTAAAAATATTTCGCGCGCCCCCTAGGAGTCAAATAAGCAGACTTTTTATTTTACGTGGTAAAAGACGGATGTTTAAGCTATCTAAACACAAAATATTAACAAATTTGAAGCTGAGGTTTTTGAGAAGAACGCTCCCCAAAAACCCGATTCTTTCGCACGCCCTCTCGTTTAGAGCGCCGTACCAAAAGAGTAGATGACCACAACGTGACAAACCGCATACCACACGAAAGAGCAAAAAAGCTTGGGCTTTCAAAGAGCAAAGAGCTTACGTTCAATATAAGTTTCATTGACGTCGGACTTGTGGCGGCTCTGTAACAACCCCGTAAAGTTGCGCAACAAATGCAGTTCGGAGCGTTTCCGATATGTTTCGGCATTTTCCATAACTTTTTTAGCTTAAGTGAGACGCATGCACCCCTTCTACGGTGACAAAAATTGCCGTCTGAGGGCGGCGTCCGGTTCCAGAGATACAACGCCGCAAACTTGGAAAAAATTTAGCCCGGAAAAATGTGCACTTTTTTAACCCCCTCCAGAAGGAAAACGGGATATCGCACAGACCCGCCATCCAGCTCGTTTCGCTTATTTTCGGCCAAAGAATAACATATAATTTTCCCGGGAAAAAATAAAAGCGTGACCGGCGGGCATCTGTCGATATAAATGAGTAAATTCGGTACGCTCTTGACATTGGTGGGATGAAAATTTTCCCTTTACTTTGCAAATTTCCGAGTTCAGTTCGCAAAAATTTACACAATTAAACTTAGGTTACATGACGTGCACATCAGGAGGTGGCAAAAACCTAGTAAGAACAAATGCCGTTGACCGGATTCTATGTGGCGTAGATTTTTTTTTTTAATTAAAATTCAGTGACACGTTCTCTGGGAAACCCTGTATGTGACCGAGGTGCAGGTCAGAGTTTGAACGTCTGGCTACGTGGCTACACACACAGTGCAGTTAACATCGTGGTGCCAGTGTATCAGGCGAACCTGGGGCTCAATCCTTAACCTGTCGTTATTCCACACTGCACGCAAAATGCATCGCTTCCCATAGATTCGTGCCGAGCTCCCGCGCAACAATGTTCACTTCAAATTCTGACCTACCGAGACGGTCTGTACGAGCTGCAGAGTCACGTTTGCAGCGCGCCAACATAAAAAAAAGGCGAACGGTACGTTCATTTCAGCATCGACCCCTGTTCGTTTACTCATGCTACACCTTCGTATTACATCACTGGAGCTACATCTTTCCGCGTCCGCGAAATTGTTTGCGACAAAGTCAGGGCGCCGTGTATAAGCCGGAGAATATTCCATAAAAGACTTACTTAAATCTAAACAACGCCATGCAAACACCGCCTTTTCCGACGTCAAACTCCGCATATGTCAGGTCGTCTCTTCTGCAGCGGTATGCCATTTCTCGCTCTCAGGCACCCGACGTCTGCCAGGGCACTGCCTGATTTTCAACAATAGTTAGGGCCGTGTTCCCAACCCACCCGCAATTTCGCCCTCAGGGCTCCCGTAGCCCAGGGTCCCTTGAGGGCGAACATCCCCTCAGGAGAGCACGCGTTTCTCGAACTTAAATGTGTGCACCCTCAGCCAAGGGCTGGGCGTCAGAAGGATCGATGGGGATTCAGTCAGATTCCTCGTAGAATGAGGCAGAAGCGCATGATTACTAGTTTAGGCTGCCAAGGGGGACGTCGAACAAAGTAGGAGACACGACAACAGAAACAGCTTACTCCAAATTTAATGCAAGGAACAAAAGCATCAGAACTACAAGATATGATGACGTCAACAGCAATGACAGCAGGGTTAGCACACTCAAACGGTGATATTACGATCTCTGCGACTCTCAGTTAGATAACCACATTCCGCAGAAGACAAGGCTATTGAAGGAGAGCTGACACAACCCAAGCAGCACAATGTACTGAAAGTCGAGTGCAATAGGGGTGGACGGGTAGGTGGAAGACCTTGAACAGACTCTTGAAACTAAAGAACATTGATAAGACACATACCGTCCACCCCTATTGCACCCGACTTTCAGTACATTGTGCTGCTTGGGAATCGGCACCATGCTGAAAAATGTTCAAGGCCTCGTGTATCTCCCTCAGTGTCTGATTGGGATGCTTGGCAAGCGTGCACGTGCGGTCAAATAACGGTGTACAACCGCAATCCCTTACATGTAGTGCAACGTGACCACTGGGCGCGTTTTTTATTGCAACCGCATATTCAAGTAACCTAACATTAAGGCACCTTCCGGTCTGCCTAATATAGTACTTGCCGCAGGTCGAAGGGATTTTATAAACCAAAGATGTGTCCAGTAGTCGGTAGCAGTGGTGGATAGTAATACTATTTTTTCGTATCGTATAATACTAATACAAATACGAGGGCTGTTCAAGCCAAACCGGGACTTTGTGTCACCTGAGTGTGCAAATGGCACGCGCTACTTCTTTTTCGTCATTTTCACACGCGACAGGCCTCCGTGTTCAGCACACGACCTACTAGATTATAACGACCATGTCACAGGCACCGCTTCCCAGCGCCGCATTATTGGAAGGTAGCGCTGGCGCTACTCATCGTCCCAGTTATTGCTTCCTCAACTTCAACACTACTTTCTACTTCAGCTTACCTCAGTATTTCTGTAGAAGCGGTGGATATTCCGCAGATGTTTCATTCTGAGGTTGATTATTATCATCATTCTACGCGTTTTCATAGGTGCTATTGCAGTCGTCTGCTACGGTAGTCGTACCGTCGCGCATACGCTTCTGCGTGTTCAGAATTCAAATTTCCATCGTCCAATCATGGTGCAGATCTCGCGTGCCGATGAGTAGCGCCCCTAGTGGATCGTGCGGACGGGCTCCTCATAGGGGTTGCTGATTGTGACATGTTCGTTATAATTTAGTAGGTCGTGGTTCACCACGTGGTGGTCCAAAGTTTGTGCAAAACAGAACACACATGCTGGACAAGATGGCCGACAACGAGGTGAGCGCGCAGTGATTTTCCCAACACCCCTCCACACACCCCTAACACCCCCAAAATTTGTCGAACACCCCCCCAAGGAATTGCTCATGACCCCCCCCAGGGGAATGTCATCTGGCCCTGTGGAGTATTCAAATCAAACGTTGATATTTACGGTGCCTACTGGTTTTGAACGCTGTGAGTAAAGCAAAAAAAAGTAACAGCGGTTCAACGTGGTTCCACCGGATCATCGTGCGAGAGTACGGTGCGCTCGATGGATCACGTTGCTAAATGTGTGGTAACTGTACTTTTGAACGAGGTATACAGGAACGAGATCGAGTGTTGTGCTCTCGCACTAAAATATTGGTTACATGAATGGTTCTATGAATCGAATACGCTGCTTAGAACATTCGCGATTGCTTCCTGCGCGTGTTGACTCTCTGATGAAGATATCCATCGAAGAACCACCGATTGCGCGACAGCTGGTGACGTCTAATGGCAGCGCCGACATGTACCACGAGTTAATAGATAAAGCTCTTGAAAAATTGCTTCGGAAACCAAGGAGGCTATGAAGGGGAAACTTCCCGCTTCACATGAGGAGAACTGCTCTGCGTCATGTGTGGGTGTTTTTTCTCTTTTTTCTTTTTTTTTTTTCGTTTCTCGTGATCTGTCCTCGTTTTCTGTTTTTAATGGCACACAACATTTTTACCAGAAATGAAGATGCTCACAACCCTGCACTGCCTAGGTGGTACTTTGAGAGTTGCAAAACAATGTTCACCGTAATAAAGCGTTACTGTTTCAAAATTGAATGTCTCTACATTTAGCCAGAAACACTCCTTCCACTCCTTGAAGTCCCGGTTCCCCCAAAACGGAAATCCTGGGAAAAGCCACTGGGTCACATCATACGTGTCGTCATAGGATACCGTCACGTATTATGTCGCACCCCCACTGATTTCCGACACCCCCCTAGAAGAAAATCCTGGGAAAATCACTGGCGCGCACATCGAACAGTAAATTGTGGTGAAGTTTCTCGTGAATGAAGGCGTAAAGTGGTCTGAAATTCACAGAACACCGTTTCTCGAACGTAAACGTGCACGCGCTAAGCAACGGGCTGGCCGTCGGGAGTCTCGAAGGGGATTCGGCCCGATTCCTCGTAGAACGAGGCAGAAGCGCATGCGTAGAACCCCGCTTCATTTCTGCTTCCGGCGGCTGTCGTCTGCTACGTTGGTATCTCCTGTTCTGCTTGCGTTTGGCTTCCGAACTTCGTGTCAATATTGCATTCCGATGTTGTACAACTGTCGGGTACTGCGGATATGATTTGTACCCATCTCATCATCGTCTCCTTATGTGTGCGCTGTACTAAAACGGCCAGATTGTAACAATCAATGGATGGGCGGACAAGGGAAGCCAGGATTGCCGGTGCCCCTCCTGATGTTCAGTATAGTCTGTAATGTTCATGCACACACAACTTCGATAAGCAGTGTCTTTCTTTGAATTCATATTCGTCGCACCGCTCAAGGTGGTTTTCCCAGTCCCGAATTCGTCGCACCGTCACCACGGAAATAACACCGTGAGAGTAACGCTTGAATCGCACAAGGCGATCCACAAATGCACATATCCTCCAGGTTTGTTTCGAGGCGAGCGTCCCTCAGTGAACGTACAGGGAGCTCGCGAGCTCATTTGGCTGGCGCGTGCCCTTGGGGCGCCCCTTACAGATACGGACGCTTTGGGAAACAAAATTCTCCTCCCTCAGTGCTAGCGCATTCATAGGGAGCCCTCAGAGTTTGAGGGGAATACGGCCCTTACTCTCTGTGACGATATCAACTGAAGGACGATAGCAACTAATGGCTACGAAAACACAACAGGAGGGAAACGACTACCTCCACAGCATTTGCAAAAAAAAAAAAAATGTTTCTCGTAGAGTGCATAGACTGCACTCTCTAAAATCGTTTTTCTTCTCCTTTACATAATTAAAAAAAAACAAGCTATGAGTGCCAGCATAGATGTCGTTTTTGTGATCGAGTTAAACGGTCAGGCGAACATGCTCTCGAGGAAAATATGCGACTACAAGATGAATAATTACCCAGATTAATTAACTCTTTAATTGGGGGATTTCGGGCAAAAGCGAGATAGCAGAATCAGAGAGTAAACCAGATGAGAGCCGTTCCAAAACCATAAAACATACACGGTCATTAAGATATCCATATCCGAAGTTTGATATGCAAATGAGCCAAAACCGAAACCGCGGCGACCGGGAACGCAGGGAGTACTGCTCTCATTTCACCTCAGAGGGCCACGTGATTTTGAGCGATGGAGATGATTGGGTTGGTGCCGATCAGATAAGCCTCCGTCGGCGAAGGTGACGCGCTCCTGAGGCGAGCTTTTTCAGTTTGGCACGATTGCATATCCAAATTCGGGGATAGATATCTTAACGCGCGCGCGTGAGTCAGGATTTTTTTAAAACGTAGAATAGCTCTCAACTGGGATAGTCTTTCATTGTGCTATCTCGCTTTTGCCTGAAATCCCCTAACTAAATATTGAATTAATGTATTTTAGGTAATTCTTTACCTGGTAGCTACATACTGTTTTCCAGAGCATGTCCGCCTGGCATAGCTCAACTACAAGAAAACGACATCTACAATGCTCTCGTAGTTTTCTTATTAAAAAAATCTGTAACGGATAAAAACACCCTTGTAAGCTATGTACTCTACATAGAGTGCAGAACAACAAACATGCAACAGCTGGCGCACACCTGCGGCGGCAAGACCGAGCGGCATGCACTCGTGACGCCCAATGGTATCTGGGATTCATAAGGCGACAGGACCGGATCAAACGACTCTCTGTGCTGCCTAAGGCTTTCCCTGGAATTTCTGGCATACTGCTCACACGCATGTCGGTTCAATTCCCCTAAAGTCGACACGGGGTGCATACTATAACTCTCCTATCACAGTCTCCCACTCCTTCGCGCTGTCCGTCTGTACAGTTCTCCCCCAAGGACATCGCCACGATTGCTTCGCTTTGCTAACACGAAAAGAGGCTGAGTTACACTATGGCTGGATGCTGACCTGAACTTCTCGTTCCTTTTCCAAGTTGGGGCGCTCCAAACGGCAGGCGAAAACCGTTTTGCTGGTCCGGTGTTGATGCTGAAACAGCAAGCCGTTGTGGGCCTCACAGAGGTTGGCAGCGTCACGACTGACGCTCTCGGGGAAATGTGCGTCCTGGGCCGACTTCTAAGGGAACTGTGCCGGCGTATTTCTGAAAGTGTGTGGGATGACCCCCAGACAGCACAGCCCTCGCCGTAATTTGCACCCGAGTAGTTCCCAGTCTCGACGCGACGTGGCCGGCACGCTAACCACGGTGGTCAGGGATTTCAAATAAATGTCGCAGTTGGCCAGAGCGCGGGAGCTCGAGAAGAATCACAGGGAAGAGATTCATTTTCGCGCGGTATTGAATAATGAGAAGATGAGCATCGAGCCTCTATAGTGTGAGATGACTTTGATGCAAACATTCGGAAACGATTTTTTCGGCACCGAGTCGTTCTAGTACGGCAGCAAGACGTGTTCCATACGCGTTTTAGGCGTATCGCCGTTCATATACGTATGTAGCGTACGTTAGCGTTGATAAGTGTGACTGCCCCCGTGCTACACTCAAAAAAATATAACTCCTTTTTGGGTGTAATCTGACGATACCCTATAGGGTCAATGCAATAGGGCCTATACAATCAATGCTGAAGACATCAGGAGCGTCTTTACCTGGACGAATGTGAGGACAAGCAAGAGCTGAATCGTAATGATGACAAATACACTACCATATTGCCCGCGGTAATTTCGTGAAAATGCATTACTGCATAATGACGAGCCTCACATTCACGGCCTACAAAAGCAACTGTTGTAATTATTCTGAAAGCACAAGGTGTAACGCCAACCGCTCTGGATGTGGTGTGAGCTAAAACACAACCGTCCTAATGCGTTCTGTAGCAGTAGTGTTGCGTCCCATGTTTATGTTGGACTTTTCGTGTGGCGTCCATCTTCGGTCGTATGCATTGTGGACCACCACATGACATCGTACGGGGCGCGTTTTTCTTTTGTTCCATCTTCCATGTTCCATGTTCTATCGCAACTACCAAATACTGAACATATATCTTCCACATTGGTGGGTGTTTTGGGGGCTCAATGTAGCCGCGAAATTAAAATTGTCATCCACCATTTAATGCGAGTACTGATAAATCGCTAGGATGCGCCTGAACGGGACTGTGGCTTCTCTTACTCGCATAGCCATGACCGAGATAGTTTCGCTTTCGACAGCCTTCAATGCTGTTCCAGTTTCGAGGCAGCTTTCGCACAGCCATGATCTACATAAACAGCGTCGTCAGACAGGTGTGGAAACACGTTGCAACTATAAAAAAGTTGGTTCAGCACATGTTAGTGTACACTCAACGGGCACCATGGTACGAGATGTGCGCCGACATTTCCTGGCCAGCTTTGTCATCGGCAGCGTCGTAGTCATTGTGTGTAAGTAATACTGCACGTTCTTCAATGTATGTTTTCTGCCACGTCCTTCGTGAGTGCCATGACGGGTCACGCAAGAACATGCGTAGTATCATTTTCTCTTCTCCATGTCTTTTTTATCCTATTGGTGACGTCTTGTTGAATCCTGTGGTCCACCTTTTGCACGAGCATCTTGAGAGGTGGCGTTTTTTATGTACTTATTGTTGATACGTTATGAGCACGACGACATTACATAACGGAGGTGTGCACACGGTAAGAATAGCGAAAAAATGAAGAAGAACCGGGGACAGTATAAAACGGATATTTGCAGAAGAAAAAAAAAGATACTATAAGGTATCATACGTACAAACGGAATACACAACAGCTAGTGATACAAGGATGCAATAACAACTCCGAAAGTTAGGCTAACACCACCAAAATACAAAAACCTTAGAGACTAAATTAGCTCAAGGAAATTCCTAGTAAGATAGATACAGCGTGCTTAAAATGGATTGGTTTAGTCAGGGTAACACACTCACCGGGGAGTTCATTCCAGTTCCTGATATGAGAGGGGGTGCAGAATTCGTAGAGTAGTAATTACTCCTGCTGAAATGAACTACGACTTTGAATTGATGATCGAGGCGTTCAGAAACGTAAGGTGCAGAGTTTAACATTGATGAGTACAAAGATGTGTTATGAAATACCTGATGAAAAATGGAAAGTCCGGATAAAGAACGACGAACGTAGGGGGTAGGAAAATGGATTGCTTCATTGTAGTGACGTTGGAATTAGTGCTGTAGTCGTTGAGAATAAAGCGTACGGCGCGATTCCGGATGCCTTCGATAGAATTGATGAGAATTGCGCGGTAAAGATCCCGGATGGAGGCAGCATGTTTCAGTTGATGTCTTACCAGGCTACTGCAGGCTAATTTCTTAACTGATAGTGGTGCTAGCTTTAGACTCCGTTGTAAGAATCGTAATGAGCAATTAGCGTTAGATAATATGTAAGTGATATGGTTAGACCAAAAGAAGCAAGTTGTTAAGGTAATACCAACGTATTTAAGCGAGGAGACGTTTGCAAAGCCACAGGAACCATGATGATGATGATGATGATAATAATCATAATTATAGCGCTTTTTTATTACGTGCCCAAGAACAGCCTCGAGGGCCTTGGTGTTGGCGCACGCTTGATAAGGTACAATGCTTGATATTCGACGTGCGAACACCATAAGTTTGCATTTGTTAGAGTTAACAGGCGAAAGCCAGGTCGAACACCAGGCGTGTATCTTATCAAGGGCGCTTTGAAGATAGTCTGAGACTGACGTTATTCTCCGGTACACAACGCAATCGCAGGCGAATAGCCGAACAGAAGAAGATAAGCCAATCGGAAGGCCGTTAATAAGGGTGGATCGAATATAAATGATACCCCAGATAACACAAGCCTATCCCAGGGACGTCGACGGGATGTCCGCCTTCGGACTGCACGGACATCCCTGGGACTTCATCATTTCGTTCGATACCAGTCCTTTATGAACTCCTAGTCAATCTCCGAAGTATGTTTTATGGAAGTTCCAGGGATGTCGTGTGGGATCATATCGGGAGCAAGACAGGACTTGCAATGGATGTCTAGTGCCTTCTTTTATACCCTACTGATATTTTTTGCATTTTTTTTCGGCTCCCATACATCGTTAGGTTGAAAAAGCCAACATATGCAGTAAACGTGTCATGTGGCCCATAAAATATACAGGGTTCGCCAAGAAACACTTCGGGGTTTGTAATGAAGATATAAAACAAGTAAGAACAGGCGTCGGAAAGCCAATAGACGTTAGAGGACGTATTATGCCCCAAAATTTTATGTGAATAATTCCGCTTGGTGTGTTTCTCTGCGGGTAAATCGTGAAAAAAAAAAAAAAAAACGCCGCTGCCTAATCGGCTATACCAGTGTTTCAGTTTCTGTCCGTCAGATGGCGACACCGTCGAACGCGGCGTTGCAGAGTACGAGTCTGCATTCAGGCTGCGTTCCAATACCCCGATTAGTCGACTGCCTAGCGGTCTAACCGGAAGTGCCGCCATGTTAGGTCTCGTTCCAAATCTCGCCAAGTCCGCTATTCAGTCGGCTACCGCCTAGTGCGCATCGATGCAGTCTAGTTATACGCCTGGCCATCTGATAGCCGGGATGGAGACGCGCGTTGACGGTACCAGCGTGCCCGCTCTTTCTGCTGGATTTAAAGCTCAGCTCCGCCGATTTTCGACTGCGACAGAATGGAGCCATGCTTGGGCTGTGCGTTCGTTTCCGCACAGGGAGCATACATGTGAAAAATTTTCACCCATTTGTTTGTAGTTTTTAAGAAAACAATTTTTTAAATTTCCCTGGCACGGCGGTCCTGTGGTCGGCAAACCCTGACCAATCCCGGCTTCGTCCTGGCTTAGCCGCGCTCGTGGCTTGGCTAACGCCAAATCGTCGATGCGATGGCGGAGATCTATGGGCGAAGGTGAATGTTTTGGGTGTGTTCCGCGATAATTGCTGTCGTTAATAGCCTCAAAGATAGTTTTGCCGGTCTTCTTTAACAAGCCTTACAGGATGGCCTCGTTGTGCAACGACGGCCGTCGTGAGCGGACATTCTGTGCCCGCACTGTGCTTCATGCTACCAACAAGACCTAACACCTAACGTGTGACGTACACTTACGCATTCTCAATAGCTTTGGCAGCGCACTATGCGCGGACTTGCTGCGCGTGCAGAAAGCACCACCAAAGCTATTGAGAACGAGAACGTGCTCGAAGACGAAGTATTCTTTATAAGAAACATGATAAAACAGTGCGGTGGTCCCCGATAGCTCGTGACAGCTAATTCAGCACGATACAGCGGCCATGACGGAGTGTAAACACAAACTGGTTGCCAGGCAGAGCTGGCTAGGTGTGGCTATCCAATCCGCGCAGTTCCAAGTATGACGTCACAAGTGGAACCGCCGCCCGGTAGTTTTTCTCAAATTTCTCACGAAGGAGTATGGAAATTTGGAAAGCAATGTGCGTTTATGAATGAATTTGGGACCACGGTTCTGAATATCACAACGCCTTCATACTTTCGGAACAGCAGCGGAGCTGCACTTTAAAGGTAAAGTTGAACATAGTGGTATGTTTTTTAAAACGGCGTAGAGAGTTGCAACACATGTTTAGTTGTGAAGGTGACAGTTTATGCACGATGTCCTACAAACTTAGCGCATTAGAGTCCTGCTGCGCTTGCGCCGTACGCATTTCTTGCGTGAGCGAGATGGCGCCACAGGCGCCTCGGCAAGGCAAGCCTGTTCCAATAGTGACAAGCAAAGGGGTCTACTCAGCTGCCTAGTCAGGCGGCTTCGCGGGCGCGAGGTATTGGAACGCAGCCTCAGTTCCACTTGTTCACTTGGTTTGATGTCGTCTGCAACGCCGCGCTCGACCGTTTCGCCATCTGATGGGAAGGAGCTAAAACACAGGTATAGCCGATTAGGCAGCTGCGTTTTTTTTTTAATTTTCACGATTTATCCGTAGAGAAACACACCAAGCGGAATTATTGACATAAAATTTTGGGGCATAATACGTCCTCTAACGTCTGCTTTGGCTTTCAGGCGCTGTTCTTATTTGTTTTATCTTCATTACAAACCCCGAAGTTTATCTTGGCGAACCCTGTATGTATTTTTTGCGCTTCTCAGTCAGAAAATTCTGTCCCACGGGTGTCCATCGGATATACTTTCACGGAGATATGGATATCCGCAGAATAATGAAATTCCTCCAGCGGATATACTTTGGGATCCACCTGGCCGGGCTTCAAACTTCCTGCGAACGAACACCTTGCGGACATAACCAGTGCATACGGACGTATGCAGGAGCTCTCTGGAATGCAGCGTGTGTCACTTTTTTTATTTTTCAGAAGTCAGTATACGCTTTGTAGTAGAATATAAAGCGGCTTTCTGCCATTTTTTTTACTTCTGCCACCATCGCCAGTAGTTTTGTTTTCCGTTGCTCCGCTTTCTTTCCTATAAGGGAAAATATGCACGGCGTTTCAAAAGAGGAAGAAAGAAAACAGTAACGAGAGATTGGGCCACTCACCCAAAGAAAAAAAAAACATTTGGAAATGAAGTGGCATTCACTTCCGAACAGACAACAGACGCAGCTCACGGGAGTTCTCGCAAGCTTCTGCACATTCGAAAGCGCTGTTCGCTTGTGAGTCACAATCAAGCGTGGGATGCCTAAGTTTAATTAGATTGCGTACACAAACAACAGTGAAATGAAAAATTGCTCTGCGCATTAAGTCACCGTGAAGGTAGTGCCTCTGTTTCTTACTTATTTGGTTTCAGAAAGTGAGTTGATTCATAGAAAGTCGAATTTGTATAGTGCTAGAGCGTCCGCGTTTTTCTCTCTCATGCAATGCATGATCCTTACATCATCCCATCACGGAACTGATTCGGACATTCCGTGAAACAGCCGTAGCAGGATCTTCTGCGGATATACGGCTACGGATGTCCCTCCATAAATATCCCTGAGGAGTCCCACGGAGGTCCATTTTGGATATAAACATTGCATGGGATCCATTTCGGATGCTTGGGATCAATATGGGATGTCGCCGGGATTCCATGTGTTGCCCGTGACTTTTGTTGAAGGGCGCGTTCTATCAACTGCGGCACGCTGCCGCTTGGACACGTGCTAGGTAGGTGGGTCAGTAGTCACGTGAGAAGCCTCGTTACATTTCTTCAGTAGCACGTCATACGATATCTGAGAACGAGGTACACCCGTCGATTGCGCACCGTATCATTATAAAGTTTCTCGCTCGTTTCTTGCTTGAGGGTGTAAAACCGACCGAAATCCTGCGCACATTGACGGCACAGTTCGGTTATCGAGTGCGCGTGTGTTTGCCTGGCATAACAAATTTGTGAAAGGCCGAAAAGAGGTTGAAAACGAAAGCCATGATCGTCACCCATGAACGAGCATTACGGAGCAGAACATTCAAGCCATTCGTGACCTTCTGGAGGACGTCCTACGTTTAAAGGTTTAAGAAATTTGCTCTAAGGTAGGCATAAGGCTATGGAAGCACTCAATCCATAATCACAAAGGACCTAGGACTCGGTAAAGAGTCTGCCAACGTCTTTTGACTGCAGAATGGAAGTTGCACGTGTGTGACCGGCTATCAGCGCGGTTTCTACAAAAAACGGACGCATTTTAAAAATGAATCGTTACCTGCGATGAAATTTGGGTACACCACTACTCGCGGAGTGGACACAAGGATGCATCAAGTGAAGAAAGAAAGATGAAGCAGCCCCTGTCGAAGCCAAGACTCGGCTGTCAGCTGGCCAGGTGCTTGCAACTGTTTCTTTTGTTGTGACCAGCGCGGCATTTTGCACATTGATTTCTTGCACGGCCGTCGCACCGTCAACGCTGCATATTGTGACGACGACGACTCATGGCACGTGCATTCTCATTCTATCCATTAAATCATTGTCATCGCCACGCTGTGCTGTCCGTATCACTATTTCCTTGAACTTTTGAGTGGGGTGAAACTTGCTTATCGCAGCAAAAGGCGTGACCAACCAACACGTAAAGTGATTTTCCTCCATGACAATGCTAGACCCCACACTGCAGCGTCAGCTGTGCAAAATTTACGGAAATGGACTGGACGCCACTGGGTCACTCTCCATAAAGCCCTGAGCTGTCGCCTTCTGAGTTTCACCTGTTTGGGTTACTGAAAGAAGCTCCCGAAGGCCAACGGTTCGACGACGACGACGCACTGGAGGCGTTTGTGTAGTTTGTGCGCAACTGGCTACTGGCACAGCCCACTTTTTGTTAGGAAGAGGGTATCAAAAAGCTACCGACCGGCTGGGAAAAATGCATTGCTACATTTAGAGAGCTTACGTAGAAAAGTTATGCGCACTTCGTTTAATTCTTACTAGTAATTAAAAAATATAAAATGAAAGTATCATGAGAGAACTGATGTTCCGTGCTGGAACAACATAGAAAGGACAAATACATACAAAGAGAACATACATACATCCAGAAGATATGGGTTCGAGTCCTACAGCTGGCTAACCTTTTCAGTGACTTTCATCTTTCATGATGAATGTCTCCTTCATATTTGATTCACCCTAGTATATTAAGAACAGTAGTGGGCCGATAACAGAACCTTGAGGAGTCACAAATGTAACTTCTGGGATGCTAGATGACGTGTTGTATTAAAGACGACAAATTGAGTTCCGTTAAATGTATTTGACAGAAAATTCGTATCCATTTCAAAACTATTGGATCCAGGTTTGGTCTTGTTAGTTTCATTAATAGGGTGTCACGGGTTCCTGGGTCCCGATACGCAGCACCTCAGATCCATTAGCAATATGAAGATTCGGACTCGGCGAATAGTACGAAGTGTGGCAGGTTGACGAAAAGATGAATGAGAACACTTGTTTCAAGAAACAAGAAACGAAAAATTTGCTCTTGCAAAACATGAGGCACAAGACAAACTACATGCGTCAGTGGATGCTACCCTTTTCGCTCAATACATAAAACACCTCCGAAATATACCACACAGGCGACCACAGACAATATATAATACCCTCCGACCTCTGCCACGTGTAGGCTACTGTCACAAACAGAACCGTAATGCGAAACAGTGCAATCATTAAAACAATAGAAACGTAGCTCGCAGCGGGGGGAAATCCTTCGGAGGTGGCCAATCACAGTCCTCGCCCGGAAGGAGTCCTCCGGCGATTTCCCTTGATGTCGTCGCACTTGACCACACAGTACACTTGTTGACTCAATTCAACTTCGCTTGCAGTAACTTGTTGATCCGCAAGTTGGCAAAAACACTTACGTTCACGAAGAACAACTCGGCCTACATTCCGTGAACCTTCCACTGGCCGCTTTCACTTTTCTCCGACGCTGACCACAGGCCCTTCTTTTGACACCTCGGGTCAAGTGGCTCTCTACAATGCCAGCCAGACGTGGCTCTAATAAAAGATAGTTAGCATTCTGGGAGTAGAGGCTCTTTTCCACAATACGACAACCACCTGGCTTTACTCGGGCCACCAAAATGAGCATTTGCTCCCCACGTGGTTTGCTGTGAGGCTTACATATCGAAGGGTGAAAACCACCTTCCCTTAAAGGCTAGCTACGCCGATTTCTCGATGTGCTGAAACAGTTGCAATATTCATAACGAGCACACCCAACTGCCCCCGAAACGCACCTCCGTTTCTCAATTTTGTCTTCCTATTGCGAAAAATAATTAATCCAAGAAACCAAAACACTCCATGGACGCAGCCATTTTGTGACGTAAATGTGGAAAACCTGCTCTATCTACGCAGATAGAGAATCGTGCTTCGGATTGAGTGAAAGCTGAAGCTTTCTCCGACTCTTCCTGGCGGCTTCTCACGTTGGCGAGGAAATCCAGGCCGGCTATGATGAGGGTTTCGCCCGAGGTAGTTCCCAGATGAATTGGACGATGGAAACAACAACTGCGAACTCATCTCAACGTTTTCGACGCGGAATTGTGCTCGAGAACTTCGCAGTTCAACTGGCATTCACGTCGACCCGTTTGCTGCTTTTACTGCAAGTGCAAGTATGGGAGCAATTGAGCAACAACGTGAGTCGTGCTGGTCGTTTCAGCATATACCAGGAGAGGACTGGTCTTCAAAGAAAGTGGACCGTATTTTGTCCGTGTGCATACCGTGCGATTGCCAGGCTTGTTACACGAGATACATATATTGTGCAGCCTCATACGGCGACCGCAATGAACGGCGCAGAAATGTATCGCGACGATTCGAACTGCTTTCGCTGAACCATCCGTATGTTATATGAAAGTAGTCATTACAGTTGCCCCGCACAAAAAATGTAGCTTTGTAGTAGTGTTATCGTGTAGAGCGCGTCGAGTCATGTAGGTCGAGAGCGCTTGTACGTATTTTTGCATGTGTACCTGAGTTTGCGCATTGCGCTTAGGTTCGATCTCACTGCTTTTGAGTGAGGTATAGTTTCTTCAAATAAGGGCATGAAAGAGACGATTGAGCTCTACGATGTATGACGGTTTAATGACAGGGAATCGCGAAGCAGTCGAAAACGAAACCTCGCGCCGCGGGCACGTGCGCTGGAGGAGTTGATGGTGATGACTCGTGTGCTGAAGATGCGGTGATCGCTAATGCGCTCAGCGGGTGACAGCTTGCGAGAAAAGAAACCGGGAGGCCTCCAAACACGGCCTTGCAGCTGCTGCAACGCAGCGCCGAGAGCTTGGCTAGATGCCTGAACGAGCAGGGCCGTTTCAGCATGGGGTTGAGGGTGGTGGAAGAGGGCGGCGTTCGCGAGATGCGTCTTGACGGAGTCGAACGCTTCCCGAGCTGCACTCGAGGGTCCACTCGAGAGGTAAACCAAGCGATTTCTTCTGGTGGGTGGGCGAGAGGGGTGCGTGGAGCGGGGCCAATGGGGTGGCGCAATGGGAGACAAAACGGCGGAAGATGTTGACAAGCCCCAGGAACTTCCGCAGGCCGCGTTAGGTGTCTGGCAAGGGTAGTCGGTGATAGCCTGCACTTTGCCGGGAAGTGGGTGGATGCCGTCTAGCGTGATGGTATGCCCGAGGAATGTGATGGAAGAAACTCCGAACTCGCACTTCTTGGGGTTAATGACCACGCCGTGCTCCTGCAACCGTGCGAATAATTGCCGGAGGTGCTCGTGATGTTCGGCCTCTGCTGCTGGAGACTACAGCTTTTTCCGCCGTTATTAATCCGTTTGTCGTAGATTTTAATCCTTATACCACTTGCCATCCGAATTAGTCCTAATTTCATTATTTTTAATCCTCATTTCACATAATTTATTCAATTTCTCATGCAATTTATTCCAAGTGACTATGTGTGGGCTACGCGACTTTTTTGTATTTTGGGACAATTCCCATGTGTACGGGTACTGCACATGCTATTCATTAATAACGTGGGTTTCTCCACCATAATGGGATACTGTGGGACTGTCAACATGGATTACGGTATTGTGGGACTATTCCCATGCCTACGGGTGTTACCCATGGTTTTCATTAAAAACGTGGGTTTCTGCACTGTAATGGGATACTGTGGGACTGCCAATCTGGATTGCGATATTGTGCGACTATTTCCATGTCTACGGCTATTACTCATTCATTTCATTAGGTATGCAGGTTTCTGCACTGTAATGGGATACTGTGGGACCGTCAATCTGCATAACGATACTGTGGGACTGTTTCCGTGTCCATTGGTATTTCCCATAGTTTTCAATGAAAATAGAGGTTTCTGCAGTATGACGGGATACTGTGGGATTTTCTATCTGGTTTAGGATATTGTGGGACTATTGCCATGTGTGCGGGTATTATCCTTGCTTTTAATTAAATATGTGTGTTCCTGCACTGTAATGGGATAGTGCGGGACTGTCAATCTTGATCACGGTATTTTGGGACTATTCCCACGTCTACGGGTTTTACCCATGGTTTTCATTAAAAACGCCTTTTTCTGCACTGTAATGGGTTACAGTGGGACTGTCAGCCTCGATTATGATATTGTGGGGCTATTCCCACATCTACGGGTTTTACCCATAGTTTCCATTAAAACCGCGGGTTTCTGCACTGTAATGGGATATTGCGGGACTGTCTATCTGGATTACTATATTGCGCGACTATTTCCATGTTTACGGGTATTATCCATGCTATCCATTCAAAATTCAGGTTTCTGTACCATAATGGGATACTGTGAGCCTGTCAATCTGGATTACGGTATTGTGGGACTACTTCCATGTCCACTGATTTTACCCATGGTTTTCATTAAAACGCAGGTTTTTGCACTCTAATGGGATACTGCGGGACTGTCTATCTGGATTGCGATGTTGTGAGGCTATTCCCATGTCTACGGGTTTTACTTATGGTTTTCATTAAAAACGTGGGTTTCTGCACTGTAATCTGGACTGGACTGTCAATCTGGATTGCGATATTTTGGGACTATTCCCATGTCTACGGGCATTACTCGTGCTTTTCATTCAAAGTGCGGGTTTCTGCACTATAATGGGATACCGTGGGATTGTCAACCTGGATTACGGTATGATGGAACTATTTCTATGTCTACTGATTGTACTCATGGGTTTCATTAAAAACGCCGGCTTCTGCACTGTAATGGGATACTGCGGTACTGTCTATCTGGATTATGATATTCCGGGACTATTGCCATGTCTTCGGGTATTACCCGTGCTTTTCATTCAAAATGCGGGTTTCTGAACTCTACTGTAGTACTGTGGGACTGTCTATCTGGATTACGACATTGTAGGACTATACCGATGTCTACGGGTATTACCTATCCTTTTCATTAAAAACGCGGGTTTTTGCGCTCTAATGAGATACTGTGGGACTGTCAATCTTGATTACGATATTGTGAGGCTATTCCCACATCTACGGGTTGTACCCATGGTTTTCGCTAAAAACGGGGGTTTCAGCACTGTAATGGGATACTGGGGGTCTGTCTACCTGGATCACGATACTGTGGGACTATTTCCGTGTCTGTGGGTATTACGCATGCTTTTCATTCAAAATGCTGATTTCTGTAGTATAACAGAATACTGTGGGGCTGTCTATCTGGTTTAGGGTACTGCGGGACTATTCCCATGTGTGCGGGTATTACCCATGCTTTTTACTAAATATGCGGGTTTCTGCACTGTGATGGGATGCTGTGATCAGATAGAGTCCCACATATCCCATTACAGTACAGAAACCCTCATTTTGAATGCAAAGTATGGGTAATACCTGTAGACATAGAAATAGTCCCGCAATATCCTAATCCAGATACACAGCCCCACAGTATCCTATTACAGTGCAGAACCCCGCGTTTTTAATAGAAGCCATGGTAAAACCCGTAGACGTGAGAATAGCCACACAATATCGCAATCAAGACTAACAGCGTCACAGTATCCCATTACAGTGCAGAAACCCGCGTTTTTATGAAGCACATTCCAGTCTGTTATTGTGCGCGGAAAAAAGGAAAACCTGAATGCATTTATTCGAGAAAAAGGGGGCAACAAACGTGTTGTTATGCCGGGATCGCACTGGCCTATTTTCGTTAGGCGAGATATATTTGTTGATGTCGATACGAAGTTTTCCATTGACCATGAGATAAAGAAGTTTAAGCCTGTCGCGTGAGCGCCGAGCAGTTAGTGGTTCGATATCAGCTAGGGCGTAAAGGGATGTGACAGATGTGTTATGTTGACAGCTCCCGTAACTCAGTGGTTAGCGTGCTGGCCATGTCACGTCAAGACTGGGAGGCACCCGGGTTCGAATCCCGGTGCCGGCTGTGCTGTCTGGGGTTTTTCCTGGGTTTTCCTCAGACGCTTTCAGACATATGTCGGCACAGTTCCCTTAGAAGCCGGCGTGAGTCGTGACGTTGCCCACATACGTGAGGCCGACAACGGCAAGCCCTATCACCACCACCATGTTGATACTTATTAAATATGAATCGAAGTGCCAGACGTTGTAAGCGCTCGAGCAGAGTTGTGTTAGACTGTGTCCCAGGATCCCAGACTGAGGACGCATATTCTAAAATGAGTCGGACAAGGCTTTTGTAAGAAGTCAGTTTGGTTAGAAATGAGGCATGCTTCAGGCTACGCCTTATAGACCAGAGTGTCTTTGTGGCCTTTTGTGTTACGCTAGCTATGTGTATGTTCCAGTTCAGGTTAGAAGAGATGTGTACACTTATACACAGAAACTCTACATAATACATCGGCAGTCAAAGTGTAGTCCCACAGTAAGGGTGATTTCTTCTGTGTAGTAGTTAGTACAGCACACTTGCTTGAATTCAAAGTCACTTGCAATTTGTTACACTATTGTGAGATAGACGAAAGACACATTCCAGGCGAAATGATCCAATGTGTGCGCTCGACCCCCCATAATTTTGGTTAAAAAAATTACCACCCATTCCTTACGACAGGCAAAGGCATATGTCCGAGATTTACTCGAAAATATTTGCCCGCTCAGAATTTACGCCGGGTCAAAGTTTGCAAGAATGACGTAAACCATACCGGGAAGTAAGTAGACTAGTGGGCAGAATATTGCAGCTGGACAGGTGTTTGTGGTGCAGAACGAGAGAGCAGGGTTCAAATAATGTGCCAAGGTTAAAATATTCCCGCTTGTTCCACATCTGGCCAGTCAAATGGACCCCATTCGCGGGGCTATTTCGTCCTATTTTGGGCCTCGCTAAGGACACTTTCCAGATGAGTGGGAAATCCAGGAAAAATTGAGCATATTATCCACTTCCAATACATTAAGTTCGTTTATTTTGAAGATTAAATTCGCAGTAGTTTTTGCTACATTTAATCTCAAAGTTCGAACTTTACTCAAAGTTCGGTGACTTCGATGCCAATTTTGAAAATGAAGCGGTCGGCGCGCAACAGTATAAAGGTATGCAGATGATAGCTCGAAATTGAAAGCAAGACATATAAAAAAACTAAAAAATTACTTTTCCATATGCGCGAGAAAATATTTTTTATGTCGGACATGGTACATGCGGACCGTGCGGGTATACTGACGGGCGGCTCGCGTGGCCGTGCTTTGCAGAAGATGCCTGCCGGCAGGGTGACAGCTGTACCATAGTGGTTCTGGACCTTTCTTTTTGAGAATCGAAATGGTCTGTGTTGATGATGTGGCGGCCCGTGGAAGACGACGACGACGCGCCTCTGCTGCCGCTCGCTACTGCACCTGCCAGCCAGTTCTACCGGCACCGTCCTAGCGTGGCGCCACGTCCATCTGCCGGCTGGGACATTCCATCATCGCCGGTCAAGATTCATGTAGAGGAATACCCCCTCCTCTACAATATCATTTGTAATTCCCTCTTCAGCGTTCAATCGTGGCAGTAAAACAGGGGTACGACGGTCTGTGAAGTCGTGAGGGCGGTGGCTTTGCGCTCTGAGGGGCAATAGGCTGCTTTCGCCCTTCCACAGCATCAACGTGCATTCACAGATAACGTCGGCACAAATTACCGCATCGAGGTGGTACTGCACAGGCAAGCATTTACTCGTGACACTGGTAGCGATTAGCACTACGCGGCCCACTTAAGCGGCCTTCTGAGCGGCCCATGTGTATCCAGCCCCATCGGCCCACCGGGAAATTTCGCGGTGAGTCCTATGGCCAGTCTGCCCCTGCCGCTGATGCTGTGGAAACGGGCGAAAACTGCCTATTCCCCCTGTGAGCGCAGCGCCACCGCCATTACCACTTCACGGACCGTTGTGCGTTTCTCTTACTGCGACGACTGAACGCCGAAGATGGAATTACAAATGATATCAACAAAGACAATTTAGGTTTTTAAAAAGGAAGGTCCAGAACTACTACGGTACAGCTGTCACCCAGCCGGCAGGCGTCTTCTGCAAACCACGGCTACGAGAGCCGCCCGTCAGTATACCCGCACGGTCCGTACGTACCATGTCTGACATAAAAAATATTTTCTCGCGCTTATGGAAAAGTAATACTTGTTCTATATGTTTTGCTTTGCATTTCGAGCTATCATCTGCATACCTTTTTACTGCTGCCCGTCGACCGCTTCACTTTCAAAATTCGCATCGAAATCACCGAACTTTGAACAAAGTTCAAACTTTGAGATTAAATGTAGCAAACACTACTGCGAATTGAATCTTCAAAATAAATTAACTTATGGTATTGGAAGTGGTTAATATCCTCAATTTTTCTTTGATTTCTCACTCATCTGGAAAGTGTCCTTAGCGAGGCCCAAAATAGGACGAAATAGCCCCGCGAATGGGGTCCGTTTGACTGGTCAAATGTGGAACAAGCGGGAATATTTTAACCTTGGCACATTATTTGAACCCTGCTCTCTCGTTCTGCACCACAAAAACCTGTCCAGCTGCAATATTGTGCCCACTAGTCTACTTACTTCCCGGTATGGTTTACGTCATTCTTACAAACTTTGCCCCGGCGTAAATTCTGAGCGGGCAAATATTTTCGAGTAAATCTCGGACATATGCCTTTTCCTGTCGTAAGGAATGGGTGGTAATTTTTTGAACCAAAATTGTGGGGGGCCGAGTGCACCCATTGGATCATTTCGCCTCGAATGACCCAGGAGTTTAACGAAAGTTGGTCAGCAGCACTATTAATTTCCTTGTAAACTACACAGTCGTCTGAATACAATCTAAAGGTGACATCATGAGAGCACACAATATCATTAATATAGATATTAAAAAGCAACGGCCCCAATACAGAGCCGTGGGGCACACCCGATCTAACAGAGGACATAGGTGACAAGCAGAAATTAATACTGGCATACTGGGATCGGTTATTAAGGTAGGATTCGATCCAGCGCACAACAATGTCGTTATTAAGCAATTTTCGAAGTTTAAGTAACAGCTTGGTATGCGAAACACAATCAAATGCTTTAGAAAAGTGTAGAAAAATGACATCAACCTGCCCTTTTCTGTTGTTCTGCGCTAATCAAGAGTGACAGTCCCACAGTATCCCATTAGAGTACAGAAACCCCCATATTTAATGAAAAGCATGGCTAATACCCGCACACATGGGAATAGTCCCACAATATCCTAAACCACATGGACAGTCTCACAGTATACCGTTATACAGCAGAAACACGCATTTGGAATGAAAAGCATAGGTAATATCCATAGGCATGGAAATAGTCCAGCAGTATCGTAATTCAGATTGACGGACCCATAGTATCCCATTACAGTGCGAAAAACGCGTTTTTAATGGAAAGCACAGGGAATACCCGTATCCTTGCTTATAGACTCAGGATATCATAATCAACAGTCCCACAGTATCCCATTAAAGTGCAGAGACCCGCATGTCTAATGAAAACCATGGGTAATACCCGTACACATGGGAATAATCCCACAATATGGTAATTCATATACACAGTCCCACAGTATCCCATTACAGTGCAGAAACACTCGTTTTAAACGAAAACTATGGGTAAAAGCCGTAGACATAGGAATAGTCCCACAATACTGTAATCAAGATGGACAGTCACGCAGTATCCCATTAGTGCAAAAACACTCGTTTTTAATAAAAAGCACGGGGAATACCCATATACATGCTTATAGTCCCAGGATATCATAATCAAGATTGACAGTCCTACAGTATCCCATTACAGTGGAGAAACCCATATTTTTAATGAATAGCATGGGTAGTACCAGCACACATGGGAATAGTACCACACTATCGTAATCCAGATACACAGTCGCTTCCCGTTATACTGCCGATACCCGCATTTTGAATGAAGAGCATGGGTAATACCCATAGATCTGGAGATAGTCCCACAATATCGTAATCCAGATTGGTGGTCCCACAGTATCCCATTACAGTACGAAAAAAGCACGGGTAATCCCGGTAGACAGGATATCGTAATCAAGAACGACAGTCCCACAGAATCCCATTACAGTGCAGAATCCCGCATATTTAATGAAAAGCACGGGTAATACCCGTAGCCATGGAAATAGTCCCGCAATATCGTAATCCAGAGAGACAGCCCCGCAGTATCCCATTATAGTGCAGAACCCCGCGTTTTTAATAGAAGCCATGGGTAAAACCCGTAGACGTGGGAATAACCCCACAATATCGTAATCAAGACTGACAGTCTCACAGTATTCCAGTAGAATGCAGAAACCCACGTTTTTAATGAAAACCATGGGTCAAGTCCGTAGACATGGGAGTAGACCCACAATACCGTGATACAGATTGATAGTCCCACAGTAGCCCATTATGGTGCAGAAATGCAGAAACCTGCATTATTAGTGAAAAGCATGTGCATACCCGTAAACATCGGAATTCTCCCAAAATACGCGGGAACTTCCCAAAAGAGGTCACGTAGCTCACACATAATCACTTGGATTAAATTGCATGAGAAATGGATTAAATTATATGAAATGAGGATTAAAAATAATGAAAGGAGGATTAATTGGGACGGCAAATGTATTAAATGTCATGGTATAAGGATTAAAATGTACGACAAGAGGATTAATAACCTCGGAATAAGGTGTAGAATACGTCTAGGTAGGCGAAAGCGAAGTCCAGGGCACGCAGAACTTGGTCGACGAACCGTTGAAACGTTTGCGCGGCGTTCCGGAGGCCGAACGATATATGGACGTATTCGAAAAGGCCAAATGGCGTCGTAATGGCCGTTTTTGGGATGTCCGGCGGATGGACTGGTATCTGATGATACGCTTTCACCAAGTCGACCTTCGAGAAGAAACGAGCACCGTGAAGATGGGCCTTAAAATCCTGAATATGAGGCAGGGGGTAACTGTCAGGTAACGTGGCGAGGCTTAAGGCCACAGGGGCGCCAATCACCGGGTGTAGGCTTCGGGACCATATGCAGAGCAGATGCCGAACGACTTGACGAGAGGCGGATGATACCGAGCTGCAGCATATGGTCGAATTCGTGCTTGGCGATGCGGAGGCGTTTAGGAGCAAGGCGTCGAGGACGAGCGTTCACGGGAGGGTCGCGGGTCATTATGTGGTGAGTGACGGCATGCTTGGGTGGACAGTCAGAATGAGTCGGCCTCGTGATTCATTCAAACTCCCGGAGCAGTTTGGCGTATACGCGGGGATCGGGAAGTCTCAGGGTGTGCAAAGTTGCGACGTCCGATGAGGGAACACCGCGGACGTGTAGGGAAGTGGTATTGTCTACCAAACGGAGCGACGCATGTCCACGATCAGGTCGAAATGCGTAAGAAAGTCGGCCCCTAGGATTGCGTAAGGAAACTCCACCACGGCGAAAATCCATCGGAAGGCGCGACGCAGCCCCAAGGTTCAACGTGGCGGATCTATGGCCGTAGGTGGCAATCTTGGACTTGTTGACCGCCTGAAGGGTATAGTCGGCTCTGCGGTGCCTCTTCTAAGCGGAGGTGGGGGGAAGGATGCTGACTGCGGCTCCAGTGTCGACGAGGAATCAACAACCGGAGGTGTGGTCGGTGACGAAAAAGAGGCGGCTGCTACTTCCCCGAGCCGTGCCAGCCGCTACAGGGTGGGGGTGTCGTATTCCGACCAGGAACAAGGGGGCTGGCAGTTGCGGGCCGAGTCACCGAAGGTGTGATGGTAGCAGCAGAACGCGGGCGAAGGCGAGCGTGGGCGTCTGCGGGATGGAGTACGCCGCCGACGAAAAGCGTTGCGGCCGGGACCTCGGGGAGGTTGGGTAGCAGCCCCACGTTCCGCCAAAACGGCAACAGTGCTCTGGAGTTGGTGGAGAGAGGCCGTTAGCATGGCGATAGTGGGATCGGCAGAAGATGCGGCGGTAGTCGGGGCGAGATTCGGAACAGCGCCCGGTACCGGGTGACCTGCGAGGTCCAAAATGCAATCTGCCATCTTCGCTTGATCGTCGAGGGAGGCATGCTCGGTCGAGGCGAGGATCATTCTGATGTTGTGAGGCAGTCGCTGCAGGAAAAGCTCGTGGAGGAGGGTGTCTTCGGCGGTGGGGTTACCGGCGAGCTCACGCATCCGACATAAGAGCTGAGTGGCGCGGCGGTCGCCAACCTCTTCTGATGTAAGGAGCTGTCGAATGCGATTTTCCGAGGACAGAGCCGTGCGTCGTTTGAGCTCGTCGCGTAAGGTATCGTACGGGTGTTCAGCGAGAGGCCGAATGATGAGATCGCGGACCTCCGCCGCGGCCTCGAGCGGCAGGTGGGCGAGGATGTACCCGGACTTCGAGAGCTGCGAAGTGATGCGACGGCCGGCGAAAAGAATTTCAACCTGGGCGAACTATCGCTGCGGGTCGGAAACCGAAAATGGCGGGAGGCGCAGCGGGGAGAGGGATGCTTCGATCGCTGGAGCGGGGGTCGTAGCCGGTGGAGCGGGGTGGTCACCCGTGCAGGCCATGGCGTTGACGGCAGGCGAGAGAACAGCGCAGGTGGTGAAGGTCGAACGTCTCGGGTCACCAGTTGTAGAGGCTATGAAAGAGACGAGTGAGCTCTACGATGCATGGCGGTTTAATGACAGGGAATGGCGATGCAGTCAATTAAACCTACGAATTTGCAAGGTTTCGAAAACGAAACCTAGCGCCGCGGGGCAGGTGCGCTGGAGGAGTTGATGGTGATGATTCGTGTGCTGAAGATGCGGTGATCGCTACAGGCATATGTATCTTGCTTGCTGGGTCCAACAGGTGTTATCAAGGGCAGTGCCACATTTCCCAGTTCTTGAACCATGCTAACATTGCCAGAATAAGGAACATTACACTGTGCTCTGTATTCCATACTCAGTTGTCTCGCGACGTAAACCCCCAATTATTATATGTCTGCTCCACATGTTGAACCAGGCAGCACTTCCCATACCATAATTTTTTTTGAACATCTGCCTAAAATTGCTGTCACTGTAAAAAAAAAAGAGAGAAACTGTCTCTCTTTGCCACACTTTGCCGCGCAAGTTTGCCGCTAAATTTTTAAGTGAGAAAAGGTATTCATACTTCGTCACAAACCTAATAACCTTGGTGGAAATGGTTGATGCTGGCCTCTGCGTTGAACGGTGCACTTCGTATCAAAATACACAACATCCAAATGTTTTTTTTTTTTTTTTTTGTCTACAAATGTCCTGTCGAAGCTGAAAGACCCTTATCAAAATGGAGAAGCCCGGGCTTGCTTGTCCAGAGAAACAAATATGATACTGCATGCTCAGCAACTAAAACTGGTGATGCCGAAGACCTAATATTGCTAGGTTACAAGGGACAAAGGAAAAAGAGCACTGCAGCGTATGAATGTTACTTACAAAGTATAACACCAGACAATCCCTGAGAGTGAGCTAGTGTATTTAGTATGTTGCTCACCTCCTGCACCACTTTTTAATAATCATTTATTGCGTTGCTACCAACCAGGATCTAAGCCTGACCTATGTCCTAATAATAATAATAGAATCTCTCTATGACCAATATGAACCTTCCACACTACTTTGGCTAGGTTTCACCCGTGTCTCTTAGTGAAATTTGAAGTTGCTCTGTAGAGCTGACAAGAGACTTGCAGGATAGAGAATTTGTATAGTTATATTTCCCAAAGAAGTTGTAAAAAAACAACAACAATGTGCTATACCAACTGTATTCAAACAAAAATATAATTTATTTTAGCCATGTGCATGCTAGCAGATTACAGGTGACCGACCGCACACAGTGGGCATCGAGGGTGGCAACCAGAGAGTCGAACCGAACCTGAACACGAACCGAAAACCATTATTAACCGTTATTTTTGGCCGAACCGGAACTGAACCGAACCAAAAGAGTCGACGCCATCTTGGAGCTGAACCGGAACTAAACCGGTAAAAAATACCGGTTACCGGTTCAAATAACGGTTCACACGGAATTAAGTGCGGAACTTTGCATGTTGTGCATGAACGTAAGAACGATTTTTCCTCTTTTTTCTTCATTTATTAGCTTCGTAGACTTCCTTTTGCTTGCCGAAAAAGTCGTGCCCTGCAAGGCTGCAACAATGATCTGGATTTTCTCGAGTCACGAAGTAACAACAACAAAGATAGTAACTGAAAACTGTTAGGACTACTAATGTCTAAGACATACACATGAATCTACAGGGTGTGTGCAGAAAAACATAACCCGCATTTAGGCTCATAGCTTGTTGTCTACCTAACTAACGAACTTCCGGTGGCGCACGATGGCGCATTTATGCGTGCGAAATCTGCAGAAAAAGTGTGGAAGTCATACTCGGCTAAAAAAATAAACGGAGCAACGAAAACGTCGGCCACCGTGCATCAGAATAGGGCAACATGGTGGACGTAGGAGAGTTGTGTACCGCTAGGAGAGCTATCGGTGCATAAATCGAAACAATGTCCCACATGGATGCTCATCGGCAGTACCCCTAGCGGTGCCTGCACATAACTCTCCTGAGACCAAAATGCACTACCATTCACTGTGATGACCACCCTATTCTAATGCATGGAAGCCCATGTTTTAGCGCTCTCTTTATTTTTTTTACGCTCAGTATGGCTTCCAGAATTTTTTTGTAGCTTTCGCACGTATAAATACGCCATCGTACGCCACAGGATGTTCCTCGGGTAAGTAGACAACGAGTTACATGTAAAAATGCGGGTCACGTTTTGCTGCACTCACCCTGTATGTATCTTTTTTGTCACAAGTTTTTCTCACAACCTTATCTGTCTTAATTATGCAGGACATAATTGTAACAGAAAAGGCGTACGCCTACTGTTTTCAACAAATCAGGGGAGAGAACGGTGTCATTCGAGATTAGGAGGTAAAGTTACTGTCATTTCGTTTAATGCATTAAGTTTGCCGCGTGACTAGGGTATTAGAAAGTAAAGCGCCAGCCACCCTCATGCTGGTCAGAATGAAAAGAACATGCCAAGCTGGGTTTCTTTGTGGATTTGTAATAAAAGAAGCAAAAACAACCATATTGATATCGCATTTAAAAATCGGCAATGGGTCGAAAATTAGTCGAACCCTCTGTTTGTACTTGCTTTGTCTTTGTATTCCATAGACACTTCACTCTAACGCGACATGGTAGCACGGCGGCGGTCAGTGCTGACACAATAACGCGCCTTTTACATAGAGACGCCGAGCTCAGGATCGCCCCATTGCAATCCAACTACCATGAAGCGTCGTTTTGGTGATTAACGTGTATTCGCGACTCCGACTGGTGATGAATTATTTCTATCACTTAAACGACTCAGGGCAAGGTAGCTGGCTTGGTTGACTGGCGAGATGTTCCTGGCGAGATTCTGCGAACAACCCGGTGGGTGAGTTAACCCCCGCGACATGAGCTACGTGCGGGGACAGTCAACCCAAGGCGGTAATTCATGGCTATGCTCCTCTTGTAACCACTACTAATCTTGTCTTTGATATCGCACAAAGTCTTTCAAAATCCTGAACGACCATTGACGCCTTCCTGTACATTTCAAGCACTGTACCACACAAACGGAAGTTTGCTTCAACCTGCCTGTTGTGCTTCATTCGCACCCGTGGCCTCTCAACCGGTTCGTGAACCGAACCGTTTGGAAAGAACCGGTTTGAACCATTATAGTTGCCTTCTGGAGCTGAACCGGAACTCAACCCTTATTGTCGAACGTAAAAACCTGAACTGATAAACGTTTCGGTTCGACTCTGTGGTGGCAACACAAGTATACTACCACTGCAGGGACTGTCCTGAAATTCTAAGTATACATTTGTCAGAAAGAAATGACCACGCAGAACCTAAAGATCATACTGAGCCCTTTCCATTATTCTTTTTATTGACAACATGTTGGTTGCCATCCAGTTCATGAAGATGACCTCTGGTGTTCAAAGAAAGGTTCAATAGTGAGCGAGCTGGTAATCGTATACATGATGGCGAGACCACAAGAGAGGATACAAGAAGGGACACACACACGATGTTGAGACATTATGTATGTTCCTCCCTATCCCTCGTCTTAGGGTTTTTGGTATGGAGCTTCATCACGTTTCCTTCCTGAAACTTTATATATTTTTTTATGTTGAATAATGAAGGTACAGCAAGGCGCTGTTCGCAAATCGCACATTGCTTTTCTTGAAACAAGTATCCATAGAAGGTTCACAGTCATCTTCAGCATTGCAGATATCTATGCTGCACGTTAATCACTTCGGCATGTCGTAGACATGCCATCGAAGGCGGCACATGATTAGTGCTGTTCAACTATTTGTCATATCATTTTTAGACACAAAAAACAGTTTTGGCACCTGTATGTTGAGACAGATATACCTCTACGTAATTTGCCATGCTAAAAATATGAACCAAGAACAACACGTATGAACCAAGACAGAACACTATCTCCTGCGAACGTTCGAAATAGATCCCAACGTCCATGCCCTGAAATGGGTATCCGATTGACATCTCTGGGAGCTACATAAATGGACGACCACAACTGTACATCTGCAGGATGTGCCGTAACGGCTGTTTGAAGAATTCTGAGTAGGTTTCCTGATGGGATGTTGCAGGGAGCATTATCAAAGGAGAGGGAGAAACATGGCAAGGTGTGTCGCGTCGTGAGTTCGACTTTCGCTGAACCAGGTAAATGCCTGAAATGAAAAGCAGTAAGAAACACAGACGTTATCGTTGTAGTGAGTTAATACGCCAAGCACTTCTTCAGTCCAGTGTTATCGGTGTACGCAATCGCATTAAAATTATACACCTCACCCTTTAATTTGACTCGGAGGCAAACGTTACTCTCAAATTTGTGGAAGCTCGCGCGATACGCAATATAGAGTATATGTTTTCGTTTTTTGAGAGGTAAGCCACTGCCTTTCTAAGTTCATGGTTCAAACAGCTTGTTTGCTTTTTAAAACTTCATGCTCATTCTTCGTAACAGAAATACTAGAAAGAAACAAAGAGGAGCAACTGAGAATGAAAGATGCAGTGGCCGAAGCTGAAAGAAAATTACAGGAAAAAAAACGCGTAGTCGGAATCTGTCTACTTACGCAGCAGCTCAATAAACAGTATCAATAATAATGAGCAAAAAACATGGCCCTAAGCACGTACGCAAGTAAGTCCGTGCAACGTCCGGGCATAGCCGCGTAACTTCCTGTGAGGACAAACGACGCATGTTTGTGGGAAGTCCGAGCCGCGGCCACTCGGAGATGTGGGGGACGTCTGTCAGAAAAATGTCTGTCTCCCAGGGAGATCCGAATTTCTGGGAAAGGATATCCCCAGGAACACCACGGGGAGTTTTGTTCCGTTTGGGAAGCAACAGATATACTCTCTACTTTATTATGGTTACTAGTCAACATTGCCAAGAATGTGGGAATACATCTTGTACCACCTACACTCTTCAAAGTGGCCTTCACACGCAACACATAGTAGGTCAGCAAGAGTCCAGAATGATGTCCTCTCCCTTCCCATTGGCCGAAAAAAAAATTCTACGACTTTGCACAAGGAGAAGTTAGTACAAGAAATGCACACGTTCATTCTTTGAGCAAACATGTATTCAGAGCGTTACCATACTATGGTGGTCCTGCAGTGCATCATGTGGCACAGCACACACTGCAAAAAATTTCACCGTAGACCATTTCCCCCGTTAGAATGAGTCTTCCCCAGTCTTTCAAACTGCCATTTCCCATACTGGTTTACGGTATGACACAATATATCTAAACCTTTACCGGTTGTAGCAGAAAAAGATACCATTGTTTCCAGTCACAGCACACAAGCCATAAATGCTATACAGCAACGGTACATCCTGACATCCAACAAACATGAACAAATGTTACATTACATAATGTAGAATGCTGTATATCATTTATGTCCGGTGTCCTGTGATAGAATACAATAATATGTCCTTTTCCTCATGCTGCCCAGCACAGGCAAAATGAGCTGCATGTGAGAATAACACCATGAAACCTGAGGCTCGGAGGAAAAGGCATGACTATACGACCTCTGTGTCGCTGGTTTCATGTTATAACTGTATACCAGCTGGCCTGCACTTGACAATAAGTTTGATGCATTGTGCATGAACCTGAGACATGCACTGTGGGGTGTGTTGTGATAGTAATGTCACTGCAGTGGAGAAATAATACTCCGGATGGATTATTTTGGTAGAATCTTGAACTAAACATACCCAGGAATAAGGCATCTGCATGACAGGTTTATCTGGAAGTTAGAATGTGAATGTTAGCTCAAGCCACTGAATAGTATCAATATACTGCTGCAGGTCATACGAACAATAGGACACAAGATGCTCCGATATGTTCTGCAGGAGTGTCTCTGTACTCACAATATTAGTGCAGCAGCTACAGAAGGGCATAAAACAAGTTGTTGTACACATGACACCACTTGAATGCAACACCACCTCCTGTCAAGTAATGCAATACAAGCTTCTGTTGCATTGCCAGAACTAAACAGCTGACAGATTTGCCTTACTTAAACCTGAGAAAAGGAATGTACTGTTACGCACATGATGCTGCTTGAATGTATTCCTGAAACGTCTCGAAAAACATAATTTGTGACCGAAACATACCAGTTGGAAGATTTAGATTTGCCTTACCCGAAACTAAAAAAAAGAAGAAAACCTTAAAAACTCTGGAAGAAAACCTTACTTGTGACCAAAATACAACAGAACCAATATTTAAATTTTTACCGTGTTCAAAATACTAAAGATGTGCTGCCGTGCATATCATATACTGTTTAAATGTACAATCTGAAATCACTGGAATAAGCACAAACACCTTAGGCATGGTTGCTCTAAGGTAGCGAGCAACAACAAGGTTATACGAAGAAAAGAAGTCGAGCACAAGTGACGCAATGCACTTGATTCATCAGAAAATCAAATGTCTCAGTACCAGGTGCAGGTGTCAATGTTCCGTTAGCAAAAGCAGATGAACTTTGAAGGGGCGTCTGGCAGCGAGGGTGACAGTGCCCTACAGCTTAAAACCCACAAGGTGATTGTTGAGACGTGGAGCGGAAACTTTTCGGTGGTGCCAGAATGCCTGCGAAATCATTAAACAAATAAACCAGTATTGAAAATAAAACATGAAAATACGCTCGCTGGGGTCGAATCTCTAGAAGATGAAGCAGTAACTGAAACAGCGTATTTTTCGTTTCATTCTATGTGATGGCATTTGTACCGCATGACTTGTCTAACATTACGCGACTTACCACCTTCTGTTAGCTTGTTTTTCCTCTGCAATGTCCAGCTGCAGATAAGGTTGGCACAGCGTCCCGGTCGAGATATCTCCGGCTTGGTGTGAAACAACAAGTTGCGCATTACTTCCGTAATATTCATATAGGCGAAACGAACGCAACAAATCGCTGCTTTCGAAGGTGGCGCCCAGTCAAAGCTGTAACCGATTGTTGCAGTCAATAGCTTTTTTTTCTCGTCTTTCGGAAATTTGTGGTTTGAAAGTTTGAAACTGCATGCTGAAGTGTTGTTGCAGACTGGAGCAAAACGCTCACGCATTCTCGGCACGCAGCACAGAACACGAAACACACCAGGACGTCTAGCAAATGCTTTGCAATCGAAGGAAGCAAAACTCACGTTCATCGTGGGTTCCGTGAAGTCACAGATATATACCGGCTCCCTAATAGTGAGCTGTTATACCATTATCCCAATCTCAATCTGTGCAGCAGAAGAAACCGGTGGGCTCGGCGGAAGAAACCAAGCCAAATATCATGTCAAGCCGGAGCACCCTAGACCAGTGTTTCCCAAACTTTTGGCGGTGACGGACCCCCGGAAGCGATGAGAACCAATTCACGGACCCCCCCCCCCCCCCCACACACACACACACCGTCACAGGCAGTGCATAACCAGCAACCTCGTCAGCTGCTGCGTGCTTTCGATACAGCTTCAGAAACGATTCCGGACTGGTTTCTTCTTCTTGTTTGTATGTGTATGACGCGGACAAACGTGCATTGCAGGACTTTTCTATCAGAAATTAGAAGCTAGCTGTTGAAGCATGCTTGTAGCAATTTTGGAAGTTCTGGGTGTTTGGAAATCGGGCAGCATGTACGAGCGCGTGTTTGTGGGGACGAAAATCCTCACTGGAATGTGAGATACGGTCGCGGACCCCCACGGACACTCTCGCGGACCCCCAGGTGTCCGCGGACCACACTTTGGGAAACACTGCCCTAGACCACGAATGTGCCGTCGACAAAGGGTTTGCGGGCCACAAGACGGAATGTCAGTGAAACTAAAAATTCACTTTTTCGAAGAACCGCGAGCAGTTTGGGATAACTATTTCGCACCGTAAATATACCGTAAATGAAATACGTATGTAGTCGTGGGAAACACGGTCTAAAGCTGTGGCCAAGTTGATGAACATGGCATCCACCTGGAATTTCAAGTCTGTGCTAGAGAGAATGTTGTTAGTTATGCCTGCCTGCTGTGTCTCACATCAATAGTCGCGCGTGAAACCATGTTGATAAGGAAATAATAAAATATTACCTTGAAGGGAAAACAGTGAGATGGGGGACGATTATGTGTTCCAGAAACTTACAAGGTGAAACTTACTAGTGAGAGAAATTGGTGTATGGGTCCTCCTTGTTTCCGGATTTAAATATTCGAATGACCTTCCCAAATAACCAGAGAGATGAGATTTCGCCGGACAAGAAGGACTGTGATAAGATTAAAGTTAAAAATTCGGCTATATCACTTTTAGTGTTTTTAACAAGTTTTGATTTGATAGAATTAGCCATACATGGACGAAAGCTTGCGTTTTTCGATGCACTTCAAAACACACTCTCATACGCCGTTTGGTGACAGTGTTGTATGAGTGAGGTGAGGTGAGTGACAGTGAGGGTACCTAAAATAGTACATAAAACTAAGCAAGGAAATGTCATCAGAGCGATGCAACACAGCAGGCATACCCACGAAGGCGGACACAATAATACAAGGGATGCTGATCCTGTTTGATCGAGTTGACCACCTGAGTTCTTTGTGCTAAGTTGCATCGACGCGTAGCCCATTAAGCATAATTAACTACATTGTTCTAAGTAGTACGTAGTTTGTCAGATAAAACCTCGGAGGTTGTGTTTCCATGCTAACGGAACACCAAAATCTTTTTATAGTCCAAGCGTCACCGTCTTGGGGAGATGAAGGAAACTGTGGGCCTAACGAAGAATACAGTGATTGCGTGTGCGATCCGGTCTGCAACCAGCCTCCTCCGAACGGCAGCTGCTTCCAGTACTGCAAACCGGGCTGCGCGTGTCAATACGGATACGTGAGGTATGTGTGCCCTTCCCATTTTTAATTTGATAGTTTAAGCGACAGCCCGGACCCGCAGCGAAGCCAGAAAGAGGCAGTCACGTGACTTCTTGTGATACTCAGGGCAACACCTCCTAGATAAAGAAAGCATTGTCTCCTCTCCCTGCTTCGCAAGCTCTCTAGCTCTCACTGTCACTCTACCTCTAACAGCTCGTTTTTTCCCGAGTCTGCAGAAATGGGCCCGAACTTCCGAAACTTGGACGGAGCATCTTTCCGTCACGTCAAAAGAGGCCCAAGCAGCACAATGTACTGAAAGTCGAGCGCAATAGGGGTGGACGGTATATGTCGTATCAGTGTTCTTTAGTTGCACAGGTATGTTCAAGGGCTTTCACCTACCCGTCCACTCCTATTGCACTCGACTTTCAGTACATTGTGCTGCTTGGGGCACGCCATCGCAGAGCCCTCTCATGTCCACTTGACGAACAAGGAGATATGCGATTCATTGCACCTACACTCTTATCTATCTCCCTTGCATGGTGCCGTATCTGCTACACTATCAGAAGGCACGCTGACCATGACAACGCGGCGCTTTGTCTTTTTATTGTTTGTTTGATTTCCTCCTCTTTTTTCATTCCTTCGCCGTGAAGCAACTCAAAGTATGCGACAGGGAAGGTTATCTTTCCACAGAAGCGCCTTGACCCTGTAGCATGTGTTTACAAACAGAAAAAAAACAAACAAGCAAACCAGAAAACACAAGGAAAAGCTGTCGCAGGTGGCATTTGTTCAGCCGCTCTTTTAACGTTTGAGCATTTACTCATTTTACAACCACTCTCTGTAAAATGCTTTGTGGCACAAGCAATGTTTTATCCCAGCGAAGAGCCAGCGCGTATGATGCTTCCCCTAAGTGCTGCACAGAGAAAACAGAAAAGAGCAAGATAAAAGTAATTGCCTCTTTTTGGTGTAACTTATTTTAATGACAACTAATTTTAAGATAGAACAAAGTGCCTCGCGGATGCTGGCTAGACGGTGTGCCTCAAAGAACGCCATGATAGTGGTTCGAACATTGTCTCAAGGTGTCGATGACCTACGACGCTTTCGGGAAAACTTGACAAATTCTTTTAGCGTCTCGTACTGACGAACAATCGTCGCAGGGCTTGGTCTCCTGCCGGGATGCCATATCTGAAAAATCTTCACTGCCTTTTTCTTATTGCTCTGTGCAGCACGTAGGGCAAGCACCATGTCAGCTCTTTCTTCGTTGGAATAGGGCATTATTTGACCCGCAGAGCACCCAGCAAGGAGTGCGTGTACGGAGACGAAAGTGGACAAAGAATCAAGGTGCTTCGGTTGAAAGAACATTCCGTGTCCCGTACTTTCAGTTGCATCACGGAAGAAAAAAAAAACAGGAGGGAATCAAACAAACAATAAAAAGACATAGCACCGTGTTTTCATCGTCACTCAGACTTCTGACCGTTTAGGAGATACGGCACCATGCAAGGATGGTAGGTGGAATGGATCGCATATCTCCTTTTTAGTGAAGTGGACGTTGGAGGGCGCTGCGATCGAGCGCTCTTTTGGCGTGACGTGAACATGTTCCATCCAATTTTCAGAAGTCAGGGCACATTTCTGCAGACCCGAGGAAAAACCAGTCGTTAGAGCTAGAGTGTTGCAAGCCACTGGATTCGTTTTCTCATAGCAGCGCCTACAACTTCACAATTGACATATTCGTTGTAATCCTCGTAACTAGAACGTTTAAAATTAATTTCCACTAATTAATTAGTTCATTGCGGTAAAAAAATCCTCTGAAACACTTTAGGCTACTAGTAATACTATGCAGTTGGTTTCATTGTGATGCAATGAGCCGTTATTTTTTAAGGTGGGGTTCGAGTTAAATGAAACACCCTGTATTACTCTTGTGATCGCAATCTTCTTTTGTCATGCGTAATGTAAAACCCTGAGACTAGGGAACACGAAAGGACAGACACAACACGAAGTCTTCTTGTTGTGTCTGTGATTTCGTGTCATTTCGTTCTCTAGTCTCGGGGTTTTATGTTATGCATCATCTTCACCACCTCGCAAGCTGCTTCGCCATTTTTTAATTTGTCAGGCTGCATATATGCTTTGTGTTTTAGAAAACGTGATATAAATCATGTAAAGAATAGAAGTCAACAAGAGACAGCTCGGAATGTTCGTAGCAGACGGTTTTTCCAACTAAGGAATGAGGGAGCTCTCTACCACAAACGTCACAGTAGTGTGGGCGTGGTCTGCAGTTGGAGCGCCCCGCCCTGTCACCGCGGCAGCGATTTTGCGAATACAGTATATTGCGCCGCGGTGAAACAACCTTGGGCAGAAATATTTTGTGGAAACGCTTTTCACATACTGCTGTACGCTATATGACAGCAGTTTTTGACCATGTTAGGCACCACTTTAATGCTCCTTTGAAGGAGCATGGAAAGGGTATTCAAGCTGTATAAAAACCACTCGTATTTCGTGAATGGTACATGGAAACCATACACGAAAAATATTTCGGCTAAATAAGGTCCCACTGCAACGCAATTTTATTGTAAAAACGCTGCCGCAACGGGAGGTTTCCGGACACCATCCCCATGCCACTCCTCCGTGCGCCTCACTCGCAGGCTGAGCGACGTGCTATACTTGTTCACTGCTATACATTCTAAGATATGAAACAGGAAGATAAACGTTTCGAAAATCGTATGTTATTACCGATAGCACTTTACGCTGGTTCTTGTATCATCATTGCGAGTGTCTACGAGAAAAGAGTACGTATCGCATGTGAGCATGTATGAGCTATATGAGCATTCTCATACAGCCTATGATTCGTATTAGCATTCTCATTCATCCTACTCATGGACGAGTGCATATGAACCGTCTGAGCAAACGTGCTCCATGCGTGATTAAGCTAAAATAACAACACGTGATTACAAAATACTGGTCTATTCAGGTACTGGCCCGACGTAGGTCGCGCAGAAAGCTTGCCAAATACTTTTTGATGAGACTTTTTTGTTTGTGTATACAGACACTGATGTCGCTGGTTTACCTTCCTCTGCATATTCGACAAAAATATATGTTGAGAAACAAAGAACAAAATTAGAACTACGCTAAATTTCTGCGTCTAGAAGTACTCCAGTTCCCACAACTTATACAACCGTACGGGTTCATGATGAAATGGGCATCATTAGGGCCTGTTTCTAATCTCCAATGCATAGATGACACGCTTAAAGCATGAAGTCATATTTAGTTAGTCAGAATAACGCACGATGTCATTTTGCCGATTAAAATTTTACGTAACCGTCCTCCAATGCTAATGGCGTCCGATGAACGCGGTTCTGAAACATCTAACTATGTTTGCGCAGTGCTTCCAAAACTGAGTGCATATACTTGTTCGCTGACCACTACAGCAACGGGTTAGTCACACCCAGTGTTTGTGGCTTGCTTCAATGTGGGGCATCCAAATACACACTTCCGTGGAGCATGCTAACGTGCGATTTCGGTGCGCCCTGGAGCACGTAGCCACAAAATTTTGGTACAACAATTTACTGCACTACTGTATTTTAAGCACTCTATGCACATATAAAGGCTATCAGCGAACGCTTTCCACAAGGAGTCACAAAAAGCATGAATATGGTAGTTGCAAACAGTTAACCCGACAGACACCTCCCCACCACGCCATCAGTGCTTTCCTATGCCCCGCCGATGTGGACTCTTCGCAGGCCTCCTGTATGTGATCACATTCCTGGTCTTCTGAAGAAAAACTCTGTACCTCCCGTTGTTGCTCACCAACTTACACTGGAGCACCTTAACTTAGCGTACTCTCAACGACTCCCTGTGTACACTGACGGATCAGTGTCTCAAGGCGGATCTACTGCAGCCTTTTATATGCCAAATGAAAGCCTTGAAGTGGCGCACAAGCTCCCCTACGAAACGTCATCTACAGAGTCCGAGGCGCCGCCAGGCGCTTGGGTTGTGTTCACGGACAGTAAGGTGGTGCTAGAAGTTCTAGCAAATTATTGTTCCAGAACAATCGGCGGCCTAGACACCATGATAGTCGCAATATACAACCGATTTCTATCCTTTGGTCATAGCCTGTGTTTCCAATGGGTACCCAGACAGACCGGCCTGCACGGAAACACCCGCGCTGACGCCTTAGCACGTCGGGCACATGGGGACGGCACCTTCAATAACTGTCTCCTACCACTTTCAGCCTCATCGTGTCGGTTACAGACACAGCGACTCCGTTATAACGGCACTCGGCAGTTTCAAGAGGACGCTGTCCGACTGAACGACCATCTCCGGTCTATCGACCCGTCGATGGATTTCGTTGCCACACACCACTGCTCGCGTCAAGAAGCGTCCATTCTACACCGACTACGCCTTAATGTCGCCAGGACACCTCTACTTCTCTGTAAAATGGGTCTTCTCCAGTCGCCCAAATGCCCCACTTGCGCTGTTGAAGCTGATGTGCCACACCTTCCCCTCGACTGTCACAGATTCGACAGAGCCACGCTGAGACGACGCCTACTCGAGCTGCGGTGCACGGACTTTTCTCTGGCCACTCTGCTCGGCCCAGTACGAAATCACACACAGCAGTCTGTGACCAAAGCAGTTCTGACTTTCTTGAGAGACTCAGGTCTGATGAACAGCCTGTGAACTCAGTCGTGAAATCTCATTCTTCTTCTGTGCCCCACTCTCACCTTCAACGCATTAACCTCATGCTTTCTTTTTAAAGTCATCTTCTGTGATTCATCTCATCATTCTTTCACCGTTTGTTAGTAATCTTTTTTTATCATCTTTGTCTTTAATCTACCTCATCCTTCTTTCATCATCTGGTAGTTTTTCGTTTTTTCCTACTTAATTTTCTTTCTTTATTTATTTATTTCTTATTCCTTCCTATTTCTTTCTTTCTTTAATTCTTATCTTTTCTTTTTATTTATTTATTATTATTTCTTATTTCTGGAATAGCAAGCCGACGTCCCGTTTGGCTGACCTTTCCCCGTTTTTTTTCCGTTTTCGTCTAATAAATATATCCCCCCCCCCCCGACAGACCCGGTACCCGGTATCTGCACGAGCGACTTTTTCTGACGAGATCGCGGCGGAGGCGCGAGGGCAACAGGAGCGGCGTCATAGTTTCTTGGGTGCACGTGAGGAACGTCACGTCTTCTCGTGCACTCGTCTACCGCCGAGAGATTCTGTGCGCGCTCCCCACAATTTATCCGACGAGAGACTACGTCTGCTAGCTGCACTACGTTCAGTGCCGTCCTCCGTGGCGTGTTTGAGTAACTTCTTCATCGTCACTTCAGACGTCGTTCAGATGCGGTCGGCATTTCTTCCGCGATATCTGATTGGCGCGTGCTTTCCTCCTCGCTCTCCTTTGCCGACATCTCGCCAGATAAAGTCGCTCGTGCGGTACCCGGTAACGGAAGAACGGTACTACAACGTACCTGTAATGCGCACACGCCTCACTCAATCTCACTTAAACACACATCACTTGACCTCGAAGAAGAAGAAGAACAAGTCATAATAAGCACCTACACCGCAACACGAGCTGCCGAACACGAGCGTCTGTCAGAAGAAACTGCGAGAAAAGTACGCAGCAGACAACGCCCCGACCTCCGCCACCTCCCCCGTGTCGATCCCGGCTGATGTCACACAGCGATCCCTATTCTGAGCGGATGCAGGTGCTTCATCACATAGTGACGCGCGTTCTCTGGCTTGTCACGTGGCTTCCACAGAAAAGCGGAGAGTATCGCGCGAGCGAGGGATTAAAACGTCTGCCGTGGGCGGAATGTGTTTGCTAGGACAGTATTGATGGTGCAAAAACATAATGCAGTGGTGACATATTTGAACGCGGTCAAGGAGAAAAAAAACTTTCTCCCCTCTTTCCATGGTCCTTTAAGATGACTTTGCAGCCTCCACGTCCATATGACCTTCGGTTAATCATTGACGTTCCATGCGGTGCGCTGTGACTTTAAAGGCTGGTTCACACTGCCACGTTCGCGCTTACGGGCTACGGGTTGCGCTTACGTAGAACCCGTCTCGTTGCCGGCTACGTTCTTCCATCGTTCACATTACTACGTTTCGGCGCTCCGTTCCTCCAATGAGGAGCGGCCTCCTAGAGCGCCATCTCTCCGAAGAAAAGTGAAATAGAGCCACAGAGTAGCATGGCGTCCAGCGTCCAGCACCCCGGTGCCGGCTGCTTTGGAAGACAATCAGACATTCCTTGATGATGTTCTTAGTTGTTAACTGTTAATGTTCTTTACTTAAAGGGACCATGAAACGATATTTGACAAGCCCATGATCATTTTTAATTAGTTCCCCTGTACTAAAGCATTCACTCTGTGAAATATGAAGTTGAAAATCGTACAAATAGCGAAAATATTCGATATTTACCAAAGGCGTGAACAGCAGCTGCTACGGCCCGCCTCCGAGGCGAACTGGCCGTGACATCATACACAGAACATGTTGCCGATTCGCGGACGGGCTTTTGCGAGCAAAGTGCGAAATTTTCAAACAAGCTTGTATACTTCGTCACGAAATATGTTTTAATTTGACTTGGAGACAAGATTGTAACTAACCGTTTACACAAAGTCCTACGAGAAATGTAATATAGCCGTTGACTGTCAGCATGGTTACCGGAGCACGTTTTCCCCTTTTAACTTCATCTTCGTCAGAACATACCTTCGTCGGTGACATTTTATGAGCTGTTGCGTACCGAACGATACATAGACGCTGTGTGTGTCGCATAACCTCTTCCTCCATTGCTGATAATTTGCGTTTCGCCATATTTCAAGTGATTTCGACGGGAGATATACAACGTCGTTGTTGTCGAAACCGAAACTATGCACCCACGTGGTTCGGTGGGGTGTGTCCTCCTCGTCGTTCACAGTTGGCTGAGAGGATTGGATGGCGATGACGTAAGCCCACTTCGAAGGCATATATCCAGCGGTCACGCCTTGCTATTTTTGTTTGATAACTGCTCCCCCGTTGTACTGAATACGGCCAAAAGTCGATGTGTGTACGATAGTGATGGATCATGAGAACGGTTTCCTGCAGAGTACTCAGATTTCTCGAAAATCATTTCATGGTCCCTTTAACGCCATCGTCGACAGTGCAACGTACAACTCGCGACTTCGGACAAATTCATTGAGTGAAGATATCACCCGACAGACCCACTGCTATGCTAATTGTCATCCATGAGTTTTCTTTTTTCGTGGCATCCCTGTAGTCGCTTCTTTTGCTATTGTATAGCCAGGGAAACTTCTCAACTCGGAGAATTAGAGCAAATGTTTGCGCCATCTTTGCAAGGAGACGGGCGAGACAAAACGCATGCGCGGCATCCGAACTTTTCTGCCATCCTATTGGCCAGTGCGCTTACGGTAACGGAGCTAGCGGGAGAAAAGTTGAAGTTGCCTCAACTCCTTGCGGAAACGATCTTGCGGGCGCCGTCTCTTCGTCGTCATGGCAACCCCCACCGTAAGCGCCCGTAACCCGTAGCCGCAAACGTATACGTGACAATGTGAACCAGCCTTAAGGGCCCGTACTCACATTCGGTACACATGTGCCGGAACCGACTGCAGGGTGCCGCTGGGCGGCATGCAGAGTGCTTGTCGCCATTACAACCTGCGGATCCCGCTGCTCTCAAGATATTGACGGAGATAACGCTGTCAGTGTACTGCAGACTGTGTAGGAGGCCAGTAGAAAACAAGAGCGTGAAGCAATCTCCGTTGACCGCATGATTAGACGAGGATGCGCGGCATGCCGCTAAAGATCGTACATTGCTCGGTCGAGGGAAAACGGAAGCGGCTTCCCCCGTACCGCGGCAACAGTTTTCCGCTCCGCATACGCGTTACCGCGCGCTTCTGCCGCATGTGGGCAGGCGGCCTAATGGAGCACAGTGGAGTCGAGCACTCCCCACGACAAACCTACCGCTGCACGCCTTGGCGCGTCGCCGGGGGCATCGGTTTCGTACGACTTCGGTACGTCATTCGAATTATCTATCGAGAAAGGCGTTTACTTGCCCAACGTAGAGCTTGAGCTGCGCGTTCATCGGCCTCGGTGGCTCAGTCGGTAGCGTGTTCGCCTTCTGATCCCGAGATCGCGGGTTCGAACCCGGCCGAGGACGCCAGCAACTTGGTGGCAGGGTACAAGTTGCTTAGACACGCCGTCTTCCGCGAGGGACGTTAAATACGGGGTGCCGTGTGACGAGATTTCATCGCACGTTAAAGAACCCTCAGGTATATATAGGCAAAAGAAATCCACAGACCGACCGCTGTGGCGTCGCTCATGATCTCAGTTGTCTCGCGACGTAAACTCCCTATTATTATTATGAGCTGCGCGTTCACGAACATTTCTATAACTTCAACTATAATCATGAGCGAGGCCACAGTGGTTTTTCCCACCAGGGATTTCTTTAGCGCGCATTGAAATCTGAACCACCATTTAACGCCCCTCACGGAAGACGGCGTGTCTAAGCACCAAGTTGTTGGCGTCCCCGACCGGGTTCGGACCCGCAATCTTGGTATAAGTATGTGGACACTCTACCAACTGAGCCAATGATGCCAACGATAATGCTGTGGATAATAATAATAATAATGACGGCGTTTTACATCGTGAGAGGATTGTGACCCCAAGCGAGGCCACGGTGGGAATTATTTTCGCCCATCAGAAAGTATCTTACGTGTATCCAAACTTGAGTATAATCCCTAATTAACGTACCTAGCGGATGTCGGCCTGCCTAAGCAATACGTACCGTGCAACCAATTTACTGGGATGCTCCGACTGAATTCAACGCATAATTTTATATCTTATATTTAAGCGAGGCGCTTTGTACATACGTCATTCTCAGTACCTCTTTCTCGCAGCACCGGTTAGAAGTAGCGGTGCTGCCCATCCGCATAACAGTAATTATTTCAGGGACCTGGGGGCTTAATCGCTTCATCGTCGTTACAGTCGTCACGAACTAACGATGGCGGGAAATTCAAAAAGCCAGGCCGGAATTAAAAACATGAGCACGTGACATATTGCCCGTGACGTATACCACGCCGTTCACGTATCCCGCGAAGAGCGCCGTGTTTTATCACGTACCCTTCTCGACGAGTGTTCCATCCCTCGTTACTCGTAACGCGTGCAAGCGATTAATCCCCTGGTCGTGAAAGCTGACCAGTCGCGCTGCAATATTTCGCTGTCATCTAAAGCCGTCTGAACTTGAGCTTTTGGCAAGCCTTTAATTGTGTGTGTGTTAGCGCCACGAAACAAGTGCGGCTATCAGTGGCTTACAGACGTGGACAAAAGAGTATGCGTCCTGGGCCGACTTTGGGAGAACCTGTGGCTGCCGGAAGAACCCAGGGAAAATCCCTGACAGCGCAGGGATTTGAACCCGCGTCACCTCCCAGTGTGAGCCCAGTGTGAGCCAAGTGTAGACAAGGGCTTCCATCACTAAGGTGGTGTCCTCCGATGCGTTGCTGCGTAATTACACGCAGCTGCTTTTGAATAACTTGGTACATCGTGGTCTAGACAAACATGCCAAGCGTTCTTCTACGTTCAAGGGGTCTAATTTCAAAAATTCCGGCTCCACTTCCGATGTTTTCATTAGGTAGCCAACCATCCCTAGCCAACCATCATCCCGAATGACAACGTTCTCGTCCCCGATTTGTTGAAAACGAGAGGCGGAGCCTATTTTGTGTCGTACATAATGGGCACAAAATAGGAGCCGCCTCTGCTTTTCAACAAATCGGGGGCGAGAACGTTGTCATTTGGGATGATGGTTGGCTAGGGATGGTTGGCTATGTGGTGAAGTTAATTTTTAAGAGTGTAGTTACAACATGTGCTATTGAGGGAGGCTTCCTTCCATGAATACGGGCTTTGGTCGGTGCCACTAGTAATGAACCTTCACGATTAGTGTTGAGCAGGCCATGTTTATTCTACATATTGATTGTCTCCACCTCTGCGTCTTGTTCTTAGGAGGTATTGGATCTGCTCCGCCTCTTACCTTAAGCACGAACGGACTAAGTGTGCAAATAATGGTAACGAAGCACACCGGAAACAGGTATTGCCAGTTGCTGTAGATATAAAGTCGTCATTGGACTTAACTGCAAAGGAAGTGTAAAAACCGGGTGTAGTGTACCCAAAGGGGGAAAAAAGTGGGAAGACTATACTTAGGACGCTCGACGTTTCGAGCGGACGCTCTTTATAAGAAAAGGGGGAAACAGAAAGTTAGTTGTGGAGGATGTTAAACATACTACCCAGCCCGCTAAGGGGCTGCACGTGACGTGTTAACCAGGGCAGCATGTGTAACACCGGTCGACAGTTGATTAGAAGCTTAAAACCAATCTTTCGTTTAGGTCCGTTATATCGTTAATCGCAAAGCGCGAGCGCGTAGCTGATCTAGGACGCATGCTCTTGGCGGAGCGTTCGCTACTGGGTTTGACTTTCAACCTAGTTCGCAGCATCCAAGCCGCACCATTGCTCGTGAGCGTGACTACGACGCTCAGCATAATAGCGCGTGCGATAACTTCCCTAACGAGCATACGAAGGCAGAGTTACGAAGCACCCAATTTTTCAAATCTAGGGGCCAACGCCCCGTGGCATTGGCCACGTGGTCGCGCGTTTCCGGCTACGAGTGGAAGGCGGCTGCACATGTACATGTTTCTTGCTTCGCTCGACAACAACAGTGGTCGTGTCAAAGTAAAAGGATCATCTGGTTTCAGGTCATGTTGCAACGGATGCCCAGTGCGTGAGACTGACTGTGTGCCAACCAGACTGCGGCAAGACTGGAATGTTTCAGTTCTGTCATCAGCCTGCCCGGATTACTGCTGCCAGCCACCAAACGAGCCCTGTCCTGCCATCTGCAGGATATTGGCTGCGTCTGCAAAAACGGATTCGTCCAACGTTCACAAGACGACGCTACTTGCATTCCCAAAGGACAATGTCCTAATGTTGAAATAAAAGGTTGACGTATCCCAAATGAATATTGACTTTATCAGTGAGTAGAAATCATCAAATGTTGATGTTTGGGTCTGTTAGTCGTGCAATGTGTCCGCCAAGCTTAAAGGGAGATTTCGCAAGCATTCGAAAAAAAAAAAAAAAGAAACGTGTACCACATTCTCAACACAAACCACCTCCTCAATACCGAATACAGCTTTGGCGTTCATTTTGCGCAAGTAATTAATTCGTAAGTGGTGACAATAGCAATGAGGCTTTTGAGGCTTTGTATGTATTTGTCCCTTCTATATTGTTCCAGTCTCAGAACATCAGTTCTTTCCTGTGACAATAGCAAGACCGAAACCGAATTACGGAGAGCGGAAATCGGAACTGCTAGTGCGCAGCTTGGTCTGCATGAGGATATCGCGACGTCACCCCGCGTCGTGACCGTGCCGTCGTCTGCTTCCAAACCTGCATTCCCCTTTGTGTTTTGAAGAAAACAAAAATGACACTCCACGTTATCGTTTCCGTTGAGAACTCTTGCCGCAACTGCGCATGCGCCATATTGAACCGACCATTACGGTGTTCATTCCGACGGAATAGAAACGACTACGGTTTTAGAAAAAAAAAGCTGTTTTCTCCCAAATCACAAGCAGGACAGAATAAGCAGTGTCCGGAAAAGGCACCGGTTGTCGTGAGCGTTGAGTGTTGCTTTCCGTAACCTCTCGCTTCACAGAGGCGCCGCGCCCGTTTCATAATAAATTCGTTTGGATAAAACCTGGCGCAGCTTTGGATGGAGGTGTTTCGTACACATGTTCCTGCCTGCTGAAAGGTTACAGATATACGACAACGTTTGTGGTGCTTTGCGGCGAGTCGCATTTCAAAGGGGTTGCAACACTTTGATAGATGACTTTCATTACATCATGCACGTATTGACACTCCAGAGTACTTTTGAAAGAGGGATTACTCTGCTACATGCCTTACTGGCGGGGTACGAACCGTCGAACACACGTCCGAGTAAAACATAGAAGTGAGAGCCCGCGGAGATCCCATTGGTAGCCGTAACTACGTGCAGTGGTGTAGCCAGACCGCCAAGGTAGGGGGGGCTCGACACGAAAACTCGCCCCCCCCCCCGCCTGCTGATCCTGGGTGCGACAACCACACAATACTTGTGCACACCGCAAAAAGCGGTAATTGATTTGGGCGTTCACAATACGATTACGCAGTGATGTCCAATGAGGCGGTGTGTCACGAGATCGGAAGGATTTTTAAAAGCTCATACTTTGAAAACCATCTCACGAGTGCCGATTAGATAGACGCCATGAACTGTAAGAACTTTCGCGATCGTCGCCTGTCCCCCCCACCCCCCCCCCCATATATTATTTTCTCCTCGGATTTGCGCGATTTTGCGTGGGTCCGTCGTGGCAGGTAGGGGGGGGGGGCTCGAGCCCCCCCCTAGCCCCCCATGGCTACCCACTGACTACGTGACCTCCCTCGCGCTAAGATTAAGACCCCGTAACAGCGCACGAGACAAGGAAGAAAGGAGAACAGAGACACACGATTCGCTCCACTAGCAAGTTTTAATTTCACATGACGCATGTTTTAATGGAGATACAATTCCTTCTCTCCACTTTCATGCTGTAGCTAAGGAAGAGATGACAAATATTCAATCGTCTTTCCAGGCAACAAGATAGAGCGGCCTGCCTCATACAGCTGTCCTGCGGCTCTTTGTATACAGTAGGCTTCTAAAATTTCCCTGCTTGCTTCTGTGTTTGCTTTGCGTAAAATTGTTGTATTCTGAAAGAACGGGATTACATCCGCATTATCTACAGTGCATCCCCAAATGTCCCGATGGGTTACCTTTTAAGAGGGCATACCAGCCCATCCGGTCCCAATGAATATTGATATTGATTTCAAGATGGCGCCCAGTTGGAATCATGCGCTGTTTGCTCTGAGAGGATTCCCAGTAACCAACAGTCCCTGCGTTGTTCCGAGTGTGCACTGTGGTTTTCCTGTGACATGTTTAAACCTTCTGAGCCACCGAATAGAAGAAACTGTCCGCCGGTAACGCACCATATGTCTGCGAAACTTGCTCTAACAATCGGCTTCCGATGTTAGGGTTAAGAATGCCCCGACCCCGAAAGGCTTCTGCCGCTGATGATGATCTTCGCACCTTGCTGTTGGTTATCCAAAAAGAGATGTCGTTCCTGACCGAAGAAGTGATCTCCCTGCGCGAAGATATCGCACGCTCAAGAAAGCTATGACTGAAGGATTCGCGGCGACCACTATACAGCTGAACAGTGTCCGGCGTGAAATCGGCAAGCTGCCCCTGGCAATGCAAGTGACCTTACCTCAAGGGAGTTCAGTGCATTCCGATATTGATGTCGAGACAACCCGCCGCATTCTGAGGACCGTCGAGTCTGCCGAAGCCAGTGCTTCAGCATGGAACAGCCACCCCTCTAATGACGATTTCGGTCGCCCGCAGCATTTTTCCGCCATGAGGCCTGCTTCAGTGCCGTCTATTCCTCCTGTCAGCTATTTTTCTGTACATCCCAATATGACCCCCCCGCCAACGTGAAAGGAGGAGGTCACACGAGGGAAGGCCACCGCCTCGCTACTCAAGGCCGCGTCCTCAGCCGGCGACCACAAAGGTAAAGCCGGTCTTTGTCACCCGTCTCTGCCCATCGACTAGTCCTGAAGGACGTCGCGTCCTACTTGGGAGACAGTGTAGGTGTAGTGTCTCCCGTGTGCACCAAGTTGATTACCCGCAGCCCTGCCTATGCGTCATTCCAGGTTACTTGCAGTTGACGCCGACATCACGAAGTTGCTGGATGAGAACGTCTGGCCAGGCGACTGTCTATAACATTTACCCGAGAAACGTCATCATGACGCTTGGTAGACACACCCGAACCAAATCAGATCGGAAGGGGAGAGCTGGGTTCCACGAATGGGCAATTGTTCGCTGTCTCCTATTGAAAGGAAAAGTATGACCGAAGGTCGCGTCCTTTTCAGAGACCATCGTAATCCCCTCAAGACCGTGGCTTTCGGGCGCGACCTTGTTCTCCACTAGCTTTGAACGTAGCTCAACTCTACCAAACTCGTGGCGCTGTCGAACATTACAGGTAGAGGTCTATTCCGTGAATTTTCTGGCGTTCTCCGACCTACCATGATTCAGGCGGCTCCCCTCGATGAAGCAGCCAACCTCCCCTCAACACGTGCAGTACCCCGCATAACGGCAGAAATAATGTGTTTGACTGCACCGTAATATTATCAGAATGTCCGCGCGTTCGTACGAAAAACGTGAGTGCTTCCACAATGTCATTGATCTTGATTCTGATGTCCCTTTGTTTGACTGAGACGTGGCTGTGGCCAGGCATACCAAGTTCCTCGTGTTTTCCAGAATATTACACTGTCTTTAGGTCCGACCCTTGTGAGACGCAAGCCCAAAGGGGTGGCGGTTCGCTTATTGCTGTGCGGTCCCGTTATAGCTGTCGCCGTCGTTCCGATCTTTGAAGCTAGTGCCCGATTGTGTTTGGTTGAGCTCATCCTCAGTGGCAATGACCGGATACTAATAGGCCTGCACTACATTCACCCTGGATATAGCCCAGGTGCCCTTTAAAGGTACTTCCTACTTCTGGAAGAAAAAATTAATTCGACTACAAAGTAAATAAAATTTTGGGTGACTTCAATGCTCCATGGAGTCGACTTTACTAGCAATAACGTAACAGCACATAGCTCCTGGCTCAGTCCGATTTCTGCCATTCACTTCTTGACTTTGCTCACTTTCTTCAGCTCATGCACTGAATAATGTCCCTAACAAGGACGGTTACACGCTGGACTTATGTGTTTCAAACTTCAGTGCTTTGTCGAGCGCGCCGCACTCGCCTATCGTTCCTATTGATGGTTATCACCCTGTCTGTCCATTGTATTCCCACACGTACGGGCCCATGTCACGCGTCCCCCAGTCCTCGAGGTTGGCTCTCAATAGAGGAGACTATGTCGGCCTCTATCATCATCTTGATTCGTGTGATTTCTCACTGTACTTAGCTGTTCTGACCCCAACGACGCCGTATCCCGCTTTATCGAAATTTTTGTTGACAGCATTGCTGAGTATGTTCCGCAGTATACACCTCGTCGTTCAAAGTATCCACAATGGTTTTCCACCTGAATCGCGTCGCTATCTCAGTAAGAAAAGTATTTTCATAGGAGGTATAAAAAAACATGGGAACGCGGCTGACTACGAACAATTTGTTATTTTTCGCACACGTTTTAAAAAGCCGTGTGCACGACCGCAGGTTGCACATGAGCATCGTCGAAGCGAATGTAAATAGATAATCCTCGTAACTTCTGGAAGTGGCACAAACTTCAGAAACGCGGTCCTGTCATGTCGCCTTCTCTCAGTGACGATCACGCCTTGTACTCTGACCCCCCAACATTTGCAAAGATGTTTGCTGCGCAGTTTAGTTCGGTGTACGACGGTACAGTATACACTACTGCTTCCGCTGATTTCAAGACCGGCACCGTACACTGATGATTTGCCTACATTTGTTATCACTGAGAGTGATGTAAGCGACGCGATCCGCAGGCTGAAACCCACAACAACGCCTGGCCCTGATGGAATTCCAGCTATTTTTCTGAAAGCTTACTCTGATGTTGTTACACCTGTACTATCGTTTATTTATAACATGTCATTGAGATGAAATAATTTCTCTAGGTCCATTGGAAGTCATCCGTTGTGATTCCTGTCCACAAGTCAGGAGACCGGCACATTGCGACCAACTACAGACCGTCAGTATTCTATGCGCGGCCTTCTAAGGCGTTTGAGACATCATATACAGGGTGTCCCAGAAAACGTGTCATTGAATTATAATAAAAAAACTACGCCACCTAGAATCATGCGGTCAACAGCATTTGTTCTTATTAGGTTTTTGCCACCTCCTAATGTGAATGTCATGTACTCCAAGTTTAATTATGTAAATATTTGCGAACTGAACTCGGAAATTTGCCAAGTAAAGGTCACTTTTTTACCCCACCAATATGAAGAGCGTGCCGAATTCACTCAAATTCATGATAATTCGACAGTGATATTCACGAGCTATCCCATCGGAAAAAATAGCCGAATATCATGCTTTTCGGAGCACCGGACCATACGCGCGATGACTTTTTGAGCGCAATCGCTCTCAGTGCGACGAAAGGAGGTTCCGAAGCCAGCCCACAGAGTGATAGTAGAAAAAGTAACAGTTCCTAAAATTGGGAGAGGGAAAGCATTATCTCAGCGTAAGTCGGACGTGGTAAGCCGTTCCTGTTTTATCTCTTTCTGCGATGTCGGGGAGGGCTGGGTTTCCAACCTCCTTTCGTCGGACTGACAAAGATTGCGCTGAAAAATTCATCGTGCGCTATTCTGTGCGACCTCCGTAGAGCATGATGTTCGGCTATTTTTTACGATGGGATAGCTCCTGAATATCCCTGTCAATTATCATTAATTTGACTAAATTAGACACGCTCTTCACATTGGTGGGGTAAAAAAGTGACCTTACTAGGCAAATTTCCGACTTAAGCTCGCAAAAATTTACATAATTAAACTTACGTTACACGACATTCACATGAGGAGGTGGCAAAAACCCAGTAAGAACAAATGCCATCGACCGCATGACTCTAGGTGGTGTAGTTTCTTTATTATAATTCAATGACACGTTTTCTGGGACACCCTGTATACGCACTTGTCGTCGTTTTTCAAACGCAAGCTCGTTGACCCTCAACATGGCTTCATGACAGGCAGATCTACGGTAACAAATTTGGTATCCTTCATGTCTTCCGTTGCCCCTGTCGTCAGTGCTCTCGGTCAGATTGATGTTGTCTACTTCGATGTATCAAAACCTTTCGATTTAATGGGTCACGGCCTCCTACTAGATAAGCTACGTACATCCGGTGTTTCTGATCCGCTTGTTGCATTCTTCGAGTCATACCTAAGTCAGCGTTCCTGTTCTGTTTTCGTCTCGGGCACGTACTCAGATGCATATGTTCCCACATCTGGAGTCCCTCAGGGATCCAAGCTAGGTCCCCTGCTCTTTAATATCTTTGTGAATGACATGTCATCTTGCCTCAGACATTCTACTCTACTTCAGTACGTGGATGATTTCAAATTAATGAAAGTGATCTCTTCGGTTTCCCACTGCTTACAGCTGCAGGCAGTTATATCCAATATACTGTCATGGTGCAGTGCCAACGGTCTCAAAATTAACAGCGCAAAGACGAAGGTTGTCTCGTTCACACGCAAGACAAATATCTCTGTGTTTCGATACTTCTCCGACATTGAAATATGTCGTGTTGACAGTATCCGAGATTTAGGGGTTATTTCTGATGCCAAGCTGCTATTCCATGAACATGTCACAGCGGTTCGTTCTTCCGCTCTTCGCGCGCTGGGCCTCCTGTCATATACATGCAAGGAGTTTCAGACTCATGCTGTCTTCGTTAAACTTTACAAGTCCTATGTTCTTCCCAGGCTTGAATATGCCTCTGTTGCTTGAAACGCACTTTCAGGTACTGATACAAAGCGTCTTGAGGCTGTACAAAAACGAGCGCTCCATATCATACACAATGGCTTTTTACGAAAAAAGTTATTGTATGACTATGACACACTATTGCAATATTTTCACCTTCAGCCACTGGCCACACGTCGCTCTATCGCCGACGCCCTATTTCTGTACAAATGTGTCCGTGCCCGTGTTGACTCGCCACTCCTTCTGAGCCTCCTAAACTTTTGTATTCCTCGCGCGGCTTTTCGTAATCCACCAGTCTTCTACGTTAAACGCTTCTGCCCCAGCGATCCAATTACCCGATGCCGAATTCTTCTGAACTCGCTTCCCCCCACATGTGATATTTTCCACGCCTCCAGCGCATCCCTTAAACGCGACGTTCTTTCTTTCCTTCATCATTGAATTTTCAATCGTGATATTCTTTCCTTTGTTTTGTACAGTATATCGTCTCATTCCATCTTATAACTTATGTGCTGCGCGCAATCTATGTATTGTAGTTTTGTTGCTGATATTTCATTGCGTGTACTGCGTGGTATACTTGTGCGTAAATATGTAAGTACGTATGCGTGTTATGTAGTCTTGTTGCTGATGTTTCATCGCGTGTATACTGCGTGGTATATTTGTCTGTAAATATGTAAGTACGTATGCTTGTTATGTTTGTAATGTACCTCTGTTAGTATCCCACTGTATATGTATTCTATATATGTCTGTACATAATTATTTGTGCGTTTATGTCTGTATTGTGTCCACTGTGACTTATGTGTATTGTGTGCGCCAACACCATGGCCTTAGCGGCCGTTCTTGGGCACTAATAAAAATTATTATTATTATTATTATTATTATTATTATTATTATTATCACCCGAGCAAGCGGTGCGCATGCGCAGCATAGTGCTGGCTCTGATGGGTGGTGTGGAGGTGTGGATGACATCATGATGGTTCCTGCATCCTCTCTCTCTCTCTCTTCTCATTACTTTCATGGCCCACTGGCTCAGGTCATGGCCTTGGAGACCAGTACAAAAGGTTGCTTAGCTGCTCGTAAAGAGATTATCCTCTGAGCTTCCATAGTCGTGGACCGTGTAATGTAAAAAGAAAGCACACTGAGACCGACAACCCTCTTCTCTCTCTCTCTCTGTGCACGGTGCGCGTTTTGACAAGTGAGACGAGTTTACTAGCTTCATGTGAAACGTCAATTTGCCCGATTTTGCCGGTTCGAGTTTGTGAGTTATCAGTGAACTGTTTGAACTGCCTCATAAGGCTAACGAGAATCTCTCGTATTTCCGGTTAGTGCAAGCCGGGCTTTACAGTCATTCCAGTCGCGTTCAACAGGACTGTCCTGTAATGTTCTTAGTGCCGAAACTATGTTAGAAATTCTACCGTCGACTCCCATAATAACAATTCGCCGTTTTCTTTTCTTTTCGCTAGGAGTGCACGCCTCAGTCAGTTCCCAACTTCTGAAGTTTTCGGGAGGACGTCGATATTCCCAGTTGCAAAATCCCCGATCTGGAAATACGCGGGGTATAAGAAAAATAGGGTCCCGGAAAAAAATGCTATCTAGTTCTGTGGACGTAAAAGATGGTCCCGCAAGGACCTGAGCTGCCAAAAATACAGGAGCGTAGTTGCAGGTAGCCGATGAAGCACATCACAGCCGACCGACTGTTATCATTCGCTATCCGGATTGGAAATTCCGTTCCGTTCAACATTCCACCTTCCGTTCAATGAGCAACATAAACTCGATGTAATTTGCTGCACTAGCTCACTATACCGTCCTCTGGATGCTAGTATTTTTCTACAGTTGGCAGAACACGGGTTTTATAGTTGTCCCCTGCATCTCTTCTGTCTCGACGTTTACGTACACTGAAAGCTGTACATCCATTTATTCATTGTTTCATGGCCCGTACAACTCCGCTTTTGCTGAAAGTACGGTTCATCGACTTCGAAAGTATGAGAAACAAAGTTCTTCAAAGTATGCGTCTGACCAACAATAGAAAAATGCGATACACGAGATACGATATGCGATGTTCACCCTTTCATTGTTTACAAATAGAAGGCACAATCGGAAGGAGTCTAGGGTTCCCAGAGTCAGCGGCTGCATGTGGCGCCACGCATTTCCACTCATTTGGGTTAAACCCTTTCACTACTTGTAAACAGTGAAAGGATTTAACTGACAGGGTGTGGCGCCACATGTAGACGCTGACGCTGGGAGCCCTAGACACCTTCCGATTGTGCCTTCTGTTTGTTAACAGTGAAAGGGTGAACAGGGGTACCACCTAGTGAGCGTCGTCCAAGCATGTCATTTATTTATTTAATGAATTGATTGATTTGTCAAAAATGTTTATTATTTGACGTCAATTATTACTTGAAAAAAGGTTGCCGGTAGGGATTAGTCGCTGTGTGTCGGAGCGGGAAAATCTATTAAGTTGCCGAACGGGCTTAGGTGAACACCACTTTCTGGATGCGAAAAAGTGGGTTAGCATGAGGAATGTGTTTACGAGCAAGCCGATTACACACACGTAGATGTTCCCTGGGATAACGGCATTTACAGCTGCAGCTTTCTTTGTTGTTCTCTTCCTTTCATCTTCTTTTTTTTTCTTCTTCTCATCAACGCTCTAGGTGAATCAATAAGAAAAATGTATCCAGCGACCGCTGCCGTTTCGATAAAATGACTCTCGATAACTTTCCACCAAATGTCCCCAGTTCGATCAAACGGCTCGTTGAACAAGAGAGAAACTGATGTTCTGAGGCTGGAACAACATAGAAGAGACAGATACAAACAAAGCCTTAGATGTAATCCAGAAGATGTGGGTTCGATTCCTACAGCTGGCTAACCTTTTCAGTGACTTTCATCTTCATCTTCATCTTCGGTCACAAAATCTTCATCTTCATCATCGGTCATCTTCGGTCGCAAAAACAGATGAGGTTCTGGAAAGCTTTACGATACCTGGTTGCAACTTCTCAGACTCTCAGACTCATTTATTGCTTGAAGGAGCGGTTTTGATAAAACTGCTGATATTTAGCAAGCATAGTTAGGTCAGTCGTTTGTTCCTTTCTATCAATATAGGGTCATTTGATGGAACGGGCGACTTGGCGTCAGAGGCAATGTGTTCCAGCATTTCTGGTTTTATATACAGATATGACGAAAGGAGTTATTTATGTTGCTTCCAACCGCCCTGATAATAGATGTGCGACCGTAGTCGAGGAGCCCATTTTTGTCTTTCACATGCCCTAGGTTCGCGGGCAAAAACTTAAAGCGTGCTTCGCCTGCATTACCCCCATAGACGCAATGCATAAGAAACATATCAATCAATCAATCATTTTTATTTCATTCATTCAAACAATGCACACAATGTCATAGAACTGAAGGAACCAGAGGGAATATCCCGTATAATTTCATTTTGGCGGAAAACGTCGACACTTTTGACTGGTCCCACACTGTATCCTGTGAGATCTACATACAAGAAATTACGCCGAAAACGAATTATCTGTTGTACAATGTACCAATTGGGGCCTGTTGGTCACACACGACAAAATCCCTAAAACCAGTGCTAAAAACACTAAGACGACACAGGCACTAGATCACTAAACATTTGTTGAAAGTGCACTGCGTCTTACTGTTTTTAGCACTGGTTTTTCCGATTTATTATAGAATTATCTGTATATGTGTCGGTATATATTGTCTATATATGTCTCCTCTCCTGAGTGTACAAATCGCTGCCGCTACTTCTTTTTCATCATTTTCACACGCGACAGGCCTCCGCGTTCACCACGTAGTGGTCCAAAGTTTGTGCAAAACAGAAGACACGTGCTTGACAAGATGACCGACAACGAGGTGAGCGCGCACATCGAACAGCGAATTGTCATGAAGTTCGTGAATGAAGGCGTAAATTCATCTGAAATTCGCAGAAGACTTCAGGCTCAGTATGTCACGATACACTTAGCCGCAGCAAAGCGTTTGAGTGGTGCAAACGGTTCCGAGACGGCCGTACATCAGTGCAGGACGATCCCGGCCGGGGCGGCTCAGAGCCCAGTGTCAGAGTTCCTGAGAACATCCAACTTGTGGAACGCCTGATCCTCAAGGACCGACGGATAACGTGTCTCGAACTGGCTCGAAAGACGGACCTTTCTGTGGGAACGTTGAACACTATCATTCATGAACACATTCAGTTTCGGAAAGCCGGGCCTCATCACCAAAGGAGTCCACCTCCTACAGGACAATGCACGCCCGCCTACCGCGCATCTCACGACACGCACCTTACAGGAACTTGGCTGGGAGTTGCTGCCACATCCCCCTTACAGTCCAGACGCCGCCCCCAGCGATTTCCATCTCTTGGGGCCACTGAAGGCGTTCCTTGGGGGCCGCCACTTGAGCTGCGACGACGAGGTCAAGAATGCGGTCCGATTATGGCTGCTACGCGTCGGTAAGGATTTCTACGCTGCTGGCATCCAAGCCCTCGTGAAACGCTGAGACAAGTGCATTAGTGCAGCTGGAGATTACGTCGAAAAATAAAACTAATTTCTCGCCTGTAAGTTCATTTTACTTTTGCGAAAAATGAAATGTCCCGGTTTGACTTGAACGCCCCTTGTATAAAGGCTTTTGTTCCCCGGCATTAGAAATCTTACACATTGTACTCAGTGGGACAGAAGTGTAATTCGCGTTCCACCTTATACACCAAACGCTATCCGCTTTAGGTAGTTTTTCACTGCAGTTTCACAATTAGGGGAACCATGTTAGGAATCTAAAGTGAATGTCTTGGTTATGTAGCGAGCCAATCTCGTTCCCGAGGACATGAAAGTGAGACTAAAATGTGAGACCCGCCACACTTAAAGAATGCTTAGCCTAATGACACCTCCGCATGTCGGAAAGGCGACTGTGCGTTTGAGCACGTGTAAATACGAGAAGGATTTATCAGAGCTCCGCACGCATTCTCCTCTGCTAAGCAGCATCGCAAAACAGGTTTCACAAAATCATATACACAATAAAGGTGTGCTTTCACGGCCAAAGACACCGATGAAAATTTCTGGCGACACCTGCTTTAAAAGCAGAAGACACATCGCCGAAGATACTGCGTTACCCTGAGGTTCGCGTTTTGGAAAATCGAACGCTTTCTTCTTTTTAGTATCAAGTTTTAAACCTCTTTCTGACATTGCAATTATGGCCGTAACACGATGTAAAAAAATTCGGATGGCTGTAGTGTACCGTTGTTGCCATGTGATCTGTCCGCCGATGATTCCATTTTAATCTTTACCTTATCCGTGACCGTCATGTTTTTGCATATACTGGGTGGTCCACCAACCATGGCAGACATTCACCTACCCTTAAGCCTTAACCAAAACCTTAGGCCCCGGAGAGACATGCGGTCAAGGGATTTTTCTGCCAATAACTTTTGCCACATGTTGGTAACATTTTTATTTCATTTCAATTGATGGAAAGTTCATGTCTTGAATGGAACTCCGAAATTTCCCAAGGCAACCTAACGTTTTCTTTGCAGAAACGGGTTCCCCATGGTCATTTTACTCAGTATAGCACATCATCCCACACGTAATGCAAAGGCAATGGCCGAAATAAATTCGCCAAAAATAAGCTCTTGGCCCGCCTCTTTTTTGACGGCTGGTAGTTTGAACGCAAAGCTGCGAAGAAAGGAGGTTACATTGACACGCCAGTCGAGGGGGGAAATGTTACAAGCCTTACCCATGGAACAAACACGCGTGGTGAGTACGGGAATCAGAGCTATCTTATCAAAAATGAGGTCACCCGACGGCTTGTTACCCTTTCCCTCCTCGTGTTATTCCGATCACATTGCCGCTATCTGATTATCCTTTCATGTGCGTACCAGGGGATTCCTGTCCGCTGGGTTTGCTCACAAATTTGGTAGGAATGTAGTAGTAATACTAATAGAGTAAAAATCTGACACAGAGACAGGTTTAGAGAGTCATCGACCCAAGCAGCAAAATGTACTGAAAGTCGAGTGCAATAGGGTGGACGGTATGTGATCAATGTTCCTCAGTGTCCCGAGTGTGTTCAAGGCCTTCCACCTACCCGTGCACCCCTATTGCACTCGACTTTCAGTACATTCCCAAGCAGCAAAATGTACTGAAAGTCGGGTGCAATAGGGGTGGACGGGTAGGTGGAAGGCCTTGAACAGACTCGTGAAACTAAGCAACATCGATAAGACACATACCGTCCACCCCTATTGCACTCGACTTTCAGTACATTGTGCTGCTTGGGGAGACGTCGAAAGCAACACAGAGGCAGACAAGAAATGTCCAACTTACAAATTTGATCATGCGAGTAGGGGTTAAAATCATTTTCATAAGATTCTGCGCAACGCAGAACGAAGAAATCGTTGATTGTGAATCGTTTTTTGTGTGTTGGAATCGCTTTGATAAGGAAACGGAAATATTCCCTGATATCATATTTGCGAGACCCCTGACGGCACCTGTGTACAAATAAACGACGCTAACATGAACCGGTGAGCATGAACCAGATCAGAACTGCTTTCAGAAACGCCCGGATCAAACGGCTCGCCTAAGGTGAAGTAATTTGTGCTTCCAGTGACTTGTGTGCTTGCAGAATATCAGCAGTGAACTGGCTCGGCGGAAATGTTGGATAAAATACTATGATGGCTATGGCTGGGCTTCACCTTTTGTCGTCGTACAACGCAAAGAGATCGTCATGTTGTATACTATTCATAAACAACTTGTTCTTGTAGCGACACTTGTCTGATTCCTTCACAGATCTAAATTATTCGGTTATTGTGGAAGAACACAGCCGAGAGCGGTGTAACTGTGCAACACAACCGATGTCGCGCTTGCGGAAAGCATTCGCATAGCTGCGTTCAGTGTGTTTTGCACACAACAACAACTCTGCGCATGCGGAGATGGCGCGCTTCTTTCCGTGCGCATTTGTGCTGCTGTCGAGCAGCATTTCGAAACTTTCAGCGTGCTATTATTATTATTTTTTAACCGGAAAAAGAACAGAAAAAGAGAAAAAGGAAAACTGAGATGTGGTATTTAATCACGGCTCCTCTGTCTCCCACTCCTTCCTGTTGTCCTCTCTCCATCTGTCCACGTCTGTACGCCGCTCACAGCCACAGTTGCTTCGCGGCGCACAATCACGGATCAGAGAAGATCCCCTTCCCCCTCTATAACTCCGCCATTGACAATTTCGCTACAGCCCCTGTAGTTAAGAGGATCATCAATTATTTTCAATTAACGAATTAATTAATTAACGAGGAAACAAAATAGACTGAGTACTGGACCCTTACTAACGTACTACTTACGCATTAAGTCTCGTTTAAGTGCAATATACCATTTTTTATAATACAAATTTGACTCATTTTAAATGAAAGGCCCTGCAATAATAGTGAAAACAGAAAGTGTCGGAGGTATGATGGCATTGCGAATGTCATTTGTACCAGGCTTGCATTTGAAAGCGATGAAGCAGTTTGAAGAGTCCTTATCAAGCACGCCACGTATGCCCGTTATCACCAATCGAAAAGGAAGAGAACCACGTGTTCGCTCTCTCGCCTACTCCTCCTTCCTTTCGATTAAATGCCTCCTCTAATCTATACACGTGTACAAACGTACAGTTGTCTTACTTACAATACACGTGCAGGTTAAGCGCACTTTAGGGAGACGTGTTCGGTGTGATGTAGGACGACAACAAAGAATAGAAATAAGGTTGTTCGTACTTGACCGCAACTGGGTGTGGTTGTCTGACTTACTCTGTAACGCGAGAGCCGTTACAACTTAGCGCCCGAAGGGGGTTCTAACCCCGGACGTCAGACTGCCAGCACACCCGAAGGCACACCCGAGAGAAGTCAGAAAGTGCGTATCACGTGTCACAGTCTTGCGCCCGACAGGATTTGACTGCACAGTCATCTAGCGGTCGCCCTCATGTCTCAGCGAGACCCGCATCAAAACGTCAGCAGTGGAGTCCACCTGCGAAGTCTGTCCCGTCACCGGCGATTCAAATGCGTCACATTCGCCGCTCCAACCAATCCAAGACATCGAGCAAGGAGAAAAATCACCCTGAAGTTCAGCGACTCTGCTTAAACTGCATAGACGCAGGGCATTTCGCTTCACGCTGTCCTGTACCGGTTGTATCGTCACGGCGCAAACACAGAGACTGCGAGAAGACAATGCATGCGCATCTTTATTGACGCACTTATTTAAGTCAACGGCTCTTCCCGGCCGCCCCCCCCCCCCCCCACACACACACACACCTTCCGGCTCTTCCTTCCCTCTATTCCATATATTGTTTTGACGTGCTGCAGTCTCCGCTGCCTCGGGCCAATTTTCGAGCCATTAATGATGGTTTAACTTCACTATATGACAGTCATTTCCTCACCAACGTTTCACTCTCTGTAGAAGAAGAGTGGTGCTTATTCTGAAACACCTTGAGGCAACTTACAGAGGCGCACGACTCTAAGATTCAAGCGTTTCCATGATAACCATATTGCTGCTGAGCGCTATAAAGACGAGGACATAAGAAAGGAACACACCACATGCGCTGACTTCCAACACTTTAGTGAAACTTGTCGCATCAGGTGCTTAAACGCTCCTGCCCACTTGCTGGTTCTTTCTACTTTTACACGTGTCGAGGTACGTCAGCTACCTATCAGATAATGCAATGGAAGGAACACTGACACAGGCATGACCCAAATCCTTAATTCTTTGGACTTCTATAACCTCTCTAGCTGTTATATCTGGATTCCTTCCGATGAATACACACTGGGTTACCACAGGTTCACACCCACACCTCCTGCAGTGTTCCGCTAGCCACCCAACCCGGCAGTTTTTGAGGTTTAGCCAATGCTCCCGCAGTCGGTTGTTCACGCAGCGCCCTGTTTGTCTTACGTATGACTTTCCGCACGAAAGTAGAATCTTATAGACAACGTTCTGCCTGCATTCCACGTGCGGATTCCTGTGTTGCTTTTTGCACCCCTTCGGTTCTTGATCTACGCTGTTGAGCAGCCGACAAAGTTTAATTAGTTTTTTTGGGCCGAGAGCACAACTCGGACGTCGGCACGACCAGCCATTTTTTTCAGTTCATGGGATACTTTACGGAGATAAGGAATAACTACGGTTCTTGCTGTTCTATCCTCCAACTCCGGATCCGATTGTCTCCGACTTAAAGTCTTCCTGAGCAGGGACTCGGCAACAACGTAAGTCTGACCTTTACCGAAGAACGCGCCTGTCGGATGTACCTGCCCAGAGGTAACAATACTCTCCTGCCTTTTTCGTCAGCCCATTCGAAGTTGGTGAAGAGGGGCATAGTTAATACGTGTTTTCAGAGTGCGATCAACAAATCATGCCCCCATTATATGAGTCGTAGTGTACACCAACAGGCAATGAGGCTGAGAAAGTCGGCGTATCCAACGACCTTGCTCATGACGGTTCCGATTCCCTGCTGAGGAAGACTTTAACCTACGTCTGTGGACCGCTACCATCACCACACCGGCTTGCCGGACGTGGTGCATTTTTGTGTAGCTGGCTTTCATGGTGATTCTGCTGGCAGGTTGTTACTCATTTACACGATGTACCAATGTTCTTGCATTTTGAGAGACAGCAACTACCTCTTTTGAACAAACTTTTAAAAGAAAGTTCATGAACCCGGCTACTTAGCCTATGACTTAGCCGATAGAGACTTGAGGACATGTAACGCCGTTGCTCGACGAATAGGCGATTGTTTCCCACCAGGCGTCACACCGCGTCCTTTCACCACAATTTCGGAAGAGATTGAAAAATATTCAGAATTCTCTGTCGCACATAAAATTTTCACTGTGGGTTTCTTTCGGCATAAGCTTTCAAATGCCACTGCCAATATTAACAGCTTGCCTGCTGCTTTACAGTACCTTTAACACGATTTGCGTGTGTCGGCGTGGCAAAGAGCGGGTGGGTCACTCCATGGCTAAGCCACCTGCTAGCTGGTAGCAAAGTTTATCTGTCTTAAGGGAACGAGTCGATGAGTGTACCGCTATCAAGTATTCCTGGCAACTTTCCACAAATTTCACGTCACTTTGTGGCGGCACGTGGACGACGATGACGCGCACCTGCGCCATGCAGCCAGCTCTATGGGCATCGTCACAGCTTAAGGCCACCAACATTTTCCCGCTGGGACATTCCATTACCGCCCACTGATCTCGATTGTAAAAGGCTGGATCGCGGATAGGGAGCGCGAGCGTGAAGAAACCGGCCGCCATCTTACGGTGCCCACAACAGTCGCCGCAGCGATCATGGCAACTTCTTGCAATTACGGTCGTACCAACCGTACTGGCAAGGTTACAGGGCCTAAATTTATACAGGTGAGTCACTCTTTATCGAGGAATAAATAGGCGTTCATTCTGTATATTTAGTTGACCATTATGAAGTGTTTTTTGCCCAAAACGAGCACTGGATGCAGGTTGCTTGATCGCTCTTCCGACGTTCAATCGAGCACACTTGCATTTTACCCGGCGGCAAATACAGTTTGAGTGCATAATATGCTTGAAAGAACACGTTACACTACACAGGTAGTGTTGTCATCAATATATGTGCGAGCACTGGCGCGCTTTTTTGCATGCATTGCAAGCATGGTACACGGTGTTCTCTGCGGAAGCAAGTGCCACATTCATTTATTTGAATTACCTTCGCGCACAAGTTCGGTATTACGTCATAATGAGACCAAGATTGTCACCTTTTTTCATGTATTGGTATTGTTTTGTGCCTTGATTTGATTTGTGACAAAGAATCCTACGTAACGGTGGTGTGGCGCGACTTGAATAACGCCTTAGTCTGAGCTGTACCGTCAGCTTGTTACGATAGTAATAATTTGTAGCGTGTCGTGCTATTTGAAGCAGTTTTTAAGGCAAAAGTGGTCTCTCAATACAGGTTTCGTCATGAGGGCTACCCAGTGAATAATCTGTGTAGTGTGATACGGCTGGGTGTACAGGTAAGTATCACGTTCCTCATCCACTGGTTTCTACTTTACAGGAAGGAACAACCTCAGTGCACGCACTGTGGTTAGCCTCTCTCAGTTTTGCATATTTTCTTACGTGTTCACATCAGAAACACACCTTACACTTTAGGCTCCTTCACCCAGCAATATAATAATTAGAGATTATAATTCTTTTTAGAATAGTTTTTCATCTTTTTAATTTTTAGAAGATACAGGGATTGTAAACCATGTTTTAAACTGATGTTTTAACATTTGTCCAATGCATTTATTAAACAACATATTCATTTTTAACTGGTTGCACCCAAACCAATGTTCTGATGTTATTTCCTTTGTTGTCGATGCACCATAAAAATTGGAATAATCATCATCAATGCAGGTTACTTCACAGCTGCCTCGACATACTCAAGAAATGGGTGCAGAGCCTGCGTAATACCCACAAACTTTGATTACCACAGCACCTCCAGAAAGTATGTGTCACATGGGATTTTTAAATGTATTCACAGTATATAATACCTTGTATTAACTGTTGTAGATCTAAGCCGTCTCTACAGTACACTCTCAGAAAGAGAGACCGTGAGAACCGTGAGAACCGTGATAATTGTTTCAGTTAATAGGCATGCACATATATGCTATAAGAAGAAAATTATTTCTTGAGAATGCACTTCTCTGGCTACTGGTGTTGTTTACATCTACTGTTGATCACATTCATTTATCACATATTATATTCTTATATATATTATTATATTAGAACATATTTGATCACATTAAATTCAAAATTCATCATATATAAGAAAATACCAGGAGGGAAGTTGCTATTCATTGCTCATTCTAACCTAAAATTGAGTGCTACAAATTTAGAGAGAGTACCTGTCCATTGTCATTCCTAAAATATATATTGTCATTGTAGCAAGGTCATAAAACAATAAATGTAGTCTTTTGTGACCTCCCTGCACGTTCATTGTATCCTGAAACGCATAAGTGCAAGAAATAACTTTAATAAACTTGATGTTGTATAAACTTGATATAAAATGTTGAATAATATAATGTGTGATATAAAATGTTGAATAAACTTGAACTTGTATATTCTCTTTACTCACCATCAGTGACCTTCTTTACAAAAGCATATCGTGTTAGATTTTTTTTTGTTTACGTTTCACAGACGGGGTACACGAGGGCCAAAATGACAAAATCACAACTGTTTCAAGCGCCAAATCGTCCTGCTGCAATTATCCTGTTGCAGACCATACGTGTGTAGTGCAAGAAGGCCCTTGCACATCAAAATGTAAGATGGGAGTCACAGTTGGTGCAAAGTGGTTCCTATGAGAGACTATTGTGCAAACTGCGGAAGGTGCAAACTGCGGAAGGTGCCATAGAAGATATTCAGAAAGCGTGTCTGGTCTCACAACGGTGCTACGACGCTCTCTTTTAGATGACGATAATACTCATTGGAGTTTCAGATGTGCAGCTGCATTTTTTCGAACGTGCTCCACATAACAAGCATGACAAAGTCAGCACTGGATAGCAGGCCCCGTTCCTAAGCAGCTTTGCTCACGCTGCAGTTGTATTCAGCAAAAGCATGTGAGTACTCGAGAAGGACATTCAGTTTGGCACAACCGCGCCTGCAAATAATCAGAACAAATGAAGGAAGAAACAAACAAACATAGAAGGGCTGTACTTCAAAAAGTAACTTAATTGATTAAGCTTACATCACTACCTGATTAACTGTCCTAACGAGTGTGTTCTAATTGCGTGAAGCAATTAAATCACGCTCACAACGTATTTGGGCTGCTTCGGTGTGTCCATATTTGCGAGGCAAAGCACCGCAGTCGTTCACTAAAAGACACTTTCTGTGGCGGTGCTTGATATAAATCATACGAAACCGATACACGGCTAAAACAACGGCTGTGATTCTACAGAACGATCTCTTTCTGCCATGCGAGTATATCCTTTCCTGGACCGTTCTTTATGGAACAATTTTTGTCCAGAACGCAGCACGGGATATTACATACATGGTGGTTGTTAACCTCACATCGTTTCTTGTTGAAATATTGGCTGGGAAACGTACTGTAGTACAATCCCCAGCGCTGCACTGCTGTGACGGTCTAGTTTCGGAATGCAAAACATAACGTAATTAAGAATCGAACGGCAGGACACCTGTGAAACACTGTTAGGATACATCAGTATACTGGCACCTTACAAAATTGTGTGATGACAAGCAACGATCAACGCCTGCAGCGCTATAAATACTCACAATCTCCGTTGCCTCCCATTGTTTTCTATGGGCGCACACTGCGCTTTAGGGCCTCCCAACATGGCGGCCCGAATGCACGCCTCTCCCCCGCGAGCCCCTCTCCCATGCGCCATCCAGCCTTTATAGATAGAGATCAGTGTTACCGCCGGTCAGATACCATGGTAACCGAGGATGCTGAAAAGTTTCTCCTAAATGATTACTCCAAATCAGTGCATTTCATTTAATATACCTGAAGGACCCATATGGGTATTACATCAGGGGGGACAAATACAAACTTTCACAGTGGGCAATAAAAATTTCTCTGTTAGTAATAGAGGCAACATCTGGTGGGAGCAGATTTCAGTCTCTAATACAGTTTTGCAAAGGTGAGAAAAAAAAGAATTGGGTTTTCGCAAATGCTCGCTGCAACTTAAATGGGTGGTCAACTCGATTAGACACAAAGTATGCTGGTGTTAGATAAGGGGAAGAAAAGTGAAACAAACGGTGTGCAAGTGCCAAACGTTTGACATTACGTCGGCGTTCCAACAGAAGAATGCAGTTCAGGTTTTTAAGAGCCGCGATACTTTCTGTACGGTTTCGAACGTTAAATATAAACCGCACGGCTTTATTCTGGGTACATTCTAACTTGTTGCTTAGGTATTTTTGATGCGGACTCCAAATCTGGGAACCGTACTCAAGTCTCGGATGTACAAGCGATTCGTACATAATTTTTTAACATGATGTATGATGTAAAACCCCGAGACTAGAAAACACGAAGGGCCGGGCAAATTTTTCTCAAGTCCTTGAGTCTTCGTGTTTGTGTCTGTCCCTTCGTGTTCCCAATGGTCTCGGGGTTTTGAATCATGCATCATCTTCACCAGCTCGCTTGCTTCCTAGCCATTTTTTCATTGTCCAAATCAGAGTTTACTAGTAGCGATATTACATCCTACCCAGGGTTTCAGCCACACATATCGTGACCCATGTCTACTATTACTATTACATTGTCGAAGCGGGGAATCATCACCCAACTTTCCAACCTGAACGTTAAAAAGAGTAGTGGCCCCAACAGAATCTCTCCTGTTGCGTTGAAGGCATGTGCTATTGCGATTGCAGATTACTTGCTTATACTTTTACTTCATTTACTTCGTTTACTTCATTTGGGCAAGGTACCGTTGGAGTGGAAGTTTGCCCATGTTGTACCTATATAAAGGCCGTGGTAAATTGTGTGTGGAGAACTATAGATCTGCCTCGCTGTTAAGCTCCATAGGGAAAATTCTTGAACATATTGGTTATTCTAATATTATGAATCACTTGTCCCTCAACCGTTTTCTTACTCAGTTTCAGCATGGGTTTCGTAGAAAGTATTCGTGCACTACGCAACTCATTTGTTTCCCACACGATCTAGCATTTCATTTTGACAAACGTATTCAAAATAATTGCATATTTCTTGAATTTAGGAAAGCTTTCGATACTGTTGACCATAGATTGTTTATATACAAGTTATCTTTTCTGAATTTGGATTCTGCAGTTTTGCTTTGGCTCGAAGATTACCTCGAAGATCGAAAGCAATGTGTTATCAATGGATATGTGTCGCCCCTTACTGCTGTAACGCCAGGAGTTCCTCAAGGGTCTGTTTTAGGCCCATATCTCTTCATAATTTTTATAAACGATCTCGGTATGATATGTGATTCATCCATTATATTATTTGCAGATAACTGCGTTGTGTATAGGCCCGTCATAACAAGAGAATACGTTCATATTGTAAGGAAGGTTGTCTGCTCTAAACGTCCTGGAGACGTCTATGGAACGTTATAAGAAAAACTTTAATTACGTGGCGTACATGCCGTAATACCCGAAAAAAATCTTTCAAACAAAAACCCATCCATCTGCATCGTCCTCTTCTTTTCTCCTCCTTCCCCTTCGTCGTTCTCGTCGTCCTTCTAGGGGCGCGTTGCTGGCGTGCTCTGCGTCCCGCCGTACGCCGTCGTTGCTATAGCGACCGAGCCGGCACGTGACCTCAATCATCACAGCTCCTTGAAACGCTGTTGCTGGCCACGCCGCCGCCGCCACAGCGCGGGGAGGAGGTCATCACGGAGCGGCGACAGCATGGCGGCGTTCAATTTCTCCTCACGGATCTCGGATGTCGCCATAAGCATGGCCGACTTATACTTGTTCCTCGCTGATCAAGGTGTGTGCGAAGAAGAAAGGTCTCGTGTGGTTCGCCGTCATCGTGATGCTTTCAGTGCTTTAAGCGAAGAACAATTTAGTGCAAAGTTCGGCCTCTCCAAAGACGCCGTGAGGGAAGTCTGCGATGCTGTTGCAAGAGATTTACAGAAACGTAAGTATCGGCTTTATTCCACGAGCTATGTGTAGAATGAATGTTCCTCGTGAGCTCCCCGTGAGCTTCCTACGCGCAAGACATCTTTTCGAAACACGGTCGTTCTCAGACTGCCGTTTGAATAGTGCGTCATGGAAGTGTGCGAATGAAGATGGCATGTATGCTACACGGAAGCTCGTAGAGGTGGTCGCTAGTGTCAAGCATCCGAGGCAGTCATACGCAGGTACTAGAAGGCAGGATAGAGGTTTATTGCGTTTCGTGCGTTGTACAAATACGCACTTCCCTCAGTGCCAGTATAGCTATCGGGACTACACTCTTAACTCGGTACCCTTTAGTAAAGGGTAAAAAATCGCAATATTTTACCCTCTATTTCAGAAGCTACCAGGTACCCTCTGAGCAGTACCTTTTATAAAAGTTACAAGGAAACCCACTAATTAGAGGTTACGGCCTTCAATCCAGCACCTGCCCGTAAAGGTTGCGCCAACGTGCGGCTTTTTATACAGGATGTTTATTTTTATTCGCAACAGAGTAGCGCTCATTTGGCAGGTGGGTTATGTGAATTTTTGCTAATTAATCGATCCGTAGTTACAAACACATGCGTCAGGAAATGTCGGAAATGTTTGTAACTACGGATGGGTTAATTTGCGAAAATTAACATAACCCACCTGTCAAATGAGCGCTGGTGTGATGCGAATAAAAACAAACACCCTGTGCGTGGGATATGGGCAGACCTTTACAGAACACACCAAGGTACCAAAATGAACCAGCAGAAAAGGAGATCTTGCACAAATGTATATTACAAAAACAGAAGTCTGTCGAGAGGTGACACATTGTGCACAAGTGCGATTCTGATGTGAGGAGAAACCATGGTCGCTTTACCATGTATGTGGAAAAAAAGAACTATCTTCTAAGTGAGAAGCAATGCATAAAAGTGCGAGGAAGCCAGCGACTCAAAACAACTGACCTATGTTTGCTAAGGTGAACAGACCCAACGAAATGGAGAATTGCAGCAGAAAAAAATTTATTCCACATTCGCGTTGCAGAGGCGAGCGCAAATGGCAATACAGTATTACATAAAACGCACACAACCTTGAGGAATATGAGTGTACAGTAACGCAGGAGACACTACCTTACTGCGTTATCAGCGTTGGAGGCGCTTTGGGACGAGTTTGTGAGGTACTGCATTGCGCTGGTGAACCTGCATGTGGGATCCTGGGAACAAAAGTTTGGGCAATGAGTAACATTTACGGAACCATTCAAATCCGTACAAAGCACAAGCTATAAAGCAGCATAAATGCGGGAAGGCGTTCACTCCGCGATTGAGTCTTAGAATATCGTAAGAATACAACAAGTAGGAAGCTGCGAATTATATATCTCGATGCATATATCCGCAGCTCGCAAAATGCAAGTAAGAGCAGAAAAGTATTAAGCGTTAGTGGCGTTCATATGCAGGACCGCAAAACGCTTGCCATAATCACAACAAACATGCGCTAAGAGCTCTTACTATCAAATTAAGCACGTACCTAGCACAAAATGTACACTTACCCAGTTTATGAAGTGTGTGAATTAGGGCTGCGGTGGTGACGTTCGTTTTCGGTTATATATTCTTTGCAATCTTTGCACTCACTACACTTTCCCCTGAGAACACCGAAAATATCCTTGTTTGCTAGCGACATCTAGCTTTTCCGTTGTTCCTGACGATACTATGATAAACGCGAGGAAAACCACTGATTAAAACAGATTACACTTGTTAACGGACGGACGACGAGCGTTAAGCGTTTCAAGGAAACCGCTCTCAGTGTGGATATACCTAGACCAGGCTCGGCTACGCAGCGAAATCGGAAATCTTGGTGGTTGCGGCATTGACAATGGTTTTCCATCCTTTAGAAAGAAACATACTATCAGTATTCCAGACTGCGAACTTATAATCTGTGTTCATACAGCATTGATAACATGTAGTCGACGTATAGATGACGCTGAAACAGATAAAAAATAACAGCGTAGATTCGCAACTGTCGTCTCGAATGGGAGGCTGAAACGTGGCATTATGCTGAAAAACAGAAGGAAAACAAACGATAAGAAACTAACAAAGAAATTATCGTTGGAGATTTCGCTTAGAAGTTACAGTGTCGGAGTAGAGGGTACATTTATAAGTTACAACAAGCTGTTTTTGTTTTTTCCGAGATGTAACTTCTATTCGTGTTGTAAAGACATGACCTTGGTCGCTTTTAACCTCTAAATATACGTTACAGTGGTGTAACCTATAAGAAATCTCGAAATCTACGTCTATATAGAAGTTACATGTTTCTAAAAGTTACAATAAAAGGTACGGGTTTAAGAGTGTACCCGTGCACATGTGAGAGCTCCGTTGTACAACCGACCGTGAAGAAAATCTGATTACTTTCCTGGACATGAGCACAATATCAATTTTTTTTAAAAGAATGCAACCGCACATGTCTGACGACTAATGCAGTTCACTGTTGCTAAAGATAGAACGTTGTATTGCTTGCATTTCAGTTTCTATGTCAATCTATATGACCATAAATTTATATATTATGCCTATTTGCAGCACAACAGTGGCGTAGCACTATACCCTCGCGCGTGAACAGAGGGCGCTTATGGCACTAAGGTTTTATGGAACGGGTGCATTTCTCAGCAACATTGCGGAGGAAGATGATTTCCTCACAAGCAAGCGCCCAGTGTCCGAGGCGATCCATTCTGTGAGCACTGCAATTATCCGGAATCTTGCACCACGATATCTCAAGTTCCCTGTGTCACCGGAAGAAAGATTGAAGATCAAGCGGGACTTCTACGAAATTGCTGGAATGCCTGGATGCCTTGGTTCTGTATTCGTTATTCAGGACCAAAGGGACCATAATGTAATTACACGGGTAATCAGCACAGTTGAACATTTTATGCATGTACGTACAATACATATATTTGACACAGTCCATAATTTATAGGTGCATTTTATAATGTGGTCTGCAAATAATACATAGATATTGTTGGAACACGCGACAAGTTATTCACAAAGCATGTGCAAAAAATGTTTTTCAACAGTTTTATGGAATTCGTAATATCAGCTTATGGCTGGAAGAGGGGGTTCCACTCGACTTCGACCAATGACTAGAATGAGTATCGTAGTGATGTGTTACGTGATATGTGCTATTGACATGTGTTACTTGATTCCATCAGACTATGATATGTGTGCAGAGATGCGTAACACACCCAAAAGGTGAACAGTTGATGCAAGAGAAACAGTGTGAAAAAGGCGAATGCAAAACTAAATTCCTTCCACGTCAGAAGTTAAGCAGGCTTAGATTGGTGGTACACGATTGAAAGGCACGCAAAAAAATGATTTGCTTAAGGAGAACTTTTTTTTTCATGTCAGGTGCAATTGATGGGACTCCAATCGCAATCATTGCTCCAAGCACGAGGGACCCCCGTTTTGTGGATGGGAATTACTACTGCCACAAGGGGTATCATGCCCTCAATGTGCTTGGGGTAAGAAATCATCTTTGTTCCGAGAAGGCTTGCAATATGTACCTTTCTATCGATTGTTGCTTGCGCTACTACATATTGTCATTATAACCTACCACAATATGCACATGCAAGAGTAAGATAGAATAGAGAAATCCTTCATTAGGTTTCAGATGCAACTCGTCGAATCCTCTATCTGAATGCATGTTACCCGGGAAGTTGCCACGACTCCTCCGTATGGAGTATGTAAGGTCTTCGCCGTCAGGCTCCATAGATGTTTGGTGATGGAGAATGACTTCTAGGCAAGTGTACAGTATATGTCTATAAAATATGACTTAGTACAACAGGTCAACCCTTATTGTTTTGCCACATTTATTCTTTACAAGGCACTGCATTAGGAAAAACATAGCTGAATGTGGATTACAGAGAGTAAAGTATGCGAACGTTTTAAATGAACAAATGACTCCACACTTAAAGTACCTCTACAGACTAGACCATGATATTTCTTTTATCAGACTCAGTACACAAAATGTAAACGGTGTCAGTGAGCATTATGCACTTCCACTGATTTTTGAAAGAAGCTCGCCAGATCGGAATTGTCTCGGAGGAGGCGACCATCTAGCGCCCCTCTCTTAGCAACAGTGCTCTCTGTAGCTTTGGGCTACTTAGAGTTACAGGTCACTCCAGTAAATCCAAGATAAATGTAAAAAAAAACTGCAGTGCACCTTTGTTCGGGACTGCGTTAAAGGGCTTGTATCTCGCAAAGTATGACACTTAGAATTTGTTTCCTGTGTGTTCTGGCATGCATTACAACGCATCTGTAACATAATGAACCACATCTATGAAAGTGTCTCAACGACTATAACTGAGTGTTAGACCTCTGCCAGCAGCTGGTGAGGAGATGGAAATTAACCTTCGAGGAGCAAAGTGGGTAATGTGCCCGGCACATGATATCGTGCTTTTCAAAACTAGAAAATGATTTTCTGATATTTCCATTTCACACCGGAAAGCTAGAAACTACTATTTTAGGATAATACTGTATGAAACACATGTATTGACACAAATTTGGCAGGATTCTGAAGATAGTCTGTAGTGGCATTTAAACTGGCAAGCATGATGTATTGACATGTATTGACGCAAATTTGGCAGGATTCTGATGATAGTCTGTAGTGGCATTTAAACTGGCAAGTATGATGCCAACAAAACAAAATGGTTTACGCGACACTGCACACGTTAGTGAACATGGACCAAAGAACAATGGATGGCTTTTCTTGATGTTGCAGGGGACCTTGGGTACCCTCTCGAGCCTTGGCTGATGACCCCTGTCCGCAACCTTGAAACACAGAAAGAAGAAGCGTACAATGAAGCGCACCGGAAGACCAGGGTTCGTGTGGAGCAATGCTTTGGGGTCCTGAAGATGAGGTTCAGATGCCTCCAGTACTACAGAACACTGCACTTCTCTCCAGACCGGGCAGCAAACATCATAACAACATGTGCCATTTTGCATAACATCTGCCACAAATACAATATTCCTGACCCATCGGACGAGGAAGTGGACGACCAGGAAGGGACCAACGAAGACAACTTTGACGTTGACTTGATTGAGGAACCACTGGAAGCCTCATTAATATCGAGGGGATTGCACAGAAGGAGCCATATAATAAGCCAGTACCTTTGATTCATGGTTTAGGCCGAATGACAAGGTGCATGCCTTCACATAACCACGTGCCACACTTGTAAACGACGATTCCATGTCAACGACACGAAGCAACTGTGGCTGTGTACATCATACAGATGTGGTCAGACCAACAGCAGCAACTCCGAGTGGGGATGGGCTGACTTCTGGGGGAACTATGCTGACATTCATTCCTGTGTAAAGTCTGGCGGAAAAGCAAGTGAAAAACTCAGAAGAGCACAGCGAGTTTTGGGATTCAAACCCATGTCATTTTCTATTCTCTGCATGTAACCGCTGTAACTGCCACGTGATCTGGTAACACATGAAATGATTTGTGCTGTGCATAATATAGTCGACAATCGGTTTTCAGATGGTGTAAAGAAGTGGACTTCGTTGCAAGAACACATCTGAACTCATCTTTAGTTGTATGTGTGCGTGTTTTTTAAATTGTGTGAAATTTTGTGTTGAATTTGAAATTGTTCGTTGAATTGTGTAAAATGTGTATCAAAGTGGTTGCTTGCCTAAAAATGTTTCTGTAGTAGAACAGAGGAAATAGACACACCTCACTACTGCACATTTCTCTGCCCTCTCTCTCAAGCTTGAGCCTGTAGTAGTCACTGATGGGAGCAATAGCCTGCACATTAAAACCAGAGGAAGAAATTAAATGAACGAGCACAGACTCTTAAAAGGCGAGCACAGGCAGGGTTCATCCGCAAATGTATTAGCATTACAAGAGGTTCTTCTCTTCCCTCACATCACAATAGAGACTAACTGCGTGCGTATTTCCACATTGCCACCTACCCCGAGAGCACAACACTGCCATGGTGTGGGTGCCTTTCCTCTTATTACCTGTCCAAGTTGTTCCATTTTGTCCACCAGTAACCTCTGCAGGCTCAATATCTGTTGTGTGACGAATGCAGGAACCCTTTGTCTCCGGCGCCGGCGGCATGTCCAAGGTTCCGAGGTTTGTACGGCTGGGCCTGGGGTCTTCATGGCCAAACTGGATGCCTGACGTACCATCTCTCGGCACTTCACTTACTGCAGGTTCTGGATCCTGCATAAAATGACATTAGTTTTTTTGGTCTTCACTTGTCATAATGCAGACACACCATTTGTACAGACTGTTCTGTTGCCATTTCCTGTTGTGCTGCCTGCATGTCCTGTGAGGAGCGCAATGTTTTTACTTTGTGTCTGTAGTGCTGCAGAGCGATGGAATTATGTCTTTTATAGACTTGCCGTTTCCGTGACTGTTCCTTGCGGTGATACACGAAGGCTGCCCGTTGCACCTGCCACGGTGTCCCACCCTATAAGAAAGCCATGACCCGGAACTCTAGGCCCTCTAGGCTTGCTGCTATGTCCACCGCTCGTGTGCCGCCGTCCTTCTCCGGGCTCCGTGGTGTGGTTGACACTTGAACCAGCCCCGCCTCCCGTGCCTCAAATGTTAATTATGTTACCGCGTACGTTCTTGCGTACGCGGTATCGCCAGTTCCTCCACAAGAGCTGCCAACCTGCACCGTCCTTTTGAATGCCACCTACTGCGTTAAGGGCGACCGCATTGGAGTCCCACTTGGCTCTTTGGTGCTGCTTCGTTTCCCCGGGCATAAAACTTCTGTTATTACAGGGCTCCGGGCACTCATCCATGAACGATAACAGAAGCAGCTTCTCAGCTTCGGAAATGGACATGGCTGAAAAACGAAGCTACTATTGTGCAAAGACGTACGCGATACACTGTGTCAGACACAGCACGATGAATTAATACCGTACTTACTTGAAACTGCTGGCACGAAGCTACTTGCCTGCTGATAAGATGATTCGTAATGGTTTGAGCGTCTCGCGTTTCGTAGCAGACGACGCTGCTTGTTTTGGCACCTGCATATTCCTAATGCACAAGGATCCCTCATTGTTAATTTCTTTGAGCCGTTTCTCATGTTTACAAACTTTGTTTACCGATATTCTTCACAAACACTGTAACTTTCAGCTGTCGTACACGAAGATTCAATGTGCCTACGCGCGTCCGGTATCGAGACTACTGTCATGGAGCGAGCCGGAGAGAAGGAAGTTGACGGTGATGTGCACAGTACCCGTTGCTGGCCATTCTCCGTGTCTCGCCACGCGAGGGAGGCGGTGGCGGCGACATTGAACGGCGTTACGAAGCGGCGTTGTGATGACTTTGCCGGCCCTAGGACAGCTTCTCTATGATGGTTTCATGTGAGGCTCCTCACGCTCTCCACTTTTTAGACGGAGCGTACCGTTCGGAGAAATACGTCACATGGAGACTGCGCTGTAGAAGACGATTACATGCTGGCATTCCGTCTTGGAATGTATCGCTTTAAATCTTCAACGTGAAGTCTAGTTGTTTTTTTTGGTGAACATGAGCTAACTGATGTTCTGAGGCTGGAACAACATAGAAGGAACAATCACATACAAGGCCTCAAGTTGCCTAAGAAATTAACGATGAAAGATGAAAGTCACTGAAAAGGTTAGCCAGCTGTAGGACTCGAACCCACATCTTCTGGATTGCCGGTCCGGTAATCCAGTTGTTAAGCGATTTCTTGTCTTGGCTTCTCGAGACGTTCCTCAATGCTCTTATCTGAATGCTGTAGCTGGAGTGCTGCTGGGAAGAGGCAGTCGACCAGCGCTCGTGGAATCGTGGTCAGTAGCAGCTCAAATGGAGATGCCCTTGTTGAGCAGTTCTTCCCTGATCGCAAAGCGAAAAGCAACTCAAGGAGTTGCAGATCCCAATTCCGATTATTTTCCTCCAGGTACATTTTTATCATGCACTTGAGCGTTTGGTTGTACCGCTCCGTTGAATTCGGTTGCGGGTGATACGCCGGTGTCCAAGATTTTTTTACACCCCATAAGGCGGAGAGAGTCGATAATTTGGAGGACTTGAACTGTGGCCCGTTATCTATCAGTAGGGTGCGCGGCGCTCCCCATCGTGGAAACAGTTCTCTTATTTTTTCACAGACAGCATTCGCCGATGCGGACCGAAGCGGAAAAGCTTCCACATACTTGCTGAAAATGTCGACGAAAACCAGTAAAAACCGGAAGCCTTTAGATGTTGAGGGTTAAGGGCCCATGAGATCAGCTGCCCAAGCTTCAAGAAGTTGTTCTGACGTAAACGAAGACATGTATCCCGGTGGCTTTTGCCGTGGGATCTTTGTGCGTTGACATGAGCCACAAGTAGCTATGTATTGCTCTACGTCCCTGCGCATGCATGGCCAGGTAACACGATCTTGAAGCCGTGAGAGTGTCTTGTCGATACCGAAATGACCGGCGGTTTGGGAATCATGAAATGCTTTTAAGAACATCTCTCGTAGGGAGTTCGGAACGAAAGGGCGCCACTGCTCCTCGTTATCTTTGCCGACTGTCTGTTGGCATAGTATGCCTTCCTTGATTCTGAATGTCTTCTTGTCGTGCTCCACAAGTGGACCGTTTGTCTGCAGGTTATGGAAGATTGGTTGCAAAGAAGAATCGAGTCTTTGCGCTTGCTTCTTCTCCGACCTGTGTCGGACTTGAATCAGTAGAAGTGCGGTGGGGGGATGAAGATTTCTTTACGCGGGTTTCCATTTCCTCACCAGATGCTTGTAACAGTGCAATCATAGCAGCAATACTAGCGCGCGATAAAGCGTCTGCCACAGCATTGAGCTTGCCGCTTCTGTGTTCAATAGTGAACGCAAATCCTTGTACACGAAGAACCCATCTGGCTAAACGTCCTTTTATCGGGTTCTTGTCAAACAGCCATTGTAGGGCCGCGTGGTCTGTTACAACCACTGTCTTCTGGCCTTCGATGTACGGTTGCCATTTTTTCAGAGCCCATCTGACGCTGAGGCATTCTTTTTCGGTCGTCCTGTACTTAATCTCTGCATTTGACAGCTTCCTGCTGCCGTAAGCGATGACTCGCTCGCCGTCGTCGCTGGGTTGAGACAGTACAGCCCCAAGTGCTACATCACTTGCGTCCGTTGTGATTGTGAATGGCTTCGTGAAATCTGGATACTGATGGACAGGGTGCTGTGATGGGACAGGGTGCTGTGATGTGATACTGATGGACAGGGTGCAGCATTCTGAACAGCTCGAAAGGCTGTTTCACAGTCAGGGCTCCAGGTCCACTTTACTCCTTTCATCTTCAAATTATTCAGAGGAGCGGTTAGATGCGCGTAATTCGGTATGAACCGCTGATACCAACCACTCATGCCGAAGAAACGGTTGAGTTCTTTTAAGTTACGCGGTGCTGGATACTCGGTGATTGCTTTGACCTTCTCGTCAACAACACGAATGCCTTCCGTTGAAACAATGTGACCTAAGTACTCGAGCTGTTTTCTGCAGAAATGGGACTTGCACAGTTTGATCGTGAGGTTGCGCTGGGTTAACTTGTCTAAAACTTGCGCAACGTGCTAAAGATGCTCCTAAAAGTATTCTGAACAAATGATAATGTCGTCAATGTAAATCAGGCACGTGCGTCCAACTAAAATGGTAGAAGAGCTGTGATGTATGTATTAACTGTATGTGATGTATGTACTGTATGTAACTGTGATGTGATGTATTATATTTCTTTTGCATGTGGTTTTTGCTACGTAGGACAGTCTGGTAGATGCCTAAACATTAGGCTTTTAGAGCATAAAAGGAATGCAGACAGCCTTTCAGGAAATTCAGAACTTGTTGAACACTTGAAAGAATGTCACAATTGTTTCCCGCTTTTCCAAGAGACAAGTGTATTGAAAAAGGTGCGTGACCCGTTTGGGCGACTCTTAGCTGAGTACAAAGAGATTAAGTCACGAGGCAATTGCGTTAGTGTTCCCTCTGTTTCCCCCTTTCCACCCATCCGGAGGTTATTGGGAGTGTAGGTCTGTTCATTAAATGGGTTGCTGTGTTTGAGAACGTGTCGTGTTGTCTTTTTTCTGTTCTGTGTCTCTGGTTTTATCGTCGTTTTTGCGTCCAACTAAGTCGCTCAAAACTTCTGGCATCATCCTCTGGAAGGTTGCTGGCCCGTTTACAACGCCAAAAGGCATGACCTTGTAAGCGTACTTGCCCTTGTGGCAATTAAACGTTAGCTTGTCTTGGTCCTGCTCTGCCACGGGAATTTGGTGATACCCAGAGACCATGTCAAGGGTTGTCAGGAACTTCGCTTTCCCTAGTAATGTCAAGGAGTGCTCAATGTTGGGAATTGGAAAGGGGTTGAGTTTAGTGACCGCATTGAGCTTCCTAAAGTCAACACAAAGGCGGACCTCGCCGTTCTTCTTGTCGACTGGCAATGCCGGAAATGTCCACGGACTATTGCTTGGGCGGATGAGGTCTTTGTCCAGCAACTGTTTCAGTTGTTCTTCAATTGCTCTTTGTTTGGTGGTTGAGTATGGGTCCGGTCTGCAGGCAATGGGAGCGCTATCACCTTCGTCGACGGTGAAGACATGTGATGTAGAACGTCCAGGCTGGTCTGTAATGACATTGGAATAGCGTCAAAGCACGTTGAGGAGACGACTTTTGTTGTCTTGAGAGAGAGCAGCTCTTTCTACTACCGAAGCTAACACTGTGGTGGTGTCAGGGTCGAGTGGTGTTATGTGGTACACCTCGCCATTCGTGTCTGTAGACAGCAGATAAGCACTTGGGGTACGTTTGCAATCGATGCCACTAGCGAGAAAGTCCTCTTCCGACATGAAAACGGGGATGTCATCTCCTGTTGTGATGCGCAGCTTCGGTGGGTGGAACGACAGTTCCTGCACTAAAGAATCCATGATGTCCATTCCAGCGATGAAGTTCGATGAACACAGTAAGATTTTCCCCTAGTCGATGATGGTATTGACGGGGGAAGGGGTTGGTGTTCGTGGGTGCCTTGACGGCTGTGCATGAAGAAAACGTAGACTAGGAGTACACTATATACAGTTTATTTACACCGGGAGACCAGTGTCTCACCCGACTGCCAAATCCTGAGTGATCGTATCAATCACATTCACTTTCCGCGACACCTCGGTCCGGGGTCAGCGACAAGGTAGGTTTCGCGTTCCGCGACCTTCATCCACACTCTAAATAATTTTACACCTTAAAGGGCGTAAAAGAACATGTGCATGGCGCACACCTTTTAAGGTGTAACAGAACACCATCAAGAAATCAAGGGTGTAATTGTATGGAAGGGTGTAATGCAACCTGCAAACCATAGAAGAGGCAGCTGGTTAGCTGGCAGAACGGATAGCTGGAAATTATTACAGCTTCACTGCGAAAATATAGTGTTTCTAGCTTTTACAGAAGGCACATGCTTGGTACTTTGGAGTGTCATTGTGGCTATCGTGGCATCACTCTTCGATCACAGCCATGCAAAATATTCTTTAAAAAGTCAAGAATGTACTTTTCTCACATTGAACTTGTAATACTTTCCAGGTATACTACTCAGATGTACCCTGTGTGAAGCAAAAAAGGACATTGCAGACACATGTTGCACAGCACACACATGTTATAGGTGACTGATTTGGGTATATGCGGGCATCATACATATCAGACACAATCACAGGAACTGAATAGTTATGCTGTTATTAGGTTGACATTATGCCATGCAGCATACATATCCTACATTACGTAGGCATAAAGGTATTCAAACGTATCACTTAATACAGCTTTATCACATAGTAGTAATTTTATATTTTCCAGTCATCTAACCTTGAGGGGTTAGATGACAGTACCAAATGTTGAGTAACTGTGCATTTGGTCTTTATATCACAACTTGTACCACAAGCACTCCAACACTGCACAGGAAGAGGAATACATTTAGCCTGTGTAATGGAGCCTGTCCCACCTCCAAATACACCCTCTGTTGCACCCTCATCACACCCTCCTGACAATGTCTCAGAAAAGGGTGTAATTCATCATAGTTACACCCTCGAAAATTTTCAAGCCAAGGTTCTAGGGTGTAAAATAGGTGTAATACATGAGAATATACCAATTTTACACCTTTAAAGGTGTGAAAATATTTAGAGTGCATTGTGACGAGTCTGGTTGACCTTCCGTGCGTATTACGGAGTCCTTTGTTCCCCACAGCTCCACGGCGGGAGTAGCCTTCAGTCACCACTTAAACTGGTCACTTCGAGGCACGGTGAAATTCCACTACAAGCGAAGTTTGATGGAGGCAATAACTTCACACCTCCCCACCAAGAATGTTCTACACTCAAAATCGTATTACACCTTAAAGGGTGTAAACCCAAATGTGCAGGGCACGCACCTTTTAAGGTGTAGTTTAACACCGTCAACATTGTTAGGGTGTAATCATGTGGAAGGGTGTAATTCTCAACGCCGAATAAGAAAATACGCAGAAAATGTTGTCAGCTTGACGCGAAAAAAACTACTTTTTTCGCATCGAGCTGACAACACTTTCTGGGTATATGCCCAGGATCATCTAGGAATGAAGTGTATTTGTATGTCATTTTGATAATCACCAAATGAACATATATATAAAAATTTTCACTGCATCTAAAGTATTCAGTAAAAGTTGCTCTGCTCATGCAGCATGTATATAGGTAACTGGTGAACTCTAGTGAGATCAACTATGTATATAAGAATGTTAGGTTAAGGAAATATATTCGGCTATACATATAGGCTACTCTCTGTGTACGTGTACCTGGCAGCCCTTTTGGATTTTCGTTATACATAGGCAACTCAAGGATAGTCCAATTCACCAGAACACACTTCAATGAGCTATATGAAAAATGGTATGCATGGTTTGTTATATGCTCTGAATTGTTCTTTTTCATTTATTTTTTACTGAAAACTGATGGAACAAGAGAGGTGTCACTTGAACATGTACCAGAATGTCACATAAGAAAGCTTCTGTCACAAGTGTCACGATTGACAGCTTTGCAGTTTCAGCAAGTTGTGTAATTGTAAAAGAAATTCCTGAAAATGACTTGCCGGTATTTTCAGAGATCTTAGGAATATATGTTGTAAATTATCATATTCTTTTCATTACCCTGTGTTTAACCACCGTTGAATACGATTTCCACTTGCATGTCCATTTGGTAACCACCACTCAGGAATCTACTGTTTTCGAAAATTGGAAGAGCGTTTCACCTGACGGTGCTGAACCTGCACAAACTCTCGGATGGCAGGCGCGTTATCAAGCCATGTCATGCGCTTCTGTAGTGTGCCTTACTTATGTCAGTTCATGTGACGCGCTCTCTGATTGCCTATGTTATTAACTGATGTCAAGCTCTCCTTAGTGTGTCTAAATTATTCCACGCCTGGCCGTTAATCATGCCATGTGTATATTATTTCGTCATGTCGTGCGTTCTCCTAGTGTTTCGTAAGTAATTTTATGTAATGTGGAAAACCTGCCCACTTCATCGTCAAAAAAAAAGAAACGTTACCTCTGCGCCAATAAAACACCAATCATCGTCAAAATATAATTGTTGTTAGTCTTATGTAATGCGCTCCTTTATAATGTTTCCCGGTCATGTCTGCAGTATTCGATCTCGTTTCAGTGAGCAAAGTAAACGTATGTTCAAGATTCAAACACACCCTAGAGTACACCCTGTATCACACCCTCACAGAGATTTTCCAGAAAATGGTGTAATACACCATTCTTACACCCTCAAGAGCTCTCAAACGAATTGTTGGGATGCGCAAAGCGTGTATTGCTCCTGTGTACAGCCATTTTACACCCATTTTACACCTTTAGGGGTGTGAAAAGATTTAGAGTGTACGCAAAGAAGTCTGTCGTGGAACTTCAACAATAAAAAAAGTCAGTGCCGATCCACGCGCACACACACACACACACAGAGAAAACCTAGAGTGGACACACTGAGCGGTACATTCCAGGCTTCACCATGTCTTTGAACAAAACACTGCCATAATGAGCCATGAAATTAACCAAATAATATATAATAACTTAATAACTCGCTAGTGTCGCAATAGATAATAGTTACACACACCTTACTGATCCCTATCAAGGCGGGATAGCGCGTCTGCGCAATGATTAAGCGCACCCTTAATGTGCTGCCTCTACAGGCTTGTCTTAGTTATTGTGTAGATTTGGTAGCGCCCCTTCGCGGATTTGTACGCGGGAGCGTTCTTTGTTTTCATTTTGGAACGGGGACTGTTGTGCTGATGCATGGAGCGAAGCCGACGTGGCTCCCGTCCCGCTTATGAAGACCGTCTTTTTACCGTACTTTGAGTTATGTATGGTTTAGCCTTCTGATTAAATGTGTGCAACTAAGGAACGTCCTCATTGAGATCAGAAACGTAAAAAGACACTTCGCTCTGACGGCTGCTCTCCGTACGCAAGGCTTCGGGACCATCATGGAACACAGCACTAGCAACGAGGCTGCGGGTGACGCTCCCAGTGTTGGAGCACCTCAAGCTACTCGACGAAAACGCAAGGTGACTTTGTCGCTAAAGGCATTGGAAAAATTCGAGTCTGATAAAGAAGAATTCGAAGTCAAGTTAGACAGGGCATGGGAGGAAACGGAAGTGTGCCTGTCGAACATTTCAACTACTGTTTCTGCCGAGGTCATACAACGGACGCTGAACGAGTTAAGGGCCAGCTTCAAGGGGTATCAACTTCTCTCGGAAAAGTATTTTACCTTCCTCACACGGATCGCCACCGAGGTGAGCCTCCAAGTACGAGACGTACAAAGGGCTATTGATCAAGAACGCGACACTTTGGTCCAGAAGACAGCTATAGAAGCAAAGCAGCGTTTGGAGAGCCTTCTGGAAACAGCTTCGCTTCGTTCTAATTATTCCGGACATTCGACGTTTTCAAGACGTTCCATGAGATCTGCGCGGTCCAACATTTCTTCTGTGAGTGCGTCAGCAGCGAGAGCGAGGGCCGATGCTGAAGCTGCCAAGGCCCGCTCGGCTTACGGTAGGAAGGAGGCAGAAATGAAACTTGAAAGAGCTCGTATGGTGGAGGAAGAACAGATGGCAGCTGCTGCCGCCATGCGCAAGAGAGTGGAATGGGAGGCCAACTTACAATTACTTCGGGAAGAAAAGGAAGCAGCTGTGGTCGAAGCGCCGGTCAGGACACTTGAGGCAGCTGCTGACACAGAAAACGCTAAACTCGACGACGTTACAGTGGATGGAGATGGTTCGGTCCAGCAAGCCAAACATTACTTGCTACACCGAACTATAAACCAAGACGATGGTTCACGTATGGCTGGACAAAGTTCACTCGGAACAGACGACTTACAGCTTCAAAGAACTGATGTTCACGGTGGAGACATACACGGAGCACAGACCAATACGAGCACGAGTCTTCCACGCTGTAATCCACATGCGTCTTGGCAAACGGCTATACCAAAGCAGTCTCACAACGCAAGCACGCTCGGAACTGGTTTAGAGATGTGTTCTTCTGCTCCTTTGAACGTAACGCCTGCGAGCATTATACCTACTGGTCAACGGATGGAAATGGATGGACCCTTATCACGCGGCTTTAAGGCCTGAAGTTGAAGAATTTAGAATGGCCAACGCTCGCACGAGCCTGTTAACCATGTACCACTCACAGAGGACAGATTTGGCAAAGCTGCTTCTCCGACGAGAACTGGTTAACACTGGCCTCGCCAAAGTCGATGATCAGCCCGAAAACTACATGTCGTGGAAGTCATCATTCAAAAACTCTATCGACCACTTGGGTATCACCGCAAGTGAAGAATTTGACCTTCTGGTGAAATGGTTGGGAAAGGAGTCCTCGCAGCACGTGAAACGGCTCAGATCAGTGCACGTAGGCAATCCTTCTGCAGGACTGCAGTTAGCGTGGGAGAGGCTGAAAGAATGTTATGGTAGTCCGGGAGGCATCGAGAGTGCTCTGCTGAAAAGACTTGAAGCCTTCCCCAAGATCTCTAACAGTGACCACCGCAAGTTACGAGAACTGGGAGACCTGCTTTTAGAATTGGATTCAGCAAAGGCAGATCCTCGCCTACCAGGACTCGGTTACCTACACTGTAAATTTTTTCACACCTTTAAAGGTAATTTAATAATTGGGTGTTTACGTCGCGAGACAACTGAGATCATGAGCGACGCCACAGCGGTCGGTCTGTGGAACCTTTAAAGGTGTGCGCTATGAACATTCAACCTGCTTGCGTAACATTGCATCTCCAGGATGATATTTTACAAAATTTGGAAAGCATTGCTAAAGATCAAGTGTCAGTGCAAATCTTGCTTTCATTATGTCTTGGATATCGTAGGTACGAGCTAATGCATATATGCATCGCTATCGATAATCGAGCACGCGCAAGTGTCTACAATACTGTTGAACAATGTTGAGATGTTGCAAGACTGAATTTTTGGAGGACAGACGACACTCGAGTAAAGGAAATTTGTGCGAAACCGTGCTCCATTATGATGTTACCAAAATTACACCTAAAAAGGCGTGCGCCATGCACGTTGTTACACCTTTAAAGGTGTGAAAAGATTTAGAGTGCAGACACAGCTCGCGATGTGAACCCCATCGTGGGAAAATTGCCATATGGCCTTCAGGAGAAATGGATCACGCAAGGGTCAAGATACAAAGAAGAAAAGAGGGCAACATTCCCTCCATTCTCCATCTTTGCAAAGTTCATTCGGGACATAGCAAAGACCAAAAACGGCCCAAGCTTTCATTTCGGTTCATCCACTTCTTTCAACACTACTCGTCTGAGAGATGACAGAACCTGACCTAGGAATGCCAGTAACAGGACATCAGACGCTGTCAAGAAAACAGATATTCTGTCAAAAGCATACCTACGGCACACCTACGGCATATAGGGGCAATACTGTCAAATCATACCAACGGCATATAGGGGCAAGACTGTCAAAGATGCAAGCAAAGAATGCCCTCTGCATCAGAAGCCGCATCCGCTGAACAAATGCCATGGCTTCCAAACCAAGCCTCTGACGGAACGGAAGGCTTTGCTCAAGGAGTTCGGGATCTGCTTTAGGTGCATTTCGTCGTCAGACCACTTCTCCAGAGACTGTGTGCAGGTCATAAAATGCGCGGTGTGTGGCAGTGAAGGACATGCATCTGCCCTCCACCCAGGTCCTGTCCACCAAGACACCAACACATCCGCAGGTGATGTCCGGGGAGGATGACGTTCATCCTTTGTCAACTAAAGTGATGTCTAAATGCACAAGTGTGTGCGAAGCCACACTTGGGGTAGGTCTTGCTCGAAGATATGTCTAGTCAGAGTGCACCCAAAGGATAAACCGGACCTATCATTCAAGATGTACGCTGTACTGAACGATTAGAGCAACCGGTCGCTTGCCAGGCCGGCCTTTTTCGATGTGTTCGGCGTGCAGGGATATGAATCCCCCTACACACTCAAAACACGCGCTGGGACAGTTGAATCATCGGGAAGACGAGCACTTGGATATGTGGTAGAGTCCATCGATGGACGTGTACGAGTTCCACTACCCACACTCATCGAATGTATGCAAATTCCCGACGACAGGAATGAGATTCCTACGCCAGAAGTGGCGCACCATCGTCCACAATTGAAGAAAATAGCTAGTTTAATCCCACCTCTGACGGACGACGCTGAAATACTGCTTCTACTCGGCAGGGACGTTTTGCAGGTGCACAAGGTACGACAACAGCTGAATGGTCCCAACAATGCTCCGTATGCCCAAAGGCTGGATCTCGGCTGGGTGATAGTAGGTGATGTGTGCATCAATGGGATGCGGAAACCTGACCGTATCAGTACATTCACCACTGCACTGCTAGAGAACGGCCGCGCGAGCACTTTTACTCCGTGTCCAAGTCACGTCTTCATCAAAGAGAATGTCGCACAAGGTGCTACGATAGCCAACGTGACGCCGATGCCAGCGGGGTCATGCGATACGTTGTACATTGTAGTTCGTACGTCCAAGGGCTGGGTGACTCGGTGTTTGAGACGTCGAAGGACGACAACAAGCTCGCTCCTTCGATTGAGCACAAGCAGTTTCTGGAAATAATGAACAAGGCATTCACCAAGGATGAAGCAAACAGTTGGGTTGCTCCGCTTCCCTTTCGCACAAGGAGGAGTCCACTACCGGACAACAGGGAACAAGCACGAACTCGGTTTGCCTCGCTCTGCCGTACCTTGGACAAAAGACCGGACATGAAAGAACACTTCTTTACGTTTATGGGCAACATCTTTGCCAACGGACATGCTGAGTTAGCCCCGGAAGGGCAAGAAGGAAAATAAGTGTGGTACCTTCCTATTTTCGGCGTATATCACCCGAAGAAGCCGGGACAGATACGTGTTGTCTTCGACTCGAGCGCGAAGTTTCAAGGGACATCCCTAAATGACGTCCTTCTCACTGGACCTAATCTTGGAAACAGGCTTTTAGGAGTACTAATTCGGTTCCGTAAGGAACCCTTCGCCATCGCCACAGACATTCAACAAATGCTTTACTGCTTCATCGTTCGTGAGGAGGACAGGGAGTACCTAAGATTCCTCTGGTTCCGCGACAACGACCCGAAGAAGGATGTTGTGAAGTACAGGATGTGCGTCCACGTATTCGGAAACTGCCCATCGCCAGCTGTTGCAACGTATGGACTTAAGCGAACCGCCCTTGAAGGTGAAAGGGAGTATGGTACGACGCCAGGCGATTTGTAGAGAGAGATTTCTATGTGGATGACGGGCTGAAGTCCCTCCCTACCGACGAAGTCGCCATCGATCTACTCCAGAGAACGAAGGACATGCTGACTGTAGCAAACCTGAGGCTGCACAAAATAGCCTCCAACAGCGTCGCAGTGATGAAAGCTTTCCCATCTGAGGAGCATGCGAAAGGTCTGAAAGATCTAGACTTGGGAACTGACTCCCCTCCGACACAAAGAAGCTTGGGCTTAAGTTGGAACATTAAAGATGATGCCTTCACCTTCCACGTTCCTCCCAACAAGAAGCCTACACCAGGCGGGGTATTCTGTCTACAGTTAATAGTTTGTACGACCCTCTTGGATTCGCAACTCCTGTCACTGTACGTGGTCGGTTGTTGTTGAGAGAACTGTCCACCTTGACAGAAGATTTGGACGTCGAGCTACCAGAAAGTAGTGAATGGGAAGTTTGGAGGGACTCTCTATCAGCTCTCGAAGATATCGAGATACCTCGTACCTACTCTGGTATATCTCTCGTGACTGCGTGTCGTAAGGAGCTTTGTATATTTTCAGATGCCTCAACCAAAGCCACTGCTGCCGTGGCTTACTCAAAACTCACGGATGCTCGTGGTCATAACCATGTCGGGTTTATCCTCGGGAAAGCCAAGCTCGCACCGAAACGTGGATATACAATTCCAAGACTCGAGTTGTGTGGGGCTGTGCTCGCAGTGGAAATGGCTGACGTTGTCACCCGCGAGCTCGACGTTTGCATTGACGAGGTGACGTTCTACACCAACAGCAAGGTGGTACTCGGCTACATATACAACGAGTCCAGGAGGTTCTACATATACGTAAGCAATAGGGTCGAAAGAATCCGGAAGTCATATCAGCCCAAACAGTGGAATTATGTTCCCACTCATGACCAGAATTCAGGGACACGACACAGAAAGCCGGCTTCGCGGGATAGCAGACAACCATACAAGAAAGCCGACTTGACAGATTTGCACGAGGATATGGGAGGATGAAAAATTCGGGGAGGGAGGAGGAGGAGAGATAAGAAAGAGAACTTTTAACGTCATCTGCACGGCAATAACACTGTGGGCACGCGGGGCACGCACGAGAGCTCGTGCTCAGGTAAAAAAAAAATGCAACGCGTGGGCTCAGAATTGAAACATGCATCGCAAGCCTAGTCTGTTGGTTGAATGTCGTTGCGAAATCAAAAATCGCGCTATAGAAGCTCGTGAAGCGAAATGATTGGTCCGCGTGAGAAAGGCACGATGTTAATATTAATAATTGGTGGCGCCGACTATGACCATGAGCGACGCCACGGTAGATAGATTGGTCTATTTGTGAACAATTTCATGATGCAAAGGCAGCTATGGCCTTAGTGTAACCTTTAGTGGAAATTAATATATACATGAACGATGTACTCGAGAATATTTTTTATTGCAATTAAAAAAGAGTAGACAGGGACGTCCAGAGATCGCTATTGCAGACCTGCTGTTCGTCAATCAGTACCAATGTAGCTACATTTACGAGATAACTTATTTTTAGTACGTATCCGACGTAACCACTCGCGGCAGTAAGCAAACAAGAAAATGAGCCAGCTGCTGGGAGTCCTTTTTCAATGTGGTCGCAGTTATGTCGCTGTCTTCACCTATCTTTGAATGAAGCGGTAGCATATGTTTCTCGGCGCTTATCATCACTCTTATACGGTGTTTTATGAAGGCCTGCGGTTGAATTATTCGTAGACAAGTGGCGATATCTACATATCTAAAAAATTTCTTTTTACTGAGCATAGCAATTAGCATGCGCTCATTATTAAATAAAAAGCCCGTTTTTACTGGACGCTTCCGGAACCTCTATTTTATTAACAAAAACTCGTATTAAAAAAACCGCGTCGACACTTGGTGATTTTCTTCAGTAGTTAATTGACTGATTTATTTCAATCAATCAATTAATTGATTGATTAAGATAACCGGTACTACATTTGAGTCCCACATTCTTGTCTGTATGGATCTTACTTTCATCTCGAAGACCCCAATACATCTATGGTTGAGGCTAGCGCTCCAATAGTCACAACGAAATAAAAGACGACGGTAGTTTCATTTTCCGAAACACACGGACTCGGGCCGCGCATGAGCGCATGGGCAAGTGCATTTGTTCTATGGCTACGTCGGTGGCACCAATTTTAGTGCAGTCTTGTTGACCACACTAGCTTAAAGCCTTCGCCTTCTCCGCTGAGTCTTGACCAAGTCTGCCCTCGTACAAATTTCGAGCCGTCACTCAGGACTAGACGGTAGGATGATTCTTCCAGTAATCCTCAACAGTAGACCCTCGAGCTGGATTGCACAACTCATCGATTCTATCACCTGCTCTTCACGACTTGAATAGACACCGAGCTGCGGTCCGGACGGGAGGTTCCGTCACATCACATGCCACACCTCCGGAGACAGCATCCCACGTTGAAGTGTTTTTTCGACATCACATACCATGAAAGGCGTATTCTTAAAACGTGCTTCGGATCAGCGCTGTCTGTACCAATGTCCAGCGACAGAGCAATCTACACAACTGCTCTAAGGCGTGCGCTAGCTGCTGGGCTGTCGCCGACACACAGGAGCTGCAACTACGCAAGTTAAGCTAGTTAACGAAAGAGTCATATTGGCGAATGTTCAGCCGCTCTGCTTCTACAGGGACAGGCATGAACTAATCCATACTTCCAGGTGTGGACGACACTGTGTGCAACACTCAGTATATTGCGAAACTACTAAATTACGTCGCGCCTACTGCAGTGATCTGCAGGCAGGTAAAGCCAATTTTATGAGCATGTGTACCTGAATTCTAAGATTGTGTTTATTTTTCAAACGAAGGCATGTCCTCTGAGGTCAGCAAAAACATGCATTGTTGCGCTTTCGGGTTCTTCATATTTAGGACTGTCACACTTTTTGTTTCTAACCGTGTTCACAATGTATTTAAATTGAACCAGAACATAATTGAAGAAGTTGAACCCGCATTAGGGTCAACAGAATATTTCCTATATTCACCTATACAGTGCCCCATCCGATAATAGAGCGCGTTGTCATCGAATGTTGCTCATATACTCTTTCTTACTGTGCTTTGTTAAGCTGTGCGACCTTGTACAAATCCCCTGATGTAGCGCTTATAAAGTGCTTCAGGTATAATAAATGAAATAAAAAATACTATATGATACGTGTATAAAAAAAAAGTACCACACCAAGGATGGAACCCAAGAACGCAAATCCGCAACGCGCTCACTATACCACGAGACCAGCAACGCAACAACACAGCGCGAAGAATTTGGTTAGAAATACTCTGAAAGCCATCGTAGGCCTCTCGTGTACTTTTTTCGTCGTGGGAAAAAAATTAGGACCTCCTGCAACTGCGCATAAAGTTGCAGAGCTCACAAGACAGGCCAGTCTTTCATGTCCAATGTGGACACTTTTTGGGGAAGCCCTGGTTTTGACGTAATTAAAGGATTAAGACACGCCAATGTATTCTGCCATGAAGCCAACACGGCGAAAATAAGTCTCTCAGGAAAAAAAGTGTGACGATCTCGAGCTACCAATCTACTAGTGGACAATCGAAGAACCTTCTGCCGTCACGCCTAGATGTGGACACTTTTTTCAAACCCTCAGTACCAATGTATATTTTATGGAAAGCAGACGGAATGTATAGCTTCAATGGAGGGCATTGAGTTCGCAGGGTAAGCCAACTTTAAGAGTAGGTGTCCCGCAATTCTGGGAATGTGAACAGAACCATGCCGACATTGCCACACGGGCAGTATCGGCTGATCGCCTTACAAAGACAACGTGGTTAACTAGCCCTAACTTTTGTACAAGACAGACGACTCGGGCTCAGATTTCGAATGTCTAACGTTTCGATTGATAGACCCTGAGGCAGATGAGGAGGTTCGTCCTGTGGTGACCACCCTTGCTACCAGCGTGTCGTCGCAGCGTCGGCTGGGTGTTCACAGATTCGAGCGGTTTTCGAGATGTACGATTCTCATTCGAACAATAGCGAATCTTCTGCACATCACTCGCTCATTTCATTCTCGGGGTGATACTGCATCGGTGTCCCGTCGGCACTGGCACACTTGCCTCGAGCCCCGGACTAATGATGTACTTTCCGCTGCGAAGAAACTGGTCTACAGAACCGTCCAAGGCGAAATGTTCTCGAGTGAGATTCGATGCATCCAAAATGAGCACAGACTACCAAGGGCCAGCCCACTTTGGAAGTTGAACCCTTATATGGACGAGGATGGCGTCATGAGAATCGGAGGACGACTTCACAACTCGACACTTGACCAAGACGAACGGCACCCTGTCATCATGCCCCGTCGTCATTATATTACTACACTACTGGTCCGACACCATCACGAAAGGGTTGAGCATCAAGGCCGCCACTTCACTGAAGGTGCAATCAGAGCGGCAGGATTGTGGATTGTGGGAGCAAAAAGCTGCATCGGCTCGATGATTCGCAAGTGCGTCAAATGCCGCAAACTGAGGAGCAGACCTCAGAAGCAAATTATGGCTGATTTGCCAAGAGACAGACTTAGCATGGACCCACCGTTCACCTATGTCGGCCTCGACGTGTTTGGACCATGTAAGGTTAAAGCGCGCAGAACTAGAGGTGGACTCGCACAAATATCTGCAAACTCAAGAATGCACGTGGGTTTTCAATCCCCCTCACGACTCTCACATGGGTGGTGCTTGGGAGCGCATGATCGGGATTTTTCGTCGCATCTTGGACTCTGTGCTTCTAGGCACGAACAAGTCAGTGCTTTCACACGATATGCTTGTCACACTCTTTGCGGAGATCGCAGCGATCGCAAATAGCAGACCTTTGACTCCGGTGTCAACGGATCCGGAAAACCCAACGATTTTGACTCCAAGTATGGTTCTCACTCAGAAGACGGGTAGAAACCCTCCACCTCCTGGAGAATTTGCGTATGACAATGTCTACCGACGGCACTGGAAACAAGTGCAGTCAATGGCCAACATATTTTGGTACCGCTGGAGGAAAGAATATCTTCCAACATTGCAGGGCCGTCGCAGGTGGCAAACAGCTCAACGAGACGTCCGAGAAGGTGACGTTGTCTTGCTGAAGGACAAGGATGCCGAGAGAAATGAGTGGCCTATGGGTCGCGTTATCAAGACTCTACCCAGTTCTGACGGGAGGGTGCGTAAGGTAGAGCTTAGGATCCACAAGAACGGACTAGTGAAGGTTTTCCAGAGACCATTTGTGAAATTTTCCTTTTATTAAGTGATCATGAACTGTGAACATTTACATGCTCGTTCGGGAATTCGTGGTATCTTCAGATACCAGACGGGGAGTGTGCTGCCTCTGCAGGCTTGTCTTAGTTATTGTGTATATTTGGTAGCGCCCCTTCGCGGATTTGTACGCGGCAGCGTTCTTCGTTTTCATTTTGGAACTGGGACTGTTGTGCTGATGCATGGAGCGAAGCCGACGTGGCTCCCGTCCCGCTTGTGAAGACTGTCTTTTTTACCGTACTTTGAGTTATGTATGGTTTAGCCTTCTGATTAAATGTGTGCAACTAAGGAACGTCCTCATTGAGATCAGCTCAGCTCATTGTGGCTTATTTCGATGTTGTATTTTTGCAGCGCGAGTGACCAACGTGTCAGTCTGGCACTGCCTCCGGCTGATCGGGCGAGATACACCAAAGGATTGTGTTTTGTCACCACATTGATTTTTGCTCCATATACCCAGGTATCCACGCGCCCAAGTGTCCACACGATAGCAAAGGCCTCCTGCTCTATTCCAGACCATTTTGTTTGTGAGTGTGCCAGCTTTTTGCTGAAAAATGCTATTGGGATATTGTCGCCCTCAAAACACTGTGACAGGCAGGCTCCCACTGCTTTTTCCGACGCGTCTGTTGTTAGCGTGAAATCTCTCATTAGGTCAGGCGCATGCAATTTTGGAATTGCCGCCAGCGCCAACTTATAACTGTTTCAAACGCTGTTTGGGCTGCCTCGCTCCATGGTATCGCGTTCGGTATCCTTTTACGAGTGAACTCGGTCAACGGTAGCACTATCTGTGAATAGTTCGGAACATATTCTCTGTAATAATTGAAGAGCCCCAACTTGCTCCTCAGGTGCCTTTTAGTCGTTGGAGGTTTGAGACACTTTACCGCTTCAGTTCTTTCAGGGTCAGCCGAATGGCATCCTGATCCCACTACGTGGCCCAAATATTTGATGCTGCCCTTTGCAAACTTACATTTATTCGCCTTCACAGTTAGGCCAACCTTTGACAACCTAGGCCAACAATTGTCTGAAGTACTTTGCGCAAATGCTTTAAATATTCCTCCCAGATGTTGGAGAACACGGCTGCATCATCTATGTAGGCACACGCGTATTCCCTGTGCTCGCGCAGCACTTCATTCATCACTCTCTGAAAGGTAGCCGCAGAGTTTTTTAGCCCGTATGGCATGACACGCCACGCATAAAGCCCATACGGCGTCTGGAACGCGGTGTACTTTTGGGACTCAGCATCAACCGGAATTCGCCAGTACCCATGCGTCATATGGAGCATCGAAATGTATTTTGCATTGGCCACACTGTACAACAATTCGGACATGTTGCGCGTCGGGAAGCTGTCCGCCTCCGACACTGCGTTTAAGTTACGATAGTCGGTGCACATACGGAGCGACCCGTCCTTCTTAGCCACACATACGATTGGGTGTGTAAAACTGCTTTCTATCGGGTAGATCAATCCCCAATTGAGAATTTCGGAAATTTGCCGTTCGACCTCTTCTCGCAGTGCCACTGGGATGCGATAGTTACAAGGCTTGGCACAAGGCTTAGATACAAGGTTTAGTTACAAGGCTAGCGCCTTCCACAATGCAGGTGACATGCGACCCCACTTTGCACTGTCCCGGAACGTCAGTGAATACCGCCTTAAATTAGTTGATGACCTGAATAAGTTTGCACCTCTCTAGCATTTGTGAGATGTTCGCTGGCTTCTCTCTCTTTGGTATGCTTTGCACGTCACCGAACTCCGCGTCACTTTCGAAGATGACGCCTACCGCATTCGCCCTTGATACAAAAGGCCGCAATCTTTTTGCGTGGACCCACTTTTGCTTTTCCCCATTTAGCTTTACAATGCAGCTATCTGGCCTTTTCCTCTCCTGCACAATGGCCGGCCCTTTTCATTTTGCCTGCAGCTTTCCCGACGTTTCTCCTTCAAGGATTATGACCTGATCACCAACGTCGAAACTTTTGGTTCGCGCGCGGAGGTTGTACTGGTTAGCGTACGACCTCTGCCGTTCATTCGCGCTGGCACGAGCTCTGTCCGCTGCCTCTGCCATTTTTGATCTAATGTCGGTCAAGTATTCCACGGCTGGCTTATTTAATCCTGCCGGCGTGGTCCATTCTCCTGTCCATGTACGTTGAAGTATACATAATGGTGCCATCGGAGCTCTGTCGTACATCAGCTCGAAGGGTGACAGCCCCGTCGTGTCAATAGGAACCTCGCAATAGGCCCATAATAAACACGGCACGTATTGGTCCCAGCTTCGGCTAAGTTCATTCACAACATGTCGCAACATTCCTTTAAATGTCGCAGTCCACCTTTCCACCAAGCCGTTGCTTTGGGGGTGGTAAGGTGTCGAGAATCTAATCGTCACCCCTAGTTTGTCAATTAGTTCCCGCGTTAGTCCCGAAGTGAAGTTGGTGCATTGGTCACAGCAGATTTCTTCCGGCGTCCCGAATCGCGCAAATATGTCTATCAACAACTGACGCGTTGCTTTTACCGTGAGGGATCCCAACGGAACTACTTCTGGCCACCGCGTACACAAGTCTACACTCTAAAGTCCGTAAACCATAAATAGAAGTAAAAAACTTGCAAACTTTTTACCTCTATTTCTAGAGGTAACTATGTTACCTATTCTCTGAATAACCCTTGTACACAGGTTAAAGCATAACCTGTAGTCACTTTCCACGTTGCTGCCCATGTAACTCTTACACAGAGGTTAAAGTATAACCTATACCCACCCACTGCGTTACTAGGTTTGTAACCATTATCTTAAAGTTATTCAGTGAAGCCATCTACACAGGAAGGCGGGGTGAGGCGTCCCTGAGAACATTGCACGAGCTCCTAATAACAGAAGCACACCACAGAGAAATGTGTCCTAACAGTATTGGGTAATCATAACTATGCGCTCGCGGATACCGATTTGCCTGTACCTGAAGCAGAGTAAGCTCGACACGCGCATCTTTTTGGAAAAACAAAAAAATCACAATACTAAAAAAAATTGTGGAGCTCAGTTGCAAAAAAAAACGAGTAAGAATGGAACCACTGAAAACAAATTAAACGCATGTCACGAGTTTCCAAAAACCTCACGGAACTAAATATCGTTGACTGCATGCCGCTATGTAAAGTACTTCATTAACTAAAAGCTTGTGACACGTTCTCAAGGACACCTTGCCCAATAAAACGCAGGAAATGCTAAACGAAAATATGAAGCTTTTCTTTGCAAACACAGCGTTACTTTATTATCAACGGTTCATACTACATAGTATTCTACGCAAAATACTCGAAAAATATACTGTAAAATTCTTTATCATCTTCATATGACACATGGAAAGACCATTCAAAGAATGAATTGTAACATATTAAATAGGAGTAATATTAAAAGTTCAAGATGCAATACACTTTGCACTGAAAGTCAAAATCGAGTTCACAAGTCTCTTCTTCAGTGGAGCAAAATATCTCCGAAGGATCATGCAGAGAAAAGGCATATATGAAATATGAGTATTACTAAACTGCAGAACACCTTGCACTGAATGTACATATAACGGAACTGAGTTGACAAGTCACTTTTTGACTTTAGCAAAATAGATAATTCGTAGTCATCTTCACATGACGTGTAGAAAAATTATCTAAATGGAAGTTTAATGAGATAAAGAACCCCAACGCATTTTGCACTTAAGGTACGTTACAAAAAATCAGGGGTTCCTCATTATGCAACTTCCGAACCTGATCTGATTTTACCAAGGTGGTGTCAATCTGCACACCCATTTCCTGAAACAATTCCTCTATGCTGCTTACAACGCAATCGACAACCACCTTGGAGCACATGTGGTGGCCCTCTGGGTTATGGCATAAATAGCCTTTTTTTTTCAGATTATTCTTCGAACTTTGATCTGTTCTTTCCATCTGCTCAAGTAGCTCACCTATACATTGTGTTGGCTGGCTCATCCTGTCATGTTATGTCATCCTGTACTCGTGTGCTTAACTAAATACAAAAATTCAAATGATGTATGTATCTTTAGATGGTTTCAAACGTTGTTCCACAAGTATCACAAGACGGGAGAAAGCCACACCCAACACACTGAACAACGTGGTCACAAAAGCACTGGAAATATCTAGTCGACAATCTACAATGTTGGCAAATATAGGTTCGTACATGGCTGGCTGGCTGGGTTTGCAACGAATCCCGAGCTTGCGGAGAGTTGTGGGAAGGACCTGGTTTGCTGCTATCTCTCTGAGCCTCTGCAGAGTTATAGACTGGGATTGGGCGGCTGCTGTATTTCTGCTGGACTGTTCGTATGTACTTCTGTGGCACAAGATACCTAAATATAAACCGCAACGTCAAAAGGGGGCGCGCTGATTATTTCATTTTTACACGTATCCCCACAGTTTACGAGTGCAGGAACCATTACCCACACTATTCACTTACCATCTGCCACAATACTGCCAGGTAACTCATGGCTGTGTCCATCAAATTTGGAACCAGTGGAGCTGCGCTATGGGTTACCTGCGAAGAACAATCTTTTTTACTGCAATATTCTGCACAAATTCCAAGGCCATAATATATCGGGTGCTTTTAGTCCTACCACTTTCTGTGCTATTGCGCAAAATGCAATTGTAACGTTAAAAATGCTTTGCTCATGACGTCTCAAGCATAGGTGGGCATTTTCCAGCGGCCTCACTCATCCTCACCTCAAGAAGCACAGACTTTATTGGCCTCACTCACCCTCACCAAATCTTCCTCACCAGTAACTAAACCTCAGTCACCCTCACCCTCACATTCCATTTTAAATTTTGCCCTCACAAACCTCATCTCAGGGCATCGGGATCCCGAGAGGCCTTATCATCCTCATCCTCACATGCCTTCACCTCGTGAGGCTATTCACAACCCTTATGGCCTCACGTATCTTCACCTCATGAGGTCCTCATCCTCACGTGTCCTCACTTCATGAGGGCCCTCATGTCCTCACGGCGCCTCACGTACTTTCACCTAATGAGGACCCACATGGCCTCACGAGTCCTCATCCTCACGTACCCTCACCTCATGACGGCCCTTATGGTTTCACGCACATTCTTCTCATGAGGACCCTCATGGCCTCACGACCCCTCATCCTCACGAGTCTCGCCTCGTGAATACCGTTATGGCGTGACGTGTCTTCAAGTCACTAGTAGGCACATAAGCCTTAAAAGAACTTTCCTTCATGTTCACCTGACACGTCGGCGTTGAACTACTGTGTCAGTAGTTGGTACTAATGATACTGCGCGGCATTCAACTGCTTAAGGGTTTCGTCGAGTGATTGGATAAATTTGGTAACAGTTGCTACTGTCACAGTGAGATATAACGTTAGTGTTTGGCATCAGCAAAGAGGAGCCCGAACCCATCACCTCATCTGTGAGGTGCGTCACGGACCGTCAGGACTTCACGACCTCATCCGTGAGGTCCCTCACGAAAGGCCTCACAGCCTCATCCGTGAGGTCCCTCACGAAAGGCTTCACAGCCTCATCCGTGAGGTCCCTCACGAAAGGCTTCACAGCCTCATCCATGAGGTTCCTCACGAAAGGCCTCATGGCCTCATCCGTGAGGTTCCTCACAAAGGGCCTCACGGCCTCATCCGTGAGGTTCCTCACAGAATTCGTTGTACCCTCACGTATTGATGGCCTCACGACGACTGGCCTGATGAGGGCCCTCACGGTGGGCCTCATTAGGGACAATGCCTCACGACTGTACTCGTGAGGAACATTCAGCGTGGTCTGGCCTCACTCACTCTCACCTCATCCTCGTGAGGTGAGGGTGAGGCGTTCTCATGAGGGTCCTCATGAGTGAGGACGCCCAGCTATGTCTACGACACAGTGGCTTAGTCGGTACTCGGTAGCCACTAAGGCGAGTCGGCGCCTGTGTCGTATTTTGGAGCACATTGTTGCAGCTTCACATGCTTTTTCGTAACGCGTAAGCTATATAACGCGAGTTGAATGCTGCAGATAACGCTTTTGGAGTATATAGATTCTTGCAGCTTCAGATGCTTTTTCGTAACGCGTAAGCTATATAACGCTAGTTGGGCGATACAGATAACGCTTTCGGAGCAGATTGTTGCAGCTTCAGATGCGTTTTCGTAATGCTCCAATTTTTTTTAACGATCCCGACGCAGAGAAAAAAGTACTGCGATGCAGACACGTTGGGACCGTCTACGACACAGTGGCTTAGTCGGTACTCGGTAGCCACTAAGGCGAGTCGGCGCCTGTGTCGTATTTTGGAGCACATTGTTGCAGCTTCACATGCTTTTTCGTAACGCGTAAGCTATATAACGCGAGTTGAATGCTGCAGATAACGCTTTTGGAGTATATAGATTGTTGCAGCTTCATATGCTTTTTCGTAACGCGTAAGCTATATAACGCTTGTTGGATGATACATATAACGGTTTCGGAGCAGATTGTTGCAGCTTCAGATGCGTTTTCGTAATACTCGAATTTTTTTTTACGATCCCGACGCAGAGAAAAAAGTACTGCGATGCAGACACGTTGGGACCGTCTACGACACAGTGGCTTAGTCGGTACTCGGTAGCCACAAAGGCGAGTCGGCGCCTGTGTCGTATTTTGGAGCACATTGTTGCAGCTTCACATGCTTTTTCGTAACGCGTAAGCTATATAACGCGAGTTGAATGCTGCAGATAACGCTTTTGGAGTATATAGATTGTTGCAGCTTCAGATGCTTTTTCGTAACGCGTAAGCTATATAACGCTTGTTGGATGATACATATAACGCTTTCGGAGCAGATTGTTGCAGCTTCAGATGCGTTTTCGTAATGCTTAAATTTTTTTTAACGATCCCGACGCAGAGAAAAAAGTACTGCGATGCAGACACGTTGGGACCGTCTACGACACAGTGGCTTAGTCGGTACTCGGTAGCCACCAAGGCAAGTCGGCGCCTGTGTCGTATTTTGGAGCACATTGTTGCAGCTTCACATGCTTTTTCGTAACGCGTAAGCTGTATAACATGAGTTGAATGCTGCAGATAACGCTTTTGGAGTATATAGATTGTTGCAGCTTCAGATGCTTTTCCGTAACGCGTAAGCTATATAACGCTAGTTGGATGATACATATAACGCTTTCGGAGCAGATTGTTGCAGCTTCAGATGCGTTTTCGTAATGCTCCAATTTTTTTTAACGATCCCGACGCAGAGAAAAAAGTACTGCGATGCAGACACGTTGGGACCGTCTACGACACAGTGGCTTAGTCAGTACTCGGTAGCCACTAAGGCGAGTCGGCGCCTGTGTCGTATTTTGGAGCACATTGTTGCAGCTTCACATGCTTTTTCGTAACGCGTAAGCTATATAACGCGAGTTGAAGGCTGCAGATAACGCTTTTGGAGTATATAGATTGTTGCAGCTTCAGATGCTTTTTCGTAACGCGTAAGCTATATAACGCTTGTTGGATGATACATATAACGCTTTCGGAGCAGATTGTTGCAGCTTCAGATGCGTTTTCGTAATGCTCCAATTGTTTTTAACGATCCCGACGCAGAGAAAAAAGTACTGCGATGCAGACACGTTGGGACCGTCTACGACACAGTGGCTTAGTCGGTACTCGGTAGCCACTAAGGCGAGTCGGCGCCTGTGTCGTATTTTGGAGCACATTGTTGCAGCTTCACATGCTTTTTCGTAACGCGTAAGCTATATAACGCGAGTTGAATGCTGCAGATAACGCTTTTGGAGTATATAGATTGTTGCAGCTTCAGATGCTTTTTCGTAACGCGTAAGCTATATAACGCTTGTTGGATGATACATATAACGCTTTCGGAGCAGATTGTTGCAGCTTCAGATGCGTTTTCGTAATGCTCCAATTTTTTTTAACGATCCCGACGCAGAGAAAAAAGTACTGCGATGCAGACACGTTGGGACCGTCTACGACACAGTGGCTTAGTCGGTACTTGGTAGCCACTAAGGCGAGTCGGCGCCTGTGTCGTATTTTGGAGCACATTGTTGCAGCTTCACATGCTTTTTCGTAACGCGTAAGCTATATAACGCGAGTTGAATGCTGCAGATAACGCTTTTGGAGTATATAGATTGTTGCAGCTTCATATGCTTTTTCGTAACGCGTAAGCTATATAACGCTTGTTGGATGATACATATAACGGTTTCGGAGCAGATTGTTGCAGCTTCAGATGCGTTTTCGTAATACTCGAATTTTTTTTTACGATCCCGACGCAGAGAAAAAAGTACTGCGATGCAGACACGTTGGGACCGTCTACGACACAGTGGCTTAGTCGGTACTCGGTAGCCACTAAGGCGAGTCGGCGCCTGTGTCGTATTTTGGAGCACATTGTTGCAGCTTCACATGCTTTTTCGTAACGCGTAAGCTATATAACGCGAGTTGAATGCTGCAGATAACGCTTTTGGAGTATATAGATTGTTGCAGCTTCAGATGCTTTTTCGTAACGCGTAAGCTATATAACGCTTGTTGGATGATACATATAACGCTTTCGGAGCAGATTGTTGCAGCTTCAGATGCGTTTTCGTAACGCGTAAGCTGTATAACATGAGTTGAATGCTGCAGATAACGCTTTTGGAGTATATAGATTGTTGCAGCTTCAGATGCTTTTCCGTAACGCGTAAGCTATATAACGCTAGTTGGATGATACATATAACGCTTTCGGAGCAGATTGTTGCAGCTTCAGATGCGTTTTCGTAATGCTCCAATTTTTTTTAACGATCCCGACGCAGAGAAAAAAGTACTGCGATGCAGACACGTTGGGACCGTCTACGACACAGTGGCTTAGTCGGTACTCGGTAGCCACTAAGGCGAGTCGGCGCCTGTGTCGTATTTTGGAGCACATTGTTGCAGCTTCACATGCTTTTTCGTAACGCGTAAGCTATATAACGCGAGTTGAAGGCTGCAGATAACGCTTTTGGAGTATATAGATTGTTGCAGCTTCAGATGCTTTTTCGTAACGCGTAAGCTATATAACGCTTGTTGGATGATACATATAACGCTTTCGGAGCAGATTGTTGCAGCTTCAGATGCGTTTTCGTAATGCTCCAATTGTTTTTAACGATCCCGACGCAGAGAAAAAAGTACTGCGATGCAGACACGTTGGGACCGTCTACGACACAGTGGCTTAGTCGGTACTCGGTAGCCACTAAGGCGAGTCGGCGCCTGTGTCGTATTTTGGAGCACATTGTTGCAGCTTCACATGCTTTTTCGTAACGCGTAAGCTATATAACGCGAGTTGAATGCTGCAGATAACGCTTTTGGAGTATATAGATTGTTGCAGCTTCAGATGCTTTTTCGTAACGCGTAAGCTATATAACGCTTGTTGGATGATACATATAACGCTTTCGGAGCAGATTGTTGCAGCTTCAGATGCGTTTTCGTAATGCTCCAATTTTTTTTAACGATCCCGACGCAGAGAAAAAAGTACTGCGATGCAGACACGTTGGGACCGTCTACGACACAGTGGCTTAGTCGGTACTTGGTAGCCACTAAGGCGAGTCGGCGCCTGTGTCGTATTTTGGAGCACATTGTTGCAGCTTCAGATGCTTTTTCGTAACGCGTAAGCTATATAAAGTGAGTTGAATGCTGCAGATAACGCTTTTGGAGTATATAGATTGTCGCAGCTTCATATGCTTTTCCGTAACGCGTAAGCTATATGACGCTAGTTGGATGATACATATAACGCTTTCGGAGCAGATTGTTGCAGCTTCAGATGCGTTTTCGTAATGCTCCAATTTTTTTTAACGATCCCGACGCAGAGAAAAAAGTACTGCGATGCAGACACGTTGGGACCGTCTACGACACAGTGGCTTAGTCGGTACTCGGTAGCCACTAAGGCGAGTCGGCGCCTGTGTCGTATTTTGGAGCACGTTGTTGCAGCTTCACATGCTTTTTCGTAACGCGTAAGCTATTTAACGCGAATTGAATGCTGCAGATAACGCTTTTGGAGTATATAGATTGTTGCAGCTTCAGATGCTTTTTCGTAACGCGTAAGCTATATAACGCTAGTTGGATGATACATATAACGCTTTCGGAGCAGATTGTTGCAGCTTCAGATGCGTTTTCGTAATGCTCCAATTTTTTTAACGATCCCGACGCAGAGAAAAAAGTACTGTGATGCAGACACGGTGGGACCGTCTACGACACAGTGGCTTAGTCGGTACTCGGTAGCCACTAACGCGAGTCGGCGCCTGTGTCGTATTTTTGGAGCACATTGTTGCAGCTTCACATGCTTTTTCGTAACGCGTAAGCTATATAACGCGAGTTGAATGCTGCAGATAACGCTTTTGGAGTATATGGATTGTTGCAGCTTCAGATGCTTTTTCGTAACGCGTAAGCTATATAACGCTAGTTGGACGATACAGATAACGCTTTCGGAGCAGATTGTTGCAGCTTCAGATGCGTTTTCGTAATGCTCCAATTTTTTTTAACGATCCCGACGCAGAGAAAAAAGTACTGCGATGCAGACACGTTGGGACCGTCTACGACACAGTGGCTTAGTCGGTACTCGGTAGCCACTAAGGCGAGTCGGCGCCTGTGTCGTATTTTTGAAGCACATTGTTGCAGCTTCAGATGCTTTTTCGTAACGCGTAAGCTATATAACGCGAGTTGAATGCTGCAGATAACGCTTTTGGAGTATATGGATTGTTGCAGCTTCAGATGCTTTTTCGTAACGCGTAAGCTATATAACGCTAGTTGGGCGATACAGATAACGCTTTCGGAGCAGATTGTTGCAGCTTCAGATGCGTTTTCGTAATGCTCCAATTTTTTTTAACGATCCCGACGCAGAGAAAAAAGTACTGCGATGCAGACACGTTGGGACCGTCTACGACACAGTGGCTTAGTCGGTACTCGGTAGCCACTAAGGCGAGTCGGCGCCTGTGTCGTATTTTGGAGCACATTGTTGCAGCTTCACATGCTTTTTCGTAACGCGTAAGCTATATAACGCGAGTTGAATGCTGCAGATAACGCTTTTGGAGTATATAGATTGTTGCAGCTTCATATGCTTTTTCGTAACGCGTAAGCTATATAACGCTTGTTGGATGATACATATAACGGTTTCGGAGCAGATTGTTGCAGCTTCAGATGCGTTTTCGTAATACTCGAATTTTTTTTTACGATCCCGACGCAGAGAAAAAAGTACTGCGATGCAGACACGTTGGGACCGTCTACGACACAGTGGCTTAGTCGGTACTCGGTAGCCACAAAGGCGAGTCGGCGCCTGTGTCGTATTTTGGAGCACATTGTTGCAGCTTCACATGCTTTTTCGTAACGCGTAAGCTATATAACGCGAGTTGAATGCTGCAGATAACGCTTTTGGAGTATATAGATTGTTGCAGCTTCAGATGCTTTTTCGTAACGCGTAAGCTATATAACGCTTGTTGGATGATACATATAACGCTTTCGGAGCAGATTGTTGCAGCTTCAGATGCGTTTTCGTAATGCTTAAATTTTTTTTAACGATCCCGACGCAGAGAAAAAAGTACTGCGATGCAGACACGTTGGGACCGTCTACGACACAGTGGCTTAGTCGGTACTCGGTAGCCACTAAGGCGAGTCGGCGCCTGTGTCGTATTTTGGAGCACATTGTTGCAGCTTCACATGCTTTTTCGTAACGCGTAAGCTGTATAACATGAGTTGAATGCTGCAGATAACGCTTTTGGAGTATATAGATTGTTGCAGCTTCAGATGCTTTTCCGTAACGCGTAAGCTATATAACGCTAGTTGGATGATACATATAACGCTTTCGGAGCAGATTGTTGCAGCTTCAGATGCGTTTTCGTAATGCTCCAATTTTTTTTAACGATCCCGACGCAGAGAAAAAAGTACTGCGATGCAGACACGTTGGGACCGTCTACGACACAGTGGCTTAGTCGGTACTCGGTAGCCACTAAGGCGAGTCGGCGCCTGTGTCGTATTTTGGAGCACATTGTTGCAGCTTCACATGCTTTTTCGTAACGCGTAAGCTATATAACGCGAGTTGAAGGCTGCAGATAACGCTTTTGGAGTATATAGATTGTTGCAGCTTCAGATGCTTTTTCGTAACGCGTAAGCTATATAACGCTTGTTGGATGATACATATAACGCTTTCGGAGCAGATTGTTGCAGCTTCAGATGCGTCTTCGTAATGCTCCAATTGTTTTTAACGATCCCGACGCAGAGAAAAAAGTACTGCGATGCAGACACGTTGGGACCGTCTACGACACAGTGGCTTAGTCGGTACTCGGTAGCCACTAAGGCGAGTCGGCGCCTGTGTCGTATTTTGGAGCACATTGTTGCAGCTTCACATGCTTTTTCGTAACGCGTAAGCTATATAACGCGAGTTGAATGCTGCAGATAACGCTTTTGGAGTATATAGATTGTTGCAGCTTCAGATGCTTTTTCGTAACGCGTAAGCTATATAACGCTTGTTGGATGATACATATAACGCTTTCGGAGCAGATTGTTGCAGCTTCAGATGCGTTTTCGTAATGCTCCAATTTTTTTTAACGATCCCGACGCAGAGAAAAAAGTACTGCGATGCAGACACGTTGGGACCGTCTACGACACAGTGGCTTAGTCGGTACTTGGTAGCCACTAAGGCGAGTCGGCGCCTGTGTCGTATTTTGGAGCACATTGTTGCAGCTTCACATGCTTTTTCGTAACGCGTAAGCTATATAACGCGAGTTGAATGCTGCAGATAACGCTTTTGGAGTATATAGATTGTTGCAGCTTCATATGCTTTTTCGTAACGCGTAAGCTATATAACGCTTGTTGGATGATACATATAACGGTTTCGGAGCAGATTGTTGCAGCTTCAGATGCGTTTTCGTAATACTCGAATTTTTTTTTACGATCCCGACGCAGAGAAAAAAGTACTGCGATGCAGACACGTTGGGACCGTCTACGACACAGTGGCTTAGTCGGTACTCGGTAGCCACAAAGGCGAGTCGGCGCCTGTGTCGTATTTTGGAGCACATTGTTGCAGCTTCACATGCTTTTTCGTAACGCGTAAGCTATATAACGCGAGTTGAATGCTGCAGATAACGCTTTTGGAGTATATAGATTGTTGCAGCTTCAGATGCTTTTTCGTAACGCGTAAGCTATATAACGCTTGTTGGATGATACATATAACGCTTTCGGAGCAGATTGTTGCAGCTTCAGATGCGTTTTCGTAATGCTTAAATTTTTTTTAACGATCCCGACGCAGAGAAAAAAGTACTGCGATGCAGACACGTTGGGACCGTCTACGACACAGTGGCTTAGTCGGTACTCGGTAGCCACTAAGGCGAGTCGGCGCCTGTGTCGTATTTTGGAGCACATTGTTGCAGCTTCACATGCTTTTTCGTAACGCGTAAGCTATATAACGCGAGTTGAATGCTGCAGATAACGCTTTTGGAGTATATAGATTGTTGCAGCTTCAGATGCTTTTTCGTAACGCGTAAGCTATATAACGCTTGTTGGATGATACATATAACGCTTTCGGAGCAGATTGTTGCAGCTTCAGATGCGTTTTCGTAATGCTTAAATTTTTTTTAACGATCCCGACGCAGAGAAAAAAGTACTGCGATGCAGACACGTTGGGACCGTCTACGACACAGTGGCTTAGTCGGTACTCGGTAGCCACTAAGGCGAGTCGGCGCCTGTGTCGTATTTTGGAGCACGTTGTTGCAGCTTCACATGCTTTTTCGTAACGCGTAAGCTATTTAACGCGAATTGAATGCTGCAGATAACGCTTTTGGAGTATATAGATTGTTGCAGCTTCAGATGCTTTTTCGTAACGCGTAAGCTATATAACGCTAGTTGGATGATACATATAACGCTTTCGGAGCAGATTGTTGCAGCTTCAGATGCGTTTTCGTAATGCTCCAATTTTTTTAACGATCCCGACGCAGAGAAAAAAGTACTGTGATGCAGACACGGTGGGACCGTCTACGACACAGTGGCTTAGTCGGTACTCGGTAGCCACTAACGCGAGTCGGCGCCTGTGTCGTATTTTTGGAGCACATTGTTGCAGCTTCACATGCTTTTTCGTAACGCGTAAGCTATATAACGCGAGTTGAATGCTGCAGATAACGCTTTTGGAGTATATGGATTGTTGCAGCTTCAGATGCTTTTTCGTAACGCGTAAGCTATATAACGCTAGTTGGACGATACAGATAACGCTTTCGGAGCAGATTGTTGCAGCTTCAGATGCGTTTTCGTAATGCTCCAATTTTTTTTAACGATCCCGACGCAGAGAAAAAAGTACTGCGATGCAGACACGTTGGGACCGTCTACGACACAGTGGCTTAGTCGGTACTCGGTAGCCACTAAGGCGAGTCGGCGCCTGTGTCGTATTTTTGAAGCACATTGTTGCAGCTTCAGATGCTTTTTCGTAACGCGTAAGCTATATAACGCGAGTTGAATGCTGCAGATAACGCTTTTGGAGTATATGGATTGTTGCAGCTTCAGATGCTTTTTCGTAACGCGTAAGCTATATAACGCTAGTTGGACGATACAGATAACGCTTTCGGAGCAGATTGTTGCAGCTTCAGATGCGTTTTCGTAATGCTCCAATTTTTTTAACGATCCCGACGCAGAGAAAAAAGTACTGCGATGCAGACACGTTGGGACCGTCTACGACACAGTGGCTTAGTCGGTACTCGGTAGCCACTAAGGCGAGTCGGCGCCTGTGTCGTATTTTTGAAGCACATTGTTGCAGCTTCAGATGCTTTTTCGTAACGCGTAAGCTATATAACGCGAGTTGAATGCTGCAGATAACGCTTTTGGAGTATATGGATTGTTGCAGCTTCAGATGCTTTTTCGTAACGCGTAAGCTATATAACGCTAGTTGGGCGATACAGATAACGCTTTCGGAGCAGATTGTTGCAGCTTCAGATGCGTTTTCGTAATGCTCCAATTTTTTTTAACGATCCCGACGCAGAGAAAAAAGTACTGCGATGCAGACACGTTGGGACCGTCTACGACACAGTGGCTTAGTCGGTACTCGGTAGCCACTAAGGCGAGTCGGCGCCTGTGTCGTATTTTGGAGCACATTGTTGCAGCTTCACATGCTTTTTCGTAACGCGTAAGCTATATAACGCGAGTTGAATGCTGCAGATAACGCTTTTGGAGTATATAGATTGTTGCAGCTTCATATGCTTTTTCGTAACGCGTAAGCTATATAACGCTTGTTGGATGATACATATAACGGTTTCGGAGCAGATTGTTGCAGCTTCAGATGCGTTTTCGTAATACTCGAATTTTTTTTTACGATCCCGACGCAGAGAAAAAAGTACTGCGATGCAGACACGTTGGGACCGTCTACGACACAGTGGCTTAGTCGGTACTCGGTAGCCACAAAGGCGAGTCGGCGCCTGTGTCGTATTTTGGAGCACATTGTTGCAGCTTCACATGCTTTTTCGTAACGCGTAAGCTATATAACGCGAGTTGAATGCTGCAGATAACGCTTTTGGAGTATATAGATTGTTGCAGCTTCAGATGCTTTTTCGTAACGCGTAAGCTATATAACGCTTGTTGGATGATACATATAACGCTTTCGGAGCAGATTGTTGCAGCTTCAGATGCGTTTTCGTAATGCTTAAATTTTTTTTAACGATCCCGACGCAGAGAAAAAAGTACTGCGATGCAGACACGTTGGGACCGTCTACGACACAGTGGCTTAGTCGGTACTCGGTAGCCACTAAGGCGAGTCGGCGCCTGTGTCGTATTTTGGAGCACATTGTTGCAGCTTCACATGCTTTTTCGTAACGCGCAAGCTGTATAACATGAGTTGAATGCTGCAGATAACGCTTTTGGAGTATATAGATTGTTGCAGCTTCAGATGCTTTTCCGTAACGCGTAAGCTATATAACGCTAGTTGGATGATACATATAACGCTTTCGGAGCAGATTGTTGCAGCTTCAGATGGGTTTTCGTAATGCTCCAATTTTTTTTAACGATCCCGACGCAGAGAAAAAAGTACTGCGATGCAGACACGTTGGGACCGTCTACGACACAGTGGCTTAGTCGGTACTCGGTAGCCACTAAGGCGAGTCGGCGCCTGTGTCGTATTTTGGAGCACATTGTTGCAGCTTCACATGCTTTTTCGTAACGCGTAAGCTATATAACGCGAGTTGAAGGCTGCAGATAACGCTTTTGGAGTATATAGATTGTTGCAGCTTCAGATGCTTTTTCGTAACGCGTAAGCTATATAACGCTTGTTGGATGATACATATAACGCTTTCGGAGCAGATTGTTGCAGCTTCAGATGCGTTTTCGTAATGCTCCAATTGTTTTTAACGATCCCGACGCAGAGAAAAAAGTACTGCGATGCAGACACGTTGGGACCGTCTACGACACAGTGGCTTAGTCGGTACTCGGTAGCCACTAAGGCGAGTCGGCGCCTGTGTCGTATTTTGGAGCACATTGTTGCAGCTTCACATGCTTTTTCGTAACGCGTAAGCTATATAACGCGAGTTGAATGCTGCAGATAACGCTTTTGGAGTATATAGATTGTTGCAGCTTCAGATGCTTTTTCGTAACGCGTAAGCTATATAACGCTTGTTGGATGATACATATAACGCTTTCGGAGCAGATTGTTGCAGCTTCAGATGCGTTTTCGTAATGCTCCAATTTTTTTTAACGATCCCGACGCAGAGAAAAAAGTACTGCGATGCAGACACGTTGGGACCGTCTACGACACAGTGGCTTAGTCGGTACTTGGTAGCCACTAAGGCGAGTCGGCGCCTGTGTCGTATTTTGGAGCACATTGTTGCAGCTTCACATGCTTTTTCGTAACGCGTAAGCTATATAACGCGAGTTGAATGCTGCAGATAACGCTTTTGGAGTATATAGATTGTTGCAGCTTCATATGCTTTTTCGTAACGCGTAAGCTATATAACGCTTGTTGGATGATACATATAACGGTTTCGGAGCAGATTGTTGCAGCTTCAGATGCGTTTTCGTAATACTCGAATTTTTTTTTACGATCCCGACGCAGAGAAAAAAGTACTGCGATGCAGACACGTTGGGACCGTCTACGACACAGTGGCTTAGTCGGTACTCGGTAGCCACAAAGGCGAGTCGGCGCCTGTGTCGTATTTTGGAGCACATTGTTGCAGCTTCACATGCTTTTTCGTAACGCGTAAGCTATATAACGCGAGTTGAATGCTGCAGATAACGCTTTTGGAGTATATAGATTGTTGCAGCTTCAGATGCTTTTTCGTAACGCGTAAGCTATATAACGCTTGTTGGATGATACATATAACGCTTTCGGAGCAGATTGTTGCAGCTTCAGATGCGTTTTCGTAATGCTTAAATTTTTTTTAACGATCCCGACGCAGAGAAAAAAGTACTGCGATGCAGACACGTTGGGACCGTCTACGACACAGTGGCTTAGTCGGTACTCGGTAGCCACTAAGGCGAGTCGGCGCCTGTGTCGTATTTTGGAGCACATTGTTGCAGCTTCACATGCTTTTTCGTAACGCGTAAGCTGTATAACATGAGTTGAATGCTGCAGATAACGCTTTTGGAGTATATAGATTGTTGCAGCTTCAGATGCTTTTCCGTAACGCGTAAGCTATATAACGCTAGTTGGATGATACATATAACGCTTTCGGAGCAGATTGTTGCAGCTTCAGATGCGTTTTCGTAATGCTCCAATTTTTTTTAACGATCCCGACGCAGAGAAAAAAGTACTGCGATGCAGACACGTTGGGACCGTCTACGACACAGTGGCTTAGTCGGTACTCGGTAGCCACTAAGGCGAGTCGGCGCCTGTGTCGTATTTTGGAGCACATTGTTGCAGCTTCACATGCTTTTTCGTAACGCGTAAGCTATATAACGCGAGTTGAAGGCTGCAGATAACGCTTTTGGAGTATATAGATTGTTGCAGCTTCAGATGCTTTTTCGTAACGCGTAAGCTATATAACGCTTGTTGGATGATACATATAACGCTTTCGGAGCAGATTGTTGCAGCTTCAGATGCGTTTTCGTAATGCTCCAATTGTTTTTAACGATCCCGACGCAGAGAAAAAAGTACTGCGATGCAGACACGTTGGGACCGTCTACGACACAGTGGCTTAGTCGGTACTCGGTAGCCACTAAGGCGAGTCGGCGCCTGTGTCGTATTTTGGAGCACATTGTTGCAGCTTCACATGCTTTTTCGTAACGCGTAAGCTATATAACGCGAGTTGAATGCTGCAGATAACGCTTTTGGAGTATATAGATTGTTGCAGCTTCAGATGCTTTTTCGTAACGCGTAAGCTATATAACGCTTGTTGGATGATACATATAACGCTTTCGGAGCAGATTGTTGCAGCTTCAGATGCGTTTTCGTAATGCTCCAATTTTTTTTAACGATCCCGACGCAGAGAAAAAAGTACTGCGATGCAGACACGTTGGGACCGTCTACGACACAGTGGCTTAGTCGGTACTTGGTAGCCACTAAGGCGAGTCGGCGCCTGTGTCGTATTTTGGAGCACATTGTTGCAGCTTCAGATGCTTTTTCGTAACGCGTAAGCTATATAAAGTGAGTTGAATGCTGCAGATAACGCTTTTGGAGTATATAGATTGTTGCAGCTTCATATGCTTTTCCGTAACGCGTAAGCTATATGACGCTAGTTGGATGATACATATAACGCTTTCGGAGCAGATTGTTGCAGCTTCAGATGCGTTTTCGTAATGCTCCAATTTTTTTTAACGATCCCGACGCAGAGAAAAAAGTACTGCGATGCAGACACGTTGGGACCGTCTACGACACAGTGGCTTAGTCGGTACTCGGTAGCCACTAAGGCGAGTCGGCGCCTGTGTCGTATTTTGGAGCACGTTGTTGCAGCTTCACATGCTTTTTCGTAACGCGTAAGCTATTTAACGCGAATTGAATGCTGCAGATAACGCTTTTGGAGTATATAGATTGTTGCAGCTTCAGATGCTTTTTCGTAACGCGTAAGCTATATAACGCTAGTTGGATGATACATATAACGCTTTCGGAGCAGATTGTTGCAGCTTCAGATGCGTTTTCGTAATGCTCCAATTTTTTTAACGATCCCGACGCAGAGAAAAAAGTACTGTGATGCAGACACGGTGGGACCGTCTACGACACAGTGGCTTAGTCGGTACTCGGTAGCCACTAACGCGAGTCGGCGCCTGTGTCGTATTTTTGGAGCACATTGTTGCAGCTTCACATGCTTTTTCGTAACGCGTAAGCTATATAACGCGAGTTGAATGCTGCAGATAACGCTTTTGGAGTATATGGATTGTTGCAGCTTCAGATGCTTTTTCGTAACGCGTAAGCTATATAACGCTAGTTGGACGATACAGATAACGCTTTCGGAGCAGATTGTTGCAGCTTCAGATGCGTTTTCGTAATGCTCCAATTTTTTTAACGATCCCGACGCAGAGAAAAAAGTACTGCGATGCAGACACGTTGGGACCGTCTACGACACAGTGGCTTAGTCGGTACTCGGTAGCCACTAAGGCGAGTCGGCGCCTGTGTCGTATTTTGGAGCACATTGTTGCAGCTTCACATGCTTTTTCATAACGCGTAAGCTATATAACGCGAGTTGAATGCTGCAGATAACGCTTTTGGAGTATATAGATTGTTGCAGCTTCAGATGCTTTTTCGTAACGCGTAAGCTATATAACGCTAGTTGGATGATTCAGATAACGCTTTCGGAGCAGATTGTTCCAGCTTCAGATGCGTTTTCGTAATGCTCCAACACTCCAATTTTTTTTAACGATCCCGACGCTGGAACAAACACTCTAAAAACGCTATTTAGCACTGTTTTCGTGATCTAAGACGTTTTCAGCTTGATTTTTCGATTTCCGGCACATTTTGATTATTCCCATTTTAAACGTCGCCAAACACTCTAAAAACGCTATTTAGCACTGTTTTCGTGATCTAAGACGTTTTCAGCTTGATTTTTCGATTTCCGGCACATTTTGATTATTCCCATTTTAAACGTCGCCAAACACTCTAAAAACGCTATTTAGCACTGTTTTCGTGATCTAAGACGTTTTCAGCTTGATTTTTCGATTTCCGGCACATTTTGATTATTCCCATTTTTAACGTCGCCAAACACTCTAAAAACGCTATTTAGCACTGTTTTCGTGATCTAAGACGTTTTCAGCTTGATTTTTCGATTTCCGGCACATTTTGATTATTCCCATGTTAAACGTCGCCAAACACTCTAAAAACGCTATTTAGCACTGTTTTCGTGATCTAAGACGTTTTCAGCTTGATTTTTCGATTTCCGGCACATTTTGATTATTCCCGTTTTAAACGTCGCCAAACACTCTAAAAACGCTATTTAGCACTGTTTTCGTGATCTAAGACGTTTTCAGCTTGATTTTTCGATTTCCGGCACATTTTGATTATTCCCATTTTAAACGTCGCCAAACACTCTAAAAACGCTATTTAGCACTGTTTTCAAGATCTAAGACGTTTTCAGCTTGATATTTCGATTTCCGGCACATTTTGATGATTCGTGTTCTCCACGTCGCCAAACACTCTAAAAACGCTATTTAGCACTGTTTTCGTGATCTAAGACGTTTTCAGCTTGATTTTTCGATTTCCGGCACATTTTGATTATTCCCATTTTTAACGTCGCCAAACACTCTAAAAACGCTATTTAGCACTGTTTTCGTGATCTAAGACGTTTTCAGCTTGATTTTTCGATTTCCGGCACATTTTGATTATTCCCATGTTAAACGTCGCCAAACACTCTAAAAACGCTATTTAGCACTGTTTTCGTGATCTAAGACGTTTTCAGCTTGATTTTTCGATTTCCGGCACATTTTGATTATTCCCATGTTAAACGTCCCCAAACACTCTAAAAACGCTATTTAGCACTGTTTTCGTGATCTAAGACGTTTTCAGCTTGATTTTTCGATTTCCGGCACATTTTGATTATTCCCATTTTAAACGTCGCCAAACACTCTAAAAACGCTATTTAGCACTGTTTTCGTGATCTAAGACGTTTTCAGCTTGATTTTTCGATTTCCGGCACATTTTGATTATTCCCATGTTAAACGTCGCCAAACACTCTAAAAACGCTATTTAGCACTGTTTTCGTGATCTAAGACGTTTTCAGCTTGATTTTTCGATTTCCGGCACATTTTGATTATTCCCATGTTAAACGTCCCCAAACACTCTAAAAACGCTATTTAGCACTGTTTTCGTGATCTAAGACGTTTTCAGCTTGATTTTTCGATTTCCGGCACATTTTGATTATTCCCATGTTAAACGTCGCCAAACACTCTAAAAACGCTATTTAGCACTGTTTTCGTGATCTAAGACGTTTTCAGCTTGATTTTTCGATTTCCGGCACATTTTGATTATTCCCATGTTAAACGTCCCCAAACACTCTAAAAACGCTATTTAGCACTGTTTTCGTGATCTAAGACGTTTTCAGCTTGATTTTTCGATTTCCGGCACATTTTGATTATTCCCATTTTAAACGTCGCCAAACACTCTAAAAACGCTATTTAGCACTGTTTTCGTGATCTAAGACGTTTTCAGCTTGATTTTTCGATTTCCGGCACATTTTGATTATTCCCATTTTAAACGTCGCCAAACACTCTAAAAACGCTATTTAGCACTGTTTTCGTGATCTAAGACGTTTTCAGCTTGATTTTTCGATTTCCGGCACATTTTGATTATTCCCATTTTTAACGTCGCCAAACACTCTAAAAACGCAATTTAGCACTGTTTTCAAGATCTAAGACGTTTTCAGCTTGATATTTCGATTTCCGGCACATTTTGATGATTCGTGTTCTCGACGTCGCCAAACACTCTAAAAACGCTATTTAGCACTGTTTTCGTGATCTAAGACGTTTTCAGCTTGATTTTTCGATTTCCGGCACATTTTGATTATTCCCATTTTAAACGTCGCCAAACACTCTAAAAACGCTATTTAGCACTGTTTTCAAGATCTAAGACGTTTTCAGCTTGATATTTCGATTTCCGGCACATTTTGATGATTCGTGTTCTCCACGTCGCCAAACACTCTAAAAACGCTATTTAGCACTGTTTTCGTGATCTAAGACGTTTTCAGCTTGATTTTTCGATTTCCGGCACATTTTGATTATTCCCATTTTAAACGTCGCCAAACACTCTAAAAACGCTATTTAGCACTGTTTTCGTGATCTAAGACGTTTTCAGCTTGATTTTTCGATTTCCGGCACATTTTGATTATTCCCGTTTTAAACGTCGCCAAACACTCTAAAAACGCTATTTAGCACTGTTTTCGTGATCTAAGACGTTTTCAGCTTGATTTTTCGATTTCCGGCACATTTTGATTATTCCCATTTCAAACGTCGCCAAACACTCTAAAAACGCTATTTAGCACTGTTTTCGTGATCTAAGACGTTTTCAGCTTGATTTTTCGATTTCCTGCACATTTTTGAGTACCTGCGTTTGAGTACCTGCGCAGCAATCAGATTCGGGTCAGTGTTGAGGAGACTTACCTCGAGGTCGACGGGCGTGAAGACCACTGGGATGCCGGCCTTTCGTGACTTCTTGTACACGACCGTGACGAAGCCGTCGTCGGCGTCTTGCAGGTGGCTGGTGGCGCTTGTGCTGCGGGATCTGGAACGGAAAGAAACGTCGTCAGGAGAAACTCGCCTTGGACATTTCACTGGCGTGGACGGGGGGCCCTTCGCTGCCACGTGGTCCCGCGACGGGGTCGCCGGCGGTAGCAGCATGGCGGGATCCGGTTCCAGGTCCATTCCTGTAAAAGAAAAAAGAAAAAAGAAAAAACGCAAAAGGGTGAACGAGGCACTTAGCCCTGAAAAGGGCTGTTAAGGCTGGGAGGCGCTAACACGAGGTTAGGAGATTCCCATAACACGTCCTCACTCGACAAGAGCCGAGAGCGTTATCTGCAGCATTCAACTCGCGTTATATAGCTTACGCGTTACGAAAAAGCATGTGAAGCTGCAACAATGTGCTCCAAAATACGACACAGGCGCCGACTCGCCTTAGTGGCTACCGAGTACCGACTAAGCCACTGTGTCGTAGACGGTCCCAACGTGTCTGCATCGCAGTACTTTTTTCTCTGCGTCGGGATCGTTAAAAAAAATTGGAGCATTACGAAAACGCATCTGAAGCTGCAACAATCTGCTCCGAAAGCGTTATCTGTATCGCCCAACTAGCGTTATATAGCTTACGCGTTACGAAAAAGCATCTGAAGCTGCAAGAATCTATATACTCCAAAAGCGTTATCTGCAGCATTCAACTCGCGTTATATAGCTTACGCGTTACGAAAAAGCATGTGAAGCTGCAACAATGTGCTCCAAAATACGACACAGGCGCCGACTCGCCTTAGTGGCTACCGAGTACCGACTAAGCCACTGTGTCGTAGACGGTCCCAACGTGTCTGCATCGCAGTACTTTTTTCTCTGCGTCGGGATCGTTAAAAAAAATTGGAGCATTACGAAAACGTATCTGAAGCTGCAACAATCTGCTCCGAAAGCGTTATCTGTATCGCCCAACTAGCGTTATATAGCTTACGCGTTACGAAAAAGCATCTGAAGCTGCAAGAATCTATATACTCCAAAAGCGTTATCTGCAGCATTCAACTCGCGTTATATAGCTTACGCGTTACGAAAAAGCATGTGAAGCTGCAACAATGTGCTCCAAAATACGACACAGGCGCCGACTCGCCTTAGTGGCTACCGAGTACCGACTAAGCCACTGTGCCGTAGACGGTCCCAACGTGTCTGCATCGCAGTACTTTTTTCTCTGCGTCGGGATCGTTAAAAAAAATTGGAGCATTACGAAAACGCATCTGAAGCTGCAACAATCTGCTCCGAAAGCGTTATCTGTATCATCCAACTAGCGTTATATAGCTTACGCGTTACGAAAAAGCATCTGAAGCTGCAAGAATCTATATACTCCAAAAGCGTTATCTGCAGCATTCAACCCGCGTTATATAGCTTACGCGTTACGAAAAGGCATGTGAAGCTGCAGCAATGTGCTCCAAAATACGACACAGGCGCCGACTCGCCTTAGTGGCTACCGAGTACCGACTAAGCCACTGTGTCGTAGACGGTCCCAACGTGTCTGCATCGCAGTACTTTTTTCTCTGCGTCGGGATCGTTAAAAAAATTGGAGCATTACGAAAACGCATCTGAAGCTGCAACAATCTGCTCCGAAAGCGTTATCTGTATCGCCCAACTAGCGTTATATAGCTTACGCGTTACGAAAAAGCATCTGAAGCTGCAAGAATCTATATACTCCAAAAGCGTTATCTGCAGCATTCAACTCGCGTTATATAGCTTACGCGTTACGAAAAAGCATGTGAAGCTGCAACAATGTGCTCCAAAATACGACACAGGCGCCGACTCGCCTTAGTGGCTACCGAGTACCGACTAAGCCACTGTGTCGTAGACGGTCCCAACGTGTCTGCATCGCAGTACTTTTTTCTCTGCGTCGGGATCGTTAAAAAAAATTGGAGCATTACGAAAACGCATCTGAAGCTGCAACAATCTGCTCCGAAAGCGTTATCTGTATCATCCAACTAGCGTTATATAGCTTACGCGTTACGAAAAAGCATCTGAAGCTGCAACAATCTATATACTCCAAAAGCGTTATCTGCAGCATTCAACTCGCGTTATATAGCTTACGCGTTACGAAAAAGCATGTGAAGCTGCAACAATGTGCTCCAAAATACGACACAGGCGCCGACTCGCCTTAGTGGCTACCGAGTACCGACTAAGCCACTGTGCCGTAGACATAGCTGGGCGTCCTCACTCATGAGGACCCTCATGAGAACGCCTCACCCTCACCTCACGACGATGAGGTGAGGGTGAGTGAGGCCAGACCACGCTGAATGTTCATCACGAGGACAGGCGTGAGGCATTGTCCCTCATGAGGCCCACCGTGAGGGCCCTCATGAGGCCACTCGTCGTGAGGCCATCAATACGTGAGGGTACAACGAATTCTGTGAGGAGCCTCACGGATGAGGCCGTGAGGCCCTTTGCGAGGAACCTCACGGATGAGGCCATGAGGCCTTTCGTGAGGAACCTCATGGATGAGGCTGTGAAGCCTTTCGTGAGGGACCTCACGGATGAGGCTGTGAGGCCTTTCGTGAGGGACCTCACGGATGAGGTCGTGAAGTCCTCACGGTCCGTGACGCATCTCACAGATGAGGTGATGGGTTCGGGCTCCTCTTTGCTGATGCCAAACACTAACGTTATATCTCACTGTGACAGTAGCAACTGTTACCAAATTTATCTAATCACTCGACGAAACCCTTAAGCAGTTGAATGCCGCGCAGTATCATTAGTACCATCTACTGACACAGTAGTTCAACGCCGACGTGTCAGGTGAACATGAAGGAAAGTTCTTTTAAGGCTTATGTGCCTACTAGTGACTTGAAGACACGTCACGCCATAACGGTATTCACGAGGCAAGACTCGTGAGGATGAGGGGTCGTGAGGCCATGAGGGTCCTCATGAGAAGAATGTACGTGAAACCATAAGGGCCGTCATGAGGTGAGGGTACGTGAGGATGAGGACTCGTGAGGCCATGTGGGTCCTCATTAGGTGAATGTACGTGAGGCGCCGTGAGGACATGAGGGCCCTCATGAAGTGAGGACACGTGAGGATGAGGACCTCATGAGGTGAAGATACGTGAGGCCATAAGGGTTGTGAATAGCCTCATGAGGTGAAGGCATGTGAGGATGAGGATGATAAGGCCTCTCGGGATCCCGATGCCCTGAGATGAGGTTTGTGAAGGCAAAATTTAAAATGGAATGTGAGGGTGAGGGTGACTGAGGTTTAGTTACTAGTGAGGAAGATTTGGTGAGGGAGAGTGAGGCCAATAAAGTCTGTGCTTCTTGAGGTGAGGATGAGTGAGGCCGCTGGAAAATGCCCACCTATGGCCGTAGACGGTCCCAACGTGTCTGCATCGCAGTACTTTTTTCTCTGCGTCGGGATCGTTAAAAAAAATTGGAGCATTACGAAAACGCATCTGAAGCTGTAACAATCTGCTCCGAAAGCGTTATCTGTATCATCCAACTAGCGTTATATAGCTTACGCGTTACGAAAACGCATCTGAAGCTGCACAAAGATAGGTGGTGGAAGGAACATCTTGCCGTGAAGGAACGTCTGTGAAATTTACCGTACAGGAAGATTAGAGGAACAGAAGAAACCATCAAGCAAGAATAATAATTAAATGTTCCATGTTCTGTTCCATGAAAGGCTCAGTTCACTCACCAAGAATGCTGTCGGGAACTGTCAACTCCACTTTGGAAGATTTCGTGGGCAGCCTTTGCAGAAGGAACATCTTACCGTGAAGGAACATCTGTGAAAATTAGCATACAGAAAAATTAGAGGAACAGAAGAAACCATCAAGCAAGAATAAGAATTAAATGTTCCATGTTCCATGTTCTGTTCCATGAAAGACTCAGTTCACTCACCAAGAATGCTGTCGGGAACTGTCAACTCCACTTTGGAAGATTTCGTGGGCGGCCTTTGCAGAAGGAACATCTTGCCGTGAAGGAACATCTGTGAAAATTAGCATACAGAAAAATTAGAGGAATAGAAGAAACCAAGAAGCAAGAATAAGAATAAAATGTTCCATGTTCTGTTCCATGAAAGGCTCAGTTCGCTCACCAAGAATGCTGTCGGGAACTGTCAACTCCACTTTGGAGGAAGATTTCCTGGGCAATTTCGTAGGAGGTCCTTGCAGAAGGAACATCTGTGAAAATTACCATACAGCAAGATTAGAGGAATAGAAGAAACCTAGAAGCAAGAATAAGAATGAAATGTTCCATGTTCTGTATCCATGAAAGGCTCAGTTCAGTCGCCAGGAATGCTGTCGGGAACTGTCAACGGAAATGCGAGCCAGACTTAAAAAAGCCACTCCTTCTTATCGTCTTTGGTGATCTTAAGCCTGAGTCTAGCGCCGCCATTTTACGCGGGCGTTGGTGATAAGGCTGCAACACGTCCATTGTCCAACACTATGTCCATTCTTTGGGGGGAAATAGGACGTTATGAACGCTGTAGCTCCGAAGATATTTCATTTTAGTGCAATGAGGGATGGAAGAATTCGCAGATGGCGCAGCGTGTTGGCATACTATGTGCGCTTACAGCGCGGAGAAGACACAAAAAAGAAGAGGAAAGAGGCGTAGACGCAGGCAAGATGGTGGACGACATGCATGAAGAACGAAACCTGAACGTGAGTTCTACGTGGGTTTCTTTCAGTGTTTTCCCTGAAAAATAGTTTTAAAACCACTCAATTGTAAGAAGTGCCGCCAGAAAAACTGCTGGAAATTTCCAACACAATCCCTGCGCACTTGTGCCAAGTAAACGAGGGCAAAATATCAACAAAACATATGCCTCTTTGAGGTAGACCAAACAAAAAGCTATTCCACCTTTTATTTGTATGGGGAACAACGCATTGAACAATATCAAACTGGTTTAACTAATGAGCGTCTATTTCCGCCACCCGCTTACGACGTCGTGTCGTTCGTCGCCAAGTGAAAGCTGGCCCTTATCCAATAGACCTCTCCCTGTTTGTAAACAAATGACGCCATAGTGCTCGAGAGCGCGACTAATTTGGTAGAGTTGATATACGTTCGAAGTTAGGAACTTACAAGGTCGTGCCCGAAAGACCACGCGCGGTCTTGGGGGAATTAATATGGTCCCTGAAAGAGACGCGACCTTCGCTCCTGCGTTTCTTTCAATCAGCGGCAGCGAACGAGTGCCCATTCGTGGAACCCAGTCCTCCCCTTCCCAGTTGTTTCGGTTTCGGTCTGTCTACCAACGTCATGATGACGTTTCTCGGGTAGAGGTCTATATAGAGGGTCGGGGTGGGGTTAATATTGTTGCTCGACGAATGGGAGATTATTTCGCACCAGGCGTTGCGCCGTGTGTTTTCACCGTAGGGTGACTCAATACAAGCTCCCTCTGCAGGGGGAGCTACCATATTCTGGCACCCTATTTCCCCGTAGCTTCAGTCGTGATTATAAACTGTTCAGGGTTTTCTCTCGCACGTAAAATTTGCAATGCGGGCGCTTCTTTCGGAATAAGCTTTCAAATACCGCTGACAATATTAACAGCCTGCCTGCTGCAGAGTACAGTCTCTCCAGAGTCCAGAGCGCTGCCGTTCTACTTGGGGCGGCACGTGGATGACTATGAAGACGTGGCTGTGCTGCCGCGTGCCACTGCCCCTTGCAGCCAGTTCTACCAGCACCGTCCTAGCGTGAGGCCACGATCATCTGCCCGCTGGGACATTCCATCATCGCCGGTCAGGACTCATGTAGAGGAACACCACTTCCTCTACATACTCAACGGTATCACTCCTTTTCCGGAGCGTGGCGCTTTTGACGAACTATCACGCTCCAGCTTGCAGGTCGGAGTGCGTAAGTGTTGCTCTGGACCCGTGACGTACGGGGGAAGGGGACGTCGGAAAACCAATGATACGCCTCGGAAACTTCGCTGGGGAGTGTATCGCGCTCGTGGCCCTGAAAGACCATTTAGTAGAGGCACCTGAGTACGAGGGAGAGAATACACCGAGCGCGTTGGATAGAGCTGCTACTTAACGTTCCCATCGACATTCTACGTCTTCTTCCTGGAGCGCTGCCTATATGATGGCATATGATACGCGGGGCCACGCACCGGTTGGTTACTATGGCAACCCACTGGCGCACGCATTACAACGCAATAGTGTGATCCGGACTTGGTGTGAACCGGGCTTTAATTCTCGCACTAAGTTAAATAGTGACACATAAAAAATAGAGAGATTAAGTACAAACTCCGCGGCATTTTAATTCTTTAGGAGTCACAATAAGGAAGCATACTCGAAGCTATCCATTGTCAATAATGTCCGCTAGCTGTTTTTCTCCGATTTTTCTGTTTCTTTTTTTCAAGTACAAGCTGTGAGCAAAGGCGACAATACTGTGTGTAAATAGGCAGTGTATAATTTCAGTGCATCCAACATTGTCATAATTGCTTGTGAAGAACAACGTATTCTTCCTTAATCATTTTTCGCATTTCCGGCACCCGATCTGGAAAGGCAGGTTACTCTATTTGTATTGCTGTGTCAAGTGGATCTTTCAGTAATGAATTCTCCACACATCGACCGACTCCGCAATGACTACTACACCACTATGCTTTTTTGCGGTATTTTTATTGTATTTTAGGCGGAGGGCATTTTATGGTACGTAATTACCGTTATTTTTGTATTTTTCTTGTTTTTATTATGTTGTAATGTATTATATGTATTGCGTTGTGAAATCATATTAGTATTATTTTATTAGTATTTATTGTATTATTTTATGTGCATAATTATCACAATTGTATTTTTTATAATAAATACGTATTACTTCGTATTTCTGTATTAGGGCATTTTATGGTAGTACGTAATTACCATCATTTCTTTTCCTCTATGATGTGGTCTAAGGCGAATGCGTCCCACGACTAGTTTTGAGCCCTGAGTCCCCTGATCCTAGGGAGCCTAGGTATCCTATTGGAAGGCGCCGTCGTATTTGGGAACTATTAGGGATGACGCAAGGGATATGACAAGAGCATCTTTAATTGAGGGAGAACGCTAGCTCACATAACAAAGAGTTACAAAGTATTTGGGCGTTTCGTCCGTAGAGACGTCGAAACGTCCAAAACCTTTGTTACTCTGTGTTATGTAAGCCACTGTTCTCCTTCTATTAAACATAACTCCTGGTTTCTGGTCTATTTTCAGAAGCATCTTACAACACATCGTTTTTCTTTCTTTTTTTTTTCTTGTGGCTCGAATTACTCCTGAGCGGGTGGGTGGCCCCGAACGATTTGTCTGTGGGAATTTTCCTGGGCTCCTGAGCCTCCATATCATGGGGGGTGAGTTGGCCAGTGGCGTGGTCAGAGGGAAGATTTCGGGAGTTTAACCCCCGCCCCGAAGTCTTACTGCCCGAATCTGGTAGTGCATTCTGGGAGAGGGAAACGAGGGTGATGTCCTCCTCTCCCACGTAGGGTCCCCATAGAATACATCGCTAAATGCTTAATTTTCTGGCTACGCCACTGCAGTTCCCGGTTGCGCTCCTTGCAACAGCAACCGCTGCCAAACTTGCTTATTTATTGCAACATGTACCTCCTCCTGTAGCACTATTAATGGTTTCGTTTTCTTTATTCGGCAGTCTCTTCACTGTAACTCATTCAATGTCTGCTATCTCATTACATGCAAATTGTGCAATAAACAATATATAGGCGAAACACGTAACACCATCCGTGAAAGATTTTATGGCCATAAATCAGATATTGTTAATAAAAGTCAATCGTCTGTATCGCTACATTTTAATCTTCAGGGACATGATCTGCATACGCATACAGGGTGTCCCACCGAAAAAGGGCCAGGGGCTAAAGAAAAAACGAAGTGCTCTACACAAGTGGAACCAACTGTACGTGCTTGGCAGTTGTGTGGTCTATCCAAAACTACTTTTTCATCGCCCCTTATCAATTAATTAGCGGTAATTAATTTTCTGACTCTTTAATTATCGGTTTTAGCTCTCAGATGTCAATGAGCAAGTTGTAGTACATGTCGAAAAAGACCCAACTGAAGTGGTTCGAGGTGGCTATGGCTTGTGGTTTCGTTTTTTCCCGGGTTTAAAGGTTGGTTTCAGATGCCGGGCGGACCGCAGATCGCTGCCCACAATCCGGCACCCGCGGGACGATTCCAGCGCCCTCCGGCGTACACTGATCTTGAGATTAGCTTGGAGACGCTTGGAGACCACCCTTGGGCCACGTCACACAATAGAAAGATATTTCACCTGTTTCACGGCACACCAATCAGAGAGCACTGCAATCGTCGCGCGCAGGCGCCGAATTATGGGGAGCGATCTGTGGTGCGCGCGGCTTCTGAAACCAATTTTTAACCCCGGGAAAAAACGAAACCACAAGCCATAGCAACCTCGATCCACTTCAGTTGCGTCTTTTTCGACATGTACTACAACTTCCTCATTGACAGCTGAGAGCTAAAACCGATAATCTAAAAGTTAGAAAATTAATTACCGCTAATTAATTGACAAGGGGCGATGAAAAAATGTTTTTGGATAGACCACACAACTGCCAAGCACGTACAGTTGGTTCCATTTGTGTAGACCACTCCGTTTTATCTTTAGCCCCTGGCCCTTTTTCGGTGGGACGCCCTGTATACTTATCACCATTTTAGAATCCGGGTATGCTAATGACATCAAACGCAAAAATCGGGAATCCTTTTTAATTTCGAAATTTGCAACGTTACAGCCGCACGGCATCAACGTGTACGGCGGCCCATTACAGTCCTTTACACTATGAGTCTATTTACTGTATTATCACTTGTCTGCCATTTTTCACATCATACACGATGATACACAATCAGTAAGACACCAACTCCGCGTTACTTTCCCAGAGTCTGGAAGCTCTTAGCCATCAAGGTGCTGTGTGTCCTCAATCCTTCGCTCTTGAGCCCTAATTCCCCGTACGCATTCTAAAGCTCTTTGTGCCAACTGGCTGCTGTGCCTATTCATGTGATGTTCATTGGTTTCCTCCACGTACAACTCCGACTCGTCTGTATGTCCGTCTGACCTTGTCCAGCCACCTCCTATTGATTGCGTTTTGTTTTTCATTTTTGTTGATATTTGTATTGCGTTTGTAGTTCTCTTCACCCTTACCCTTTTGTCTTGTACCATGTGACTTGGTTTTTGATATATGCTTCACCACTTGTAACAGGTCCTCAAACCTGAAGAAGTGCAGCCTACTGCACGAAAGCCTTGTTTTTATGTATATAGTAAACAGGTGATGCTCTTAACCGTCTTTGTTATATTTGTTAGTAAGCTTTAACTTCACGTCTTACGTTGAGTTCCATAACATCTTGGGGATCTCGAGCAGTTTTCGATGCAGGGCCGGATATAGACCCTCGGTTTGATGGGGGAGGGGAAGAGAGAAATCCAGTGTATAGACTGACGTTTTGGGAGGGGCCATCGCCTAACCGCCCCCCCCCCCCACCCGCTCCTGGATCGGCCACTGTTTTGAGGTAACTTCGTTAAAATAACTCCGGATAAGCCCCAAGTTTATTCTGCCCAAATGTGGTCATATAACACCGTTCTCTCTTCTCCCGCTCTAATGAGACGACAGCCATATACACGCCGGTTCCACGTGAGTCTGACTTCGCTCCCTTACTGTTACGTCGTGTTTCAGTTTTGGTCGTCTGTTCAGACACTCAGGTGGTCTTGATCGTAGAAGCGAGGACTGTATCGTATTTCTAATGGTGGAGGACACTATCTACCTAGAAAAACCTTGCACTGGACGCTGTTCTACGAAACACGTGCGGAGGATGGCAACTCATCCAACTCAAAATTCCGACGCCTCCATCCTGCTCAGCTGAAGAAGCGTACTAAGAGACGAAAAACATCAAAAGCCACCATAAGGAAGCACATAAAGGAATAGCTTATTGCAGATTGGTATAATATTGATAGCTTTAATATTATAAAACATCTTTCACTACTCATATTATGTTGTCAACCCACTACACAACGTTGCCGAACTAAAGTGCAGCTACATATTAGGTTGCAAGTAAAGGACTGTTTATACTCCGGAGTAGCCTCGACGACCGAGCACACGCAACGAGGATTACTGCCGTGAGCTGCCGTGTTTATATGCAGTCTTCCCAAGCGGTACACAATATCGGGCCCACATTGGCTGGTCATTGGCGATACGGGTCCCATATGGGGCCCGTTTAGCCAAGATTTCCCCCGTATTAGCTGAGGCTCCCTATTGAAAAATACTTCAGAAAATCTCATAGAAACATAGCATTCCTTCAGAATTTCTTACAGAAGCGTCTTTGGCTCTCAGAATTTCCCAGAAAGGATGCAGATTCGAATACATATCATCACAGGCACACCAATGTGAAAATATCCTGTGGGATAATTCGGGGTCTGGCCTTGTGATTTCTATGAGAAAACAGCGTGATTCAGAAACAGCGTTTATTCCAACTGCCAGCAAGTTCGTTAGTCTGCTTTGAAACGATGAAGCGCATGGACGCAGCTACGCATCTCATGCAAATATCGCCAGGAATTCAGGATTTTCGTCGCTTTTGAGGTATATAGCACGTGTGTGTGTGGTATATAATCGTCCGTACTACGCATTCTCATTCTATATGCGTCTTTACCCCTGTTCGCACGTATTTCGTGGATCGGAAGGTAGAATGCAGTGAGATGCATGGTTACAGCAACTGTGCTTTGGGCAAACGGTATGTTACATATTTCTATGCCTATCTCTCACGCACACACATGTTGTTTTAACCGTGCTTTTTAAAATGCTGTTTCTTCTAGGTTAAACTCGGAAGAAGCGGCAGCGAGGGGAAATTAATTGGATTCGTACGTGGTCGTAACCCATTCTCGTCTCGAGAAAGTTGGATGGTGCTTTTACTGAAGAAAGCCTACGCGTTCCCAATGTGCGAAACAAAAAGTTGTCATAATCACATGAATAAATTTCTTGGTCGTCGCATTCGACATTTCAAGTACGTGTACAATGCGTTGGGTCATGCCTTTCTGAACTTATTGGCTGGGCCACAAATGTTCTGCAACATTCCTTACAGTGACGGCATGCGACTTACTCTCAATACTTCTCAGCAAGTAAGTATGGGATCCTTCAATTATCATACGTGGCAGTGCAGCTTTCTTAGGATGTTTCTTGCAGGGTGGCCCATTACACTTTGTCACAGGCTTTCTTGCGGGTCTCGAGGCCTGTAAGAAATCCTGTGAGAAAGCCTCACAGGCCAGCCTGTAAGAAGCCCTGTAAGAAAGCTGCATTGCCCCTGCCTGTAAGAAATCTTCCCTGGAATCCTACAGGATTCCTATAAGAAACTCTTAGAGAAATTTTGTAAGATTTAGTCTCATAACCTCATAGAAATTCCTTCAGCAGTCTGAGAGATTGCTTTTGTAAGATTTTCTGAAGTATTTTTCGCAATATGGGCCCCATAATTGCCCAACTTGAGCCAATATTCGGAAAATCCTGGCAATATGGGCCCCATATTGCCCGTGTACACCCCATATTGACTGAAAATACAGAAAATGGTCCGTACCCATGTTGCACAGATGCCCAAGCAGCACGGCAAGAATGGACGCTGAAGCGTGTGAAATGCCCAATTCAGTACGTCGTTACACCCAACAACTTCCCGCAGATGATAAAATTTGGTAGAAACAGTCAACATACGTGGCAATCCCACTGTAACGTTCACTAGAACTCCACAACTCAACATTCCACGTTCTGGAAATAGCCGCCATGGTCCTTCGCGATGCCAATGCCAATCGGTCGAGCCGACTGAGAGCGAGCGTGGTCGTTTGAGCGAAATCACGCGTCCTACAACTAATGCGCATGCGCGACAGTGAGATCGGACGTTTCATACGGGCTAAAATGTCGCTGGTTCCTGTAATGATAACTGAATTGCGGCAGGTCAAGTAAGAAACACAATGTTTGATAGGAAGGGACGGCTGTTCTGTAAAGTTAGGTGCTTCAAGTTGCTGCAAACAGTGTGAGTTGCTCTGGCGTATGTCCGTCACCCTCACAAAAGTGTTTCGCTCCTTTGTACTCTAGGAGGGGGTTGGAAATTTTTGGTTTATAGACTATTGCGATCCCAACGAAGACTGCTTCATTGGTATTTCCGTAGGAGTGCCTGCCTAGCACACACACACACATAAATGGGATGATGATGTGGTGGGTCGTTCTCAGCCGTTCCTGCTTAGCACTAGTTGATCCTGCTCTTCGTGTTTAAGGCGAGTGCAGTACTATTTTTGAAATTGATGTGGGCAAGCTTTCGCTTGTCCTATCCTACAGTTGGCAATTCGACTGCTTGTGTCCTTCAGCGAGACGGGCGTACACCCGTTCTTCGTTTTTGCGGCGATGCAGTTTTTGTTTTGTTTTTGTAATTGTTTGCAACGTGGATTAATGAGATCAGCAGAAATGAAAAAGCAAAAAGAAGAGAGAAGTAATATATGTGGGGGATATGAAACCGGATAATGCTTTATTATTACACGGACTCCCCGTTGACGTTACCACAGAAATATTGGCAATATGGGCAGCCCATATTGGTCCAATATAGAGCCTGGCTGCACTCCCCATATTGGTCTTATAATGGCAGCCCATATTGGACTAATATTGGACCAATATTGGCGTGTTACCTGGGTTTATACTGGAACGGCAGTGAAAGTGCTTAGTCAATCAGCGGTGTTTAGCAAGGTCATTCAGCAGGGTGCTACGATGGCGTAAGTATATGCTACTGCACCCTTGTGAGCGTCACGAGGGGTCGTGCCATCGAGATAAACGTGATGGAGGACAGCTTCTGGGATATGACCGTGATGTAATCATAATATTTTGTTTTGGGCAGGTGACACGACTGCTTGGCAGAACAACAACGGACAACTGCCCTAATTGACGCCAAAAACGTGATACGGCATTTTTATATATAAAGATTATAAAACAAATTGCTAGGAGGTGAGTTGAAAATATTCTACGCGATGATTCTGAGCTGCACAAGAAACCATGGGATAGCGCTTTGTAGATTCCGGTTTGAGTCCCCACTGTCGCTGTAAGAAAGAAAGGTCAATATAAGAACGTTGCGGCAAGTATACGCTTGCAGTATATAATGATATTATTGTCGTACATACAGGATGCGTCGCGTAAGACTGACCACAATTTTCTGAAATTCGCGATTTATTTTTCTTTTGGAAAAGTCTTTGAATATATCTAGTCCCGGTATAGGGTCTGTGGCGACAACAACGAAGAGGAGCGCGAGCCATCAATAAATCGGAATCAGTTTTTGGGTTTGATTCCGTCGTTACCAGACTTTGCCTCGCTCTCTCCACATTGGAGCCCCTTCCAAGATCATAACGGACAGAGGGAAACAGTTTGAGTCCCGCCTGTTTGCTGCGCTCACCAATCTCCTTGGAACTCACCGCTGCCGCACAACAGCGTATCACCCCGCAGCTAACGGCCTCGTAGAACGATTCCATCGTCATCTCAAAGCTGCCATCATGGCATACGAAAACGCCTCTAAGTGGCGCGAGTTTCTTCCGCTCATCCTCTTAGGAATTCGAGCGGCTTGGAAAGAGGATCTGGGCTGTACGCCGTCAGAGCTCGTTTATGGCACTACTCTTCGCCTTCCCGGGCACTTTTTCGACAACCCTACCCCAATCGCCACTGATCCGTCGGACTACCTGCATCGCCTCCGAGAGCACTTTTCCCGCATCCGACCAACTGCCACCCGGGCTCGGCAGCCGGCAACGCCCTTCGTTTCCCCCCACCTGAGCACCGCATCCCAGGTTTACTTACGAACGGATGCCTTACGCAGGTCCCTCCAGGCCCCTTACACTGGACCCTACACTGTACTGGAACGTGCGACTAAATACTTCGTCATAGACTACAACGGCAGACCGGAAACAGTCTCCGTTGAGCGTCTCAAGCGTGCTTTCACTGAAGCCCCTGTTCCGACCACTGGTCCTTCAACCGATTACCACTTCGCCAATACCCTGTTTGGAGGAGACGTCGTCTTTTCTAGTGTGTGTGTGTGGGGGGGGGGGGGGGCTACATGTGGCGACAACAACGAAGAGGAGCGCGAGCCTCGTGTCCATCAATAAATCGGAATCAGTTTTTGGGTTTGATTCCGTCGTTACCAGACGTTGCCTCGCTGTCTCCACAGGTCTACTCGAAGGTAGTGTTGTATCAGTAATCAATGCAGCCGTTAATTAACTTTCATAATTAATCATAATTGACCAAGTAATTGCAAAGTTGCAGTGCATAACCCTAGGAGTCTAGTCCGCTACATTCGAAACCGCAGCGCTTTTATGTGCGCTAGTAAAAATATGCGAACATGCACAATTTTCTAGCGTTGCGCGAGTTTGGTTTTCTCCTCTCCCCCTCTCTTTGTTACCCTTTCTCAACTGTCATCGGGCTATTCCGCATAGCATGGGGCTCCGCGCTTTGCCCAACGAGTAAGCGTGCCGGGGAATAGTGATGCCGTTTCTCAGCCTATGCGTTATCGCCAAAATGCCGCCTTTCATTTTGTACCCTCCATCTTGTGACTTGCTCAACATCCCTTAAGACAGAGTTCGCGATTTCATCTGATAATATGTCACGCAATAAAGCTATCCATCCATAACGTCCAGAAACCACACAGATAACAAAAATAAGATCACTGATTCCGCTGTTCGATAAGCGTGGGACGTTCGTCCAAGTTTTAACAAACCAAAAATAACGGTATCGGCTGGGACACTAGGAAGTGGTGGTGGTGGTGGTGGTGGTGGTGGTAGGTGGGTGGGGAGGGGGGTTATCCTTTCAGGAACAGCCTGATGTCAGTTGAGAAATGGTGACAGTGAGAGGGGGGTAGGAAAAAGAGGCAGCAAAATTCACGCACCGCTCTAAAATTGTGCATTTTTTATATCTTTTACTAGGGCGTAGAAAAGCGCTGCGGTTTCGGTTCTAGCGGAATATGCTCATCAGCGTTGTGCTCTACAAATTTGCAATAGACCATATTAGAAGTATGTATAGGCATCGAGGCGGAAGACCAGTCACAAGGACCATTTCTATATATGTATTGGCATCGGAGCGGAAGACCAGCCACACAGACTGGCTCCCTCTAACGTTTCACACGGACTAAACTAAGGCTACGTAGATGCCAACTCTCGAGCAATATGATCTCTAGATTAATATGTGTGCTGGACGTCACCATGCAACGAACGAATACTCGCGGAAAGTTGCGAACGTGACAACGGCACACTTTACCTGGCCACCTAAAAGTGAAGCATATACTGTGGGAGCCTATTCCCACTCTCGGGGGCAAAGCCCGTCCATTCGATCCCCGCGGAAGGCGAAACACAACTAGAAATACAAGATGTGCCAAGAAACCCTTTACTTTAACAACTCACATCTTACAGTCTGTTTTGTATTACCAACTGTAGGATGGGACAAGCGTAAGCTTGCCCACATCACGGTTCAAAAATAGTACTGCCCTCGCCCAAAAAACGACGAGCAGGCATGCACTACATTCTCTCCCTCCACGGCGATCATCAGAACGCCGATCTGAAGGGAGACGGCTGTTTCGAGCTAGTTGGCTCTCTTCGGCACAGCGCAGGGATGTAGTAGGTTCCTGTGCGCTTTCACGTCCACAGTCTTAAGGTCCGTCACCGTGTGCTTCCACGTCCACACTGTGTCAAAACCCTTCGTCGTCCTCCTTTTTACCACCTGTCTCTAACCTCCTCCTCGTCCTCCAACCTCCCAACTTCTTCGTCCTCTTTTCCCCACGCTTCCCCCCTGTGGTAACTACCACGAACACTCAAAATTCAAAAGTTCACGAACGAACAAACAATAGTTCAAAAATCTTCCAACATGTCAATTATGACGCCTTTCCGCTGAGGAGCCTCCCGCAGCAATTCGGGGCGTAGGCGTCGCAGGGTCGCTAACGCTGCTGGTACGTCTCCGGCGGTACGGGCGGCGTCGACCCTGGTCCTGTGTAGCAGACCTTAAGGATGAGTCGCCCTGTGTAATTCTGGGACGTTGCACATAGGGCACAGCAGTCTTTGTTCCTCCTCGGACAGGGGAATCGGTGGATCGTGGAGGTGACGGTCGGACAACGTCAGTCCCAAAAAAGGCGTAGGTACCGAAGCAGGATCTTCACCCCGGAGGGGGCGTGGCTGCGACGACCATCTGCAGCGAGCCGCTCGTCCAACAGGGCGGTTTTCCGCCACCACCGTTCAGGTGGCCACTGAGCGAAGAGCAGGTCGTGACGGCGAACGAGATCGTGCCGGTGGTCCGCTTGATCCCGGGCGGCCTTGGGTAAAATGGAAGTCCCGGTCGCCGCGTTGTCTCGTACGGGGAGGCATCGTAGTCTGCCAGGGAAGAAAAGGGGAATCCGATGAGAAAGCAATTTCAAACCGTGAGAACCTGAAAAGGCTCCCCCCCCAGAAGATTATAGCTGAAGACTGCCAAACAGAAATCACACTAAGAAAGACCAACTATACAAGAGCACTAGGATTTAGCGACTAGGATAGTGGCAGCTATACGTGCGCCGCCTGCGGGGACGCTAACTGTAGCGACTGGGAGCTGGTCCGGAAGCTGAATCCTGGTCCAGGTCCTGGGGAGGAGACGGCTGATGATCGGTCTCCTCTCCGTCGGGGTCTCGAAGGTGATAAGCTTTCAGATCCGAGACGTGTACTGGCCCAGTTTCCTCGCCGGTGTCGCAGCGACGAAGCCTGTAAGTGAGGCCGGAGGAGCACGCACTTACCTCGAAGGGGCCGTTCCACCTATCTGCAAGCGAAGCTGCAAAGCCGCGTGGCGCATCACTAAGCGGGTGAGTCCGTCGAAGGACAAGGTCACCGACGCTGTACGTGAGATTCCGTCGTCCACGGTTGTACTGGCGAGCCTGGTCCAACCTTGCGACGTCCAAGTTCTCCCGAGCAGTCCGAGCTGCGACGTCCCGTCGGCTCTGGAAGTCCTCAGCGTACCTTGAATAAGGAGACTGGGTACTGCCATCCCGGAGGTCCAGAGCATTTTCCACTGGAAAAGGAGCCTCTCGTCCCAAGTTCAGGAACGCCGGGGTGAAGCCTGTAGATCTGTTGACCGTCGTCCGTGTGGCGAACGCCAGCTCAGTCTGGTGAAGATCCCAATCACGGTAGTGCTGACTAGTTAAATCAATCAACATCATCTTCAGGTTCCGATTAACACGTTCGGTAATATTCGCCTGAGGGTGATACGGGGAAGCCTTCTTGTGCTGAATGCCTAAGACAGCGCAAGAATCTGAGAACACCTTACTTGTAAAGTAGGTTGCGTTGCCAGTGATCAGCTGAGCGGGAAACCCGAACCGGCAAAAGGTGTCGAGCCATCGTTCCCATACTCTTTGGGAAGTCAGCGTCCTGTGAGGAAACAGCTCAACCCACTTTGTGAAATGATCAGTAACCACAAACAGGTATTGGTTACCTCTAGGACTACGAGGAAAAGGTCCCATCACATCCCAAGCAACTATCTCCAGGGCCTATTGCTCTGAACCGGCTGTAAGCGCCCAGGGGGTAAACCACCATGAGGTTTTGCTCTCTGGCATGTCGGACAAGTACGAACATACTTAGTTACGTCCTGCCTCAGTCCTGGCCATGTCGCAACACGACATAACTTTTCATAAATTTTCCTGCCACTGCTGTGACGTGCCAAGGCCCAGTCATGAAAGTAACGTATGAAAGACTTACGCAGCTTCCGTGGCACTACGACTCTGCATGGAGATGTACCGTCGTCGTCATCCGCCTGGAGTATGTACCTGAACAGGATGTCATCCTCGCCCAGCAGATGGAGTCGTGCCGTCCGTCAGACGTTCCGGTGTCTGCCGAGACCTGCTCAGCTAATCATTGAGACAACCGCTGACAAAGGCCGTCCGCTCTCTGATCGTTTAGGAGCTACTCTCTACTCACGCCCGTGCCCCAGGACGAGGGTCCGTCCCGTGCCACTTGTGCTGCTGCCAGGAGTTGAGAAGGCGCCTCGGTGCCTACTCTTCCCCCTCCGGTAGAGGCGCACGGGATAGTGCGTCCGCTACCACGTTCGTGGAGCCCCGCCTGTACTCCACGTTGAAGGAGTAGCCTTGTAGCTTCAGGGCCCACCTGGCGAGAAGTCCAGCTGGGTTGTGGAGCCGCTGCAGCCATGAGAGTGCCTGGTGGTCAGTCTGGACGGTGAAAGTGCTGCCATCCAGCTAGAGATCAAACTTCCTGAGAGCGAAGATGATCACCAGGCACTCCTTTTCCGTGACGGAATAGTTCCGTTCTGCCGGATTCAGCGTGCGACTTGCAAGAGCCACTGGACAGAGAATAGCGTCATGTTCCTGCAAGAGAACTGCGCCAACACCATAATCGCTAGCATCTGTTTGCACAACGAACGGTTTATTTAGGTCGGGCAAATATAGCCTGGCCGTATTAGCGATTGCATGAGATAGAGCTCGGAAGGATTGTTCCTGCTGTTCTCCCCAATGCCCGCGTGTGTTTTTGCGCAACAACTGGTTAAGCGGCTGCGCTAACTGAGCACAATTAGGAATGAATTGCCGGTGAAAACCAACCATACCTAGAAAACGCTGCAAGGCTTTTACGTTACCCGGAACCGGAAACTCCATGATCGCCTTTAGCTTGTCATCGCTAGGACTGATGGTGCCTCCGTCCACCACGAAGCCGAGAAGGCTGATCTTAGGCGATGCCAGCTGTACCTTGCGGGGGCTAACGGTTAGCCCCGCCTGCTTCATCCTTGCAAGGACGATTGACAGGTGTTCCAAGTGATCCTGAAAATTTCTGGAAAACACTACGACATCCTCCATGTACGCCATCGCGAAATTGTACTTCGCATCTCCTAATACGGTGTCCATCAACCGCTGGAAACTGGCTGGTGAGTTAGACAGACCGAAAAGCATCCGTACGAACTCGAACAGACCCCTACTACAGGTAAAGGCTGTCTTCCGGACATCCTCCGGGGCAACTTGGATCTGCAAGAACGCTCTGCTACAATCAAGCGTTGAAAACACCGCAGCGTTGCCCAGGGAATACATGACTGATTCGATGGACGGGAGGGGATAAGAGTCCCTTACAGTTACTGCGTTAAGTCGACGATAGTCGACGCATAACCTTGCTGTACCGTCACGTTTCGGAGCCAGGACGACAGGAAACGCCCAAGGGCTCTGGGATCTCTGAACTGCACCGGTTTGGAGCATTTCTTCTAGAGCAGCGTCTAACAAAGCACGCTTATGTACGCTCAAAGGTCTTGGATTACAACGCCAGGGCCTAGCGTTACACATGTCTATGCTGTGCTGTAACAGAGACGTCTTACCGGGGGTTTCCGTAAAGATACCGTCGTACTGCCGCAATACTTGTTGAAGCTGACGGTGCTCCTCCTCAGGACCATGGAATGACCAAAAGTCCGGAGTGCAGACGGTTCGGTGGAGACTGCTGCAGCTTGCTGTGCCGTGCAATCGTCCGCTGCCGTGGCGAAGGGGAAGAACGCTGTCGAGCCGTGGTATACGTATCCTCCATTGGGGAGGTCCAGCGCCAACTTGTGCCGGATGATGAAATCCCTGCCCAGGATAACGGGCACTGCCAGGCCAGGAAGGTGAACGAAGCGCTGCTTTCGCCGTCTCCCATCGAAACGGAGCCACAGCATGACTGCAGATTGTGCTGGAATGACGTCATTGGAAGCAAGACGAAGGGTGACCTCAGTTGTCCGCAGAACTACCTGTCTTTGCAGGCAGTGCTCGTAAACACAGTCCCCGATGAGAGAGAGTGTAGCTCTCGTGTCGATAAGGGCGATGTAATTTCTGCCCAAGATGCGAACTGCGATATTTGGTTCTCTGTCCTGAATGCCATTCCGAACAGAGAGAGCGAATGGAGCTAATGCGTCTACTTTGGTTGTCTTGCTGCTTGCAGAGCCAGCTTTTGCATGATCAAGGCCGCTGTTAGCGACCATTCGTTCGCTCTTTCGGCAGATAACCGACGTCGTTAAGCGAGCGTTCATGGACGTCGGCTGCGGCCGTTTCCCGTTGGCACATTACGGGTATTCGGCCCTCGGTGCGGACAGTCCCGACGGAAATGTTCGGGGCTGCCGCAATTCCAACATCCGGCGTTCCTTTGCGGCTGCGGGCGCGGAGACGCTGCCGTTCCCGCTGGCTGTCCGTAGTTTCGCAAGCTGTGTTGCCGGGTTTACCACGATGATTAGGCAGGACGGGTCTGTCATGGCTCGTTCCTGCGGGGATCGCCCTCTGTCCATGACGGAAGGGATCAATTGCTCGGCGGGATGGCTCCGCATAAGGATTGCGGTGGTGCTCACCCTGTCCCACTGCAGGTAGGCGTTCGACCGAGGCTGCTCACGCTGACCACGCACAGCGTGGTTCTAACGCCCATTTAGGCGGCGACGGGGGCCGATATTCGAGTTCGGCTAGGAGGTCGCCCTGTATGGTACGAGCCTCCTGGGCCAAAGCTTCAAGGCTATTAAAGCGATGGGCTCGAAGGTAGGGCCGGAAGCGTGGGTGGCACTGACGGATAGCCCGTGCTACTCGCTGCTGCTCTGTTGCAGTTGGTTCTGCTCTGCTATACAGCTCTTGCAGGGCCCGTACGAAATCTGCCAACGTCTCATCTGGATGCTGAGTACGTTGGTGCAGCTCCTCCAGGATGCGATATTCGTAATCCGGGTGAAGGAATTCGTATTTAAACCGCTGCTCGAAGTCCTGAAAGGACGTGAACCTCGACTGCAGTTGGAGCCAGCGAGCGGAGTCTCCTACCAAAGCAACCTGCAGGATGCGTAGGATCAAGACCTCGTCTGAGATTCCCATACCAGCCTGATTGACTGCGACTGACTTTCTATCGGTGTACCCTGAGAACATAGGAACAGGAATTGTCAGTCGGACGGGCACTTGTGCCTGCGGCGGCGAAACCAACCCGGCATCAAGGCGTCGCGTCATCAACGAGCACAGCTCTGCCATACGTGACAGAAGCTCTGATGTTGCTGTGGTGTCTGACTGCGGCACTGCAGATACCGCAGTCGACGTACCTTGGGATGGAGGCACGGCAGGTGCCTTCTCATCGTCGGCCGGTCCTCTCGGCTCCGTAGGCGCCGGGGCGACGTGTGCCGGTCGCTCCTCCGAGTGAGACCGCTGGTGTACTGGTGCTTTTGCTCCACTCCGGAGGTTGTACCCGCGATGCGGCGTACGGTCCATCAGCTCCACGGGTCAGGCACCGGGCGGGAGCTATAACACTCAATGAAAACGATCAGCAAAAATGCTCCCCCAACAAAGCGAGATACAAAGAAAAAAATGAAAGAACACGAAGTAATTGAAGTACCACAATCCGGCGGTATCACACTGAAATAAAACTTAACACACTAAAATGGAACGAAAAAAATAGAACGTTCCACGTCTTCCATGTCGTCGAACGAACGAGCTCGTGCCCCACGTCTGGGCGCCATTTGTGGGAGCCTATTCCCACTCTCGGGTGCGAAGCCCGTCCATTCGATCCCCGCGGAAGTCGAAACACAACTAGAAATACAAGATGTGCCAAGAAACTCTTTACTTTAACAACTCACATCTTACAGTCTGTTCCTGTGCGCTTCCAAGTCCACACTGTGTCAAAACCCTTCGTCGTCCTCCTTTTTACCACCTGTCTCTAACCGCCACGTCGTCCTCAAACCTCCCAACTTCTTCGCCCTCTTTTCCCCACAATACGTACCTCTATCATCTTCAAAGAGGACCGAAGGTGTCTGCCATCGTCTTGCAAAGTGCACAGCTCCCAGCACAGCTCTCTCTCTACGAAGAGCGCGACGAATCCCTGCTCGAACAAGATTTAGCACTTCTCCTACACTACGGATGCGGCCACCTTGTGCTGCAATTTCAGAAAAGCAAGCCTTTCAAAGATTTTCAGAAGATTTCAAAATGATTTCAAAACAAGCGCCACATGTGGCACGCAATGGCGTTTTCGAGCATTATGAGATGACCAAAGTCAGAGGTAGATGTAGAACAACAAGATTCCCGGTGTGCGCAGCAGCAGCGTCAGCAGGGGTAAAGGGTAACCGAAGCAGACGACAGAGCAGTGTCCTTCAAAGTTCCCATGCTGCTTTGAGTAGAGTAGGCCCCATCCGGAGTAGATATATTCAACGACTAGTCCAAACGAAAAGTAAATCGCGAATTTAAGCAAATTCTGGCGAGACTTACGTGACGCAACCTGTATATTGACAAATACGAACGATCGTGCCTTTTCTTTTCAACGCTATTGTATACAATTGCGGTAGTTCTCTCCGCTATCTTTGGTGGGGATGCAGGTGCCTATATGTGACAAGGACAATGCTATTCTGCTGAGCATTTGCTGGTTTGAATTGAAACTCGTGATTTGTCATTTCACTATATGTTCAATATACTCATGCTCAGTTCGAGGAATGCTCGTCAGACAACAGTCAACAGCCATTTTATAATCCAGAATGCATTCTCACTGAAGCGCGAAGTCGGATGTTCTCTGACGTTTGAGTGGCCTTCACTCCACGTCTTCCCTCTCGGCTTCCTCGCCAAAATGCCGAACATTGCCAAAATCTTCAAGTATACCGCGCATATGTTTCGGATGTGTCCTTCCATATTTAAGTCAGTTATCAGACGACACACAAGTGCGTATGTGAAGTGTTAGCGGGGACACTACCATGAATATTAAACCACCCGAGAATTACGTGACAACGTCACCGGAAATGAACAAAAAAAAAGGCTTCATTTAACGTTAACGTGATGACATGTGTAACATGTGACATAATAACACAGTAGAGTAATTACATAACGATGGGATAGTGAAACAAACCAGATCACGTGCTCTGCATGCGAGTACTTTGGCCCTAAAGGCTGAAGCCTCTTTCACATTTATTCTTGTCAACTGCGTTTCAGGACGTCTGGTGTTTTTTTTTTTTTTTTGCTTTTGTTCTCAAGTGACCTCTCCTACACTTGAAAAGCAGGGCTTCATGTAATTATTTTTGTGATTTGTTGAAAATGGGAAATGTACGCCTATTTGTGTTGATTTGGATATACGTGAACAGATACAAAAAGGCGTGTGCCCTCATACTCTACCGAAGTCGAAAATGATAATTGCATAATTCACCGTACTGGTTGGAACAGAGTGTACTATACGGCGATCTATTTTTAAATATAGCTATGTAACCTAACTACAGCTCAACTACAAACTAAACTGCAACTATTAAACCTCGACGAACCACCAGTTTGGACTACTGTTCAGCGGATGCAGTTTTAAATTTCCTTCTAACCTCCTCATCACTGAGTGCGCGTTATCGGGAGTGAAACATAAGTTTCCGGATTTTGCCGACGGCACATTTTTAGCGAGACCTGCAGCACAACCGTCAGCTCAAGTAACTGCGCGTAATTAAATTTCAACAGACCCAAACTCGTTAGCAGCTACGTGATAAGCTGCAATAAACGGGGTATGAAAACATCATGAAAAGTACAGATAAGAAATAGCGCAGCTAGTGAGGAGAGAAAAGAAATGAGAACGCCTGAGGAAGGAGAGATGTTTGCGAAATGCATGTACGAAGGCAGGTGGCAAGAAAATTAGCTGAGGACATCGGCGTACAATATTTATTCCCATTCTTCCATTTGCATTTTTCGAGCGAGAATTCTGCGGTAAATTAATTAGGTAAATTAATTCCATCAAGGTTTACTTATCGCCTTGGTCGCAGCACTTTTTTTTTTTTTTTTTTTCAAATACTGCTTACCCTAGCATGTTTGCTTTCCATGCATATACGGACCTTGGCGTATTTGCGTAAATCAATAAATAAATGGGAGGCACGAGCGTTTCACTGAAACTTTGCATTGACGTTAGCGTTTTCGGCCCTGTTCGCATAACAAACGGACGGAAAACCGAAAATATTCGCCAGACATTTCCGCCTACACCTACATCAAGGTGATTGGAGTGCATTTTCACGTAGATGACTTATCCCTTTATATCTACATCACTTATCGCCGTACTCCGTAGAAACGGGGAAAACCACGATGGAGAACCAGTGAACGAAGCAAGAAAAATATCGTATTTTTACGGGTGAAGTGTTTTAAAAGGTGTGTTGTTTATAACGCATTGAAGACCTTAAAGGGTCCATGAAGATATTCTCAAAACATCTGTAAGTATCTCGAAGCATTCCTGAGCATTCATCATGCGGTGTATGCGATGATTGTTCAGAATATATTAACTAAAAGAGCTGCCAAAAAATGCGAATGCTGCGACTCGATGGTTGCCGGCGCCACGCAGAAACTGCATGTGACGTCAAAAGCAGATGATCTTCCGCAATAGAAGACTGGCTTGGAGTGAGACAAGCGTTTGCCACGAGGAATGCACCCCCTCCCGATTGGGTACCATGCGTGACGTCATGCTCCAACCCCGATGTGCAAATCAGACAAACCGCACACGCGCACTGCCGCAACAAGAGTAGCCGGTCAGTCGAACTCCAAGTGGAACCACGATGCGTTTCTTTGTGTGTAGACTACGTGCGTTTGTCTCTGTGGCTTGGATTACGTGCTACGGGCCTTTGTTTGTGATTAGTGTGTGCACGTTTGAATCACATTCAAATGCTGGGATCGTGGAAAGACCAGCTATATCCGAACCATCGAGCTTCACGAATTCCAGGACATGCCGCTTTTACGACAAGTTATTTGTGAAACCGTAAACGCTACGAAGGCATTTAGGAAACGTGCATAATATCGGGTGAAAGATGAAAGTCACTGAAAAGGTTAGCCAGCTGTAGGACTCGAACCCACATCTTCTTTGATCTTTCATCGTTAATTTCTTAGGCAGTTTGAGGCTTTGTATGTATTTGTCCCTTCTATGTTGTTCCAGCCTCAGAACAACAGTTCTCTCATAATATCGGCGCAGATGTCCATCTCCCTTTCAAATGCAACGACTGCACATCTGAGTTCACGAGCTTTGAGACACTGATGAATCATGCTGTGGCGAAACTCCAGTTTCAAGAATGTTTCATTTGAATGTGAACAAGGTAATAGTTGGGGTGCCTACGGTGTGTGGAGCTTTCTGAAGTGGTTCAAGTATTTGGGGGAAGCAGGAATGCTTATCTTCGGTAACGGCTCAGAGAAAATATGAAAAAAAGAAAGATGAAATACAATTTAGAAAAAATCACTCATTCCTGTTTACTGTTGCATATCGACCACCGGCGCCAAATATTTCTGCTTGTTTTAATTTTGAAATTATTATTTCACATCTATGTATGTCACAGCATCATGTATCATGTATTTTTAGGTGGAGAGAGTAATACTGACATGTCCTTGGATCATAATATGAGAACTAAATTTTTGTTGTTACTGGACGGCTACGGTTTCTAGAATACCAGATACAGGGTGTCCCACCGAGAAAGGGCCAGGAGCTAAAGAAAAAAATTCAGTGCTCTACACAAATGGAACCAACTGTACGTGCTTGCCAGTTGTGTGGTCTATCAAAAAAGAAAAAAAATCATCGCCCCTTGTCAATTAATTAGCGGTAATTAATTTTCTAACTTTTTAATTATAAAAGCTAGAAAGTTGTTTCAATGAGAACATCTGATCTCTTCGGTCACCTGATACCAAAGCCGTTTTCAGAGCAAATCCATTCGATAGATCGTTCGCAAAAAATTATAATTAGAAAGTTAATTATTCAAAGTTAATTAAGACATTGCCTTAGGAGTCTGCTAATGCCCTCCTTGGGAGTACCCTTCAGCATATGCTATATTGCAATTGATTTCATCTCAGAAAAAGTGATAGATACATTTTTAGCAAATATGTTCACATTTCGCTTGGACACCCTGTAGATGCACCTACTCGTATTACAGTCCATCCATCAACTTTACCTGACTTGATTCAAACGCACAGTCACTATTCACGAACAAATGCCCGTAGCCAGTAATCCAAGCCCGAAACACTAATAACAAAGAAAAAAACGCACGTGATCTGTACACAAACAAACGCACGTGGTTTTACTTGCCCGCTACTCTTCTTGCTCTTGTTGCGGAAGTGCGCGTGCGCGGTTTTGAGCATGACGTCACGCATGATACCCAGCACCGAGGAGGTGCATTCCTTCCGGCAAACGCTTGTGGAGTGAGCATATGACGCAAATGACGTAGGGGGCATGTCGGGCTACCGCTCGCTGCTTTTTCGGCACGTGATCTGCAACCGGCACCAGCACCAGCATTCCGTGCTGCACACAAGTTTTCTGTATGAATATTCATCGTAGGACTTGTGATTTCTACCTCACCTACTTTCTTTTCCTTTTTTTTTCGGACCGAAATTTAGCTCCGGATGTACTCCTCGATTACAGCGTCTTTGTTGCTTTGATTTTGATTTTAGAGGTTAGAGTTCGCGTTCTGCTGTGAAAAGCAACTGTCGGTCTAGATTAGCATGCGTGGAACATTTGGACACAATGTTTGCATACTTGGAAATGCAAACGAGATCATGTATTACAAAATCTGTCTCGCAAGAGGAATCTATGCGAAGAAGGCCGCAAGAAATGCATTGCAGTGAAATAAAAAATTCGAAATGGAGGTTAATAAAACTTTTTGGGGCCAAAAGGCGCATTGTAATTGCTTCAACGGAGTCCTCGTGCGCTTACCAAGCCTTTGAGCTAGCCTTTACAATTTTTCCCTTTTAAATGAAATAATATTTTAAATTCGACGACGTCCTAATTTCTCTAGAGACTAAAGAAAAAAAAAGACATAGTGGTTGACCTTAATCGTATTGTCCGTTATATGAATGTACAAAGCGCTTCCGTTGGACACCCTGAGCGTTGCCATCCATCGCCAATGGCTTCCGCTCTATAGAATGAGCTCGCGTTAAATCTTTTTTTTTCGGAAATTTTTGTTGCTGTTTTCGTAGTAAGCACCAGCGTACCGAAAACAATTTATTTTGCTCACGAGCACAAGCGAATGCAAATGTTTGGAGCAGACGCATTCAAATGCAGGACCTCATTTGAATAAAGCCCTCTTCAAATGGGCAAAACAGGGGAAGGGCGAGCAAATTGAAGGTTGCAGCGAACTGCCACTGCATTTACTTTTTCTGTCACCGTGCATAATTTGTACTGAGGATACCCTTCTCGGGAGCAAGGATAAGGGTATTCATCCCGAGCGGAGTTTTCAGAAACTGTGAAATAACGGCTGCAAATTCCTTTGACAAGACAATTGCGTACTTATAACAGGTTGGAGGACTACAGCAAGTTCAGTTGATTTTCGGGAAGTTTGGTGGGGATTGCAGATTGAAGCGTTGAGGAAAGCTTTCATGCCTTACTTTGTCCATGAAAAAGATAATTGCGGAAAACCAAGTGATATTTTTATCCAAGAATAGCAGTATTTTACTAATATCAGTATCGACGTGTAAAATTACATCGTTGAACAAGCACTCAAACCTGTTAATGGAGCCAAGCAGATAACCTCTGCTGCTTTGAGTACTGGAGAAGGACGCCCCAGCGGGTAGACTGAAGATAATAGTTGCAACGAAAAATACACGATCCATGATTCCATTACACACATATACAGATCTACCACGTCACAAATTTTGCCCTTGAACACTAACAGAATTCCATTTTGCATCGATTAAAAGCTCTCGGATATTCAAAATAATAACAACGGCCTGAGTACCTATCAATATAAATTCCAATAAATTCACGTTGTACATTCTCAACTCTGGAGGACGCAATGATAGCCTGGTTTGCTTAAAGGGACCGAAAAGTGAATATAAACCTATCGAAACTTTATGTTCAGCGAAAAGCTTGAACCTTCAAAAGTTCAAATATCAAAGAACTCCGCTGAAATCGCTGTAGTTTTTCTGTAATCGAATTTTCCATGATTACATGTCCAGGGACCTAGTAGGAAACCGAGCAGTCTGTCAACAATTGCATGACCCCGCGCCATCTGTCGAGGACGCATGTAATACGCGCACTTCCGGGCGCTAATTCGGCGAAAACGAAAATGGCAGTGGGCATTTGTGACCACTTTCTACGTCGAGAATGTCGAGTCTCTTGCACATGAGTGCGCTGGAATTCCACATTCGATAACTGTCGCTCACACAGAACTGCTGTTCGTGCGTTGGCGTGCTGGAAAGTGTGTTCTTCGCAGCAGAAGATTCCTCGTCCAGAAATTAATCGGAGTGACATTCGTCCTCAGCAGTAGCTCACCGTGCCGTGAACATGGACTGCTTTGTGAAATTTCCATGTATCAGGGAGAAGCACTTGTGTAAGCCGAAACAAGAGTTGTTTTTTCGTCGTGCAGGTGTTCATGTGTGAAATGCAAACCGACGGATACTACGGATGGATACTACGGTTTTTGCTGCCGGGAGGTAGAGAATGCGTGTGAAAAGCAGGCAGACAACTGCATCAGAACTAACGAATATTTCGAAATACTGTGCCTTGACACCGAAGTACTGCAACTGTCTTTTACATATACATCCGAGAAACCGAACAGCATGGCAACATACACGGCAGCGCCGTGTGGTCTTTACGCGCTACTTGAACGGCAAACTGGACGTAAAACCCTTATTTCTGCAGGTGGTGGTGGTGGTGGTGGTGTGGGTGTGTGGTGAAAGGGCTTGCCGTTGTCGGCCTCACGTAGGTGGGCAACGTCACGACTGACGCCCTGGGGGAATGTGCGTCCTGGGCCGACTTCTAAGGGAACTGTGCCGACATATGTCTGAAAGCGTCTGAGGAAAACCCAGGAAAAACCCCAGACAGCACAGCCGGCACCGGGATTCGAACCCGGGTACCTCCTTATTTCTGCAGGAAATTTCGTTATACCACCTGTCGGCCATTCACAAGAAGGATATGGGCTGCTCCGAGAAAATACAATAGAAAGTACTCCACTGGATCTCGATCTGCGTCGTGCATGCTACTAGGGATGCTTTCCCCTCAGTGTGCAGACTTGTAGAAATGTTGATGTCAGCATATTTTCATTTCTTGCTTGCTGCAACTTTTTCTCATTGCTTTTTCTTTGCTGTCACAGCATATTATAATTACTAGTTTGTTCCTGGAGGGTTAAGTAACCTGTAGGCATAGATGTAGTTGTAGGTTATACTCATGTCTCAATTGTATATATGTGGAGTAAGTAGGATAATTTTAATCAGTGTCATTCAGCTGAACTGTGTTCAGAACCTTTTAGTATACTACTTAGTGACCACGTTTCCAAATGTCAATTAATATTTGAACCAAGATTGGGATTTACACTTAATTAACTCTATTTTGCTAAACGGAGTACTTGTAACTGATTCATTATGAGGGCTGACTTCTTGAGGGCTGACTTCAGGTATTATTAACCCTTGATCTGTGTTCAAAGTTAACCATGCACCATTGGTGTTCATAATACTCCAAAATGGCTAAATAATTTATTGCATAAGTTCTCTGTTACTGTAATTGAGATGTACTTTTGTAAAGTACTTTTAACAGCCCCGTAAACTGCAACTGGCTTCAGTGTGCATGACAAATGCATCGTAACATTTAATTGAAACATAATATAAGAGCAGAAGCAACATTTTGTCACAACTCAAACTATATCTTTCTTTTTTATTGTCCAGAGATTTAGGAAACAGAGTAGGGCTTCCTGCCCTCTAATGTTTCGACGTACTTGATAGAGCTGTAAAACCTGCAACAAAATAAACAAGAGAAGTATAAACAGTTTCTTCTTTCGCTTTTGAATTTAACAAGCTAGTTATATTTTACCATTTGTTCACTGTTGTATTCTCTCTTGGTGAAAAGATTACAGGAACAATAATGCTGCAGATCAAACAATGACCTGTCATCTTGATGAAGATGAGGACATTTCTTCAGGCATGCTAAGTGAGACAAAAGAAAGTACAGAAGGTTGTTCAAAAACAGCATCTATCTTTCACAGCAAGTCTCCGTCGACTAAAACTGTATATATGTGGATGTTACCACATCGTGTAGTTTCCATCCAAAAGTAGGACTAGGCAAGGTTGTTTGGTTGTTGTTGGTAGGTTGTTGACATGTTGATGTGCTATACCGTTATAGCACATCAATATAGATGAGGGGCAAACACAGTAGCCAGCATGGTGGCTGCAAACTCAAGTGAAGATTTATTCAACAGAACAAGAAACCGAAAGCATGAGTAGAAAAAGGCAGTGCCCATGCAGTGTATGGTGAACCACATTAACCTCTGAGAAGGTGGGATCGGAAGAGCAATAAAGAGAAATGACAGTTGCGTCCGAGATAGGGGAACTCTGCAAATTTAGGACCAATATGACGTGGTAACCTTGCATGGCTCACTGCAGCTCTAACACACATTGAACAATTCCAGTAGTGGGGCTTCAAGGACAATGAACTTTTGCTGTTTCATTGGGCATTCAAGTGTAGAGGATGCATCTCTAGAAAATTAATTAGCGTTCCTTAGTCATAACTACATCTCAACAGGAATTATTCTTGTGCCCTTCAAACAAGCTAGTGGCTCTCATCGGTTTCTTCTCCTATTGTTGACGTCATACTAATGTTCTGCACCTGTCCAAAGACTCCAAAAAATGTCACAAAGTCTGCAACACGTAACAAATCTAGTGCTTCCATCTGTAGACTTTGCATACCTGCTTTCAGCTATTTCTGTCATGTCAACTTGAGTGCCTGGATCACACACACACACACACGAAGCAATCTTGCGCCACTTCAACACTGGAAGGCCCCTAAAATTAAATTGTTGATGTTGACAATGTTGAGTACGGGACAAGTAGGATAACATAAGTTAAATGGAATACGTCATCGCTATATTATAATTTATACATGTGTGGCGCCTGTACATACCTAAGACGTTGTGTTGAACTGGTCACCTCGGTGAAGCAAAATCACTAGTTACTGAACATCAGTGTGCTTCGGACGTCTTCGCAATTAGCCTTCTACGGCATCTTCGTAGTCATCGACAGCAAAATGAGCTCAGCACACACGACACGACTGCTACATCTAATAGCCGAGTGTTTCGAACCACATTCGTTTTCGCGCACTCTCCTGTAGAACCTTGTGGTAGAAAACGCCCGCCGCCGATGGTGAACGAACATGATTTTTGCATCCCCGAACACCAAAACTACACCGGGCATATGTAGGTCTCTCGAATAATCGACACAACAGCCACGGACATGTCATTCACTTATACTTTCTGGTTTCTGCTTCGCGCAACCAACATGACCACCCACGACGTAAACAATAAACGCGATAACACAGATGGCCTTGCAGATGGCGCGGCGGATCGTAGCTCGTAGCGGCGAAGTAGCTGAATGCTTTATTAACGTAAAAGCTATGGAAGTGAGCGTCATTTTTAAAATGGCGTTTAGCTGTAAGATAATGTGCGTCAACTTTGTTCTCTACAAAATTAACTCTCACGTGGTAAGGGTTGACCAATCCCTGGGAGCCCTGGACCCGAAACCCAAGTTGCTCTTTTTCGCCGTTCGCTGGCAGCACCGTCCATGTTCCGGCAATCTTCAAAATATTTATACGTAAAAAATATGCCGAATTGAGAAGTAATGCTTTCTGTGTCTTATCAAACAACGATGTTGTGTACGACAGTGGGCAAAAATATGGGGGTTATTTTTCACTTTTCGGTCCCTTTAAACTCTGTATACGTATATCTTACTGCTTTGCGACAATCAATTCTGTTTCCTGCCCGTCATCCCAAATATCGCCCGAGCTTACTGAGAATAACTTGCAGTCGAGTTTCTCTATAAGCGGGTGTATCTACTTTAGAGCACTGCACGGGCCTAATTTGTGCAACGTTGCTACGGCCCGCACGCTGCACGTTACACGCGGCACGTTGCACGGCCCGCAAGCTACGGCCCGCACCCGGCCCGTACCCGACTGTTTCCACGCTCAGGTCCGGTAGCAGCCCGCCTCTGCTCTATGTGTTCTCGAGGCCCGGAGGCGTATTTAGATTTACTAAAGATCACACCGGAACGAGGAAAAGGATGCAGCTAATTGGTGGAGAGTGAGGAGGTACACTCGAACGGAGAGGCTGTGTTTCTCTGCCGGCAACGCTCTGTGCTTGTAGCTTGCTTGCTTGGGAAGGAAGCGCGCACCTGCGCGTGGGCGATATGTATGTACCTCGCGGTTCAAGGGAGACTTATCTCCGCTTTAGTACGAATCCACAAGGTGTTAGTTCCCCTTTCTCGAAATCTCACGCGAACGAAATATGTCAGAACACCTCACCTAACTGACCCTCGTTGAAAGATGAAATGACTTCCAGGGTGCGTCATCTGAAGGGACAAACCAGCCACTCTCTCTCACTCATCCCCCTTTCACTCTTACATTTTTGCTCACTCATACGCACATTCATACGCGGGGATCGACGCAAGCGGCAACTGTTGAACATGAGAGAACTGATGTTCTGAGGCTGGAAGAACATAGAAGGGACAAATACATACAAAGACTCAAACAAATTTGAGGCTTTGTATGTATTTGTCCCTTCTATGTTGTTCCAGCCTCAGAACATCAGTTCTCTCATGACCCTCGTGCCGAACTCTCAGCGCGTCCGCCACAGCAGTGCCCACAAATGTGCGCGAGTACACGAGTGTGAAATCCAGAGCCATTACACGAAATAAGCATGATCACATATAAAGTGATAGAAGTTCACGTTACATGCTAACTCGCTACAATCCTTGCAGTTACTCCTTGATGTTCCTTGCAAGGCAGCACCGAAATATTTTGGTTTTTTATCTGGGCATAGTCTAAGGAACTATCTACAACATGTAAAATTTTCGAGCCAAGTTTTTGGTGGGTTTTTTAGATAAAGGCTTCCGAAATTCGTCATTTTTCCGAGGCATGGTGATACTTAAAAAGGTATCGCTCTTAATAGAGTAGAGTAACAAATTATATATAATTCGATAGCCCCATCAATGACAGATTAAACGGCATAAAGCTCAATCTTATCAGTTTTTTATATCGTCCGCAAAGTTGCAGTGAATATGGTACTTTTCGGCGCATTGAGTCAACTTTGATACTTTTTGGCAGACAAAACGGACACAGCACTGCAAACGCAGGAGTTCATTGTACCCTAAGTGGTCTAAAGCCAGATTAAGAAATTACTACAAGGCGACAAGAAATAGTCTTGTAGGGAACGCTGAAACCTGGGCGCGACGACATCGTCTTATGAGAGGCACTTTTTTCCGCCTCTCCTATTTCCCGAACCGCGCAGCGCACATAATTCGGAAAGCATATATTTCTCCTAACGCAACAGTGTCTCCAACATATGTATAATTTTCCCCCGTTCATACGAGACATCAAGTGTACCGGATTGTATTCAGAATGGTACCGGCCTCGGTGGCTCAGTCGGTAGCGTGTTCGCCTTCTGATCCCGAGATCGCGGGTTCGAACCCGGCCCGAGGCACGCCAGCAACTTGGTGGCAGGGTACAAGTTGCTTAGACACGCCGTCTTCCGCGAGGGACGTTGAATACGGGGTGCGTTCGCATCGCACGTTAAAGAACCCTCAGGTGGGCAAAAGCAATCCACAGACCGACCGCTGTGGCGTCGCTCATGATCTCATTTGTCTCGCGACGTAAACACCCAATTATTATCTATTCAGAATGGGTCAATCCAGCACTCCTCGCTGCACCAGCTGCGGCGTGGTGGCTGATATCCCCCAATGCATCCTACACTGTCGGCAACATCTTCTATACCGTGACTCCCTCCGTCGCCGTGTATCCCAACGTGGCTACAGCACTCTCTCATTCGCTACTCTACTGGGTCTCGTTCCTAAACCTACCGAGTGGACCGTCATCACTGTCCTTCTCCGCTGTCACAAAACTACGGACCTTATCAATACGGACTCTTTCCTTCTTCCTTTTTCCATTTCCTTCCTTTAGTTTTCTTCTTCTTCTCCTTTTTTTGAATAGCAAGCCCACCTCTGTCTGGCTGACATTTCCTTTTTACTTTGTAGCGTCCACCTGTCAGTGCCGCCCGTCGACGACGATCGCAATGAAATGTGACGCGAGCTCACGGGGCTGCTTCTGCGCGCCAGTGCGCTTTCGTATTCCTCCTGACATCGGCAGTCAGTCTGATTGTCCTTCCTTGTCTTCCGAAGTACACGCCACAACTGGTGACCCGACAATGAACGTTTCTCCAGACGCTCCTTTGGAACCGCCTTCTTCTGCACCGTCCGCTTGGACAGGCCCCACAATAGGCGCCGTTGGCGCAGAAGTCCACCTGCCGACGTTTTGGACGAAAAACCCGCGCGCATGGTTCTCGCAGATCGAAGTTCTCCCTCACCGCCCTAGGAATTTACGTTCGCCTTCCCGCGGCCGCCGCCGCTCTCCTTCCGCCCACTCTGATGCACAGAGCCAGCACAACGGCCTCTGCTGGCATCACAGGAAATACGGCGACAAGGCACTGAAGTGCACACGACCTTGTTCCTGGACGGGAAATGTGGAGGCCGGTCGATAGAGGCGCCCTTCGACCGCCGAGTTCGGGTCATCAGTTGTGGCGTGTACCTCGGAAGACAAGGGCAAAACTGTCCTAATGAACTATGCTGGGAAGACGGGACGCCAGAAATTGTGAGGCTGGCTGCGGGGTCAGCAAGGTGCTTGCGGGCGATACTTATGTCGAGCCCGAACTGGTGAAGGAAGTCGGCTACCAGAATTGCGTTAGGCACGTCGACTGTGAGAAACAGCCAACGAAAAAGGCGCCTGAGCCCGATGTCAATGGTGAGGGATCGCAGGCGAAAGGTTGCGATAGGCGACGTGTTGACGGCATGAAGAGTCGAGGAGGAGGGCTCACGGGCGCGATCAGCCCGCGTGGGGGGCACGATGCTCACCTCAGCGCCGGTGTCTACCAAAAAGCGGTGGCCAGCGATTCGGTCAATGACGTAGAACAGGGGGCTTCCTGGGGGGCCGTGGTCGAAGGCCGCCTCTATCGCCGGCCTCCACATTTCCCGTCCAGGAACAAGGTGCGCTCCAGTGCCCTCGTCTCCGTATTCCGCCATTCTGCTCGACTTCCCTTCCGTCGTGAAGCCCTGCAACTTGGCTGTCACCCCGAAGTATGCTGTCACCCACACCATTGTGACGACGGGTCCCCCTCGGCCACGCCGCCTCACCGGCGACCGGCTCACGATCGCCAGCCAAGAGTTCGACAATATGTTGCAGCTGGGTTTGATCCGACCATCGTCCAGTCCGTGGTCTTCACCGCTTCATATATTTCCGAAGTCATCAGGGGATTGGCGCCCCTGCGGGGATTATACAGGGTGTCCGGTGAGAAAGTGTCATTATATTTCTAAAAATAGGTTTAACTTCAGAAAATTATGAAACTACTTGGAATGCACAAACACATACTTTTGCCACAGATTCAGGCCGTTTGCATTAGCGTCACACATTAATTAAGCTAATTTCGCTAATTGAACTTGAAAATTAGCCAACAAAAGATAACGTTTTTCTTGATGAATTCGGAAGCCAATGGCCATAGCACACTTTTCCAACTGAAATCACAGTTTTCTTCTGAAGATTTGTACAAAAATTTGACAGCCGCAAAACAGTGCATAGCTCTCCCCATGGCGCCTTGCGACGTCGCCTGCGACGTTTCCGGTGATTCGCCGCGCCCGTATCTCCCTCCTACGCTCCGTTTCCCAGCCTTCCAGAGCTTACACAGCATTGCTCATCCCGGCATCCGGGCCACTCAGCGTCTCTTGTGTTCCCGTTTCGTCTGGCCGGGCATAAACGCCGACGTGCGACGCTGGACAAGATCCTGCATGGCCTGCCAGAGGGCTAAAATAACCCGTCACACCAAGTCGCCCGTCGGCGAGTTTTCCCTGCCAGATAGCCCGTTCCGTCATCTCCATGTCGACATTGTCAGCCCCCCACTACTCTCCCGCGACTATCGGTACCTTCTTACCATGGTCGACAGGTATACCCGGTGGCCTGAAGCTGTGCCTATCCCCGAAATGACCGCCGACACCGTAGCTCGTGCGATCATCTGTACCTGGATCGCCCGCTACGGATGCCCCACTCGCATTACGACCGGCCAGGGCAGGCAATTCGAAAGCGCCCTCTTCAAGGCTCTCATGACCCTGCTGGGAGTTCACCACATGAGAACGGCTGCCTATCATCCGGCCTCCAACGGTGCTGTAGCATCTCTTATTGTAACATCTTATTGTAACATCTCTTATTGCTCGTGAGGCCCAAGTCACCTCGGTAGACCATCTGCCGATTGTGCTGTTGGGCATTCGTACTACCCTCAAGCAAGATATTTCCTACTCCGCCGCAGAGCTCGTCTTTGGAACGACACTGCACCTCCCTGGGGACTTCTGGCTCGACTCCCAAGCTGAAACTCGGCAGTCTGAATATGTCATGTTACTTCGCCGCTTCTTCCAACGCCTTTCGCCGACCTCCCCCAGGACCCGCAATTCCACCTATCGGTGCCGCCCGTCGACGACGATCGCAATAAAATGTGACGCGAGCTCACGGGGCCGCTTCTGCGCGCCAGTGCGCTTTCGCATTCCTTCTGACATCGGCAGTCAATCTGGTTGTCCTTCCTTGTCTTCCGAAGTACACGCCACAACTTTAATAAAACTTGATGTCTCCACTTAACCATGTCGCGCAGCATGTAGAGTGCAGTAGATTTACACGGAACTCCATTGCACTCCAAAGTGAACAGCTGTCTTGGATTGGGTTGTACTTTGTGAACTTGTGCATACGGTGCAAGTTCTCGCATTCGATTCCGGGGAGGTGCAGCCCTTGCACTACACTCGACCACTCGGGTGGAAAAGGTGCAACGCGAGTGCAGCACGAGTTCACGAAAATACTGCACCGTCTCCGACGTCTGTGCAGCGTTTTGTGTATCGTGGAGCAGACGATGTTAATAGGAAGCTCTCGTTTTTGTCGATGTTTTATCATCGATATGGAGCATGTTGGCATGAACAATGACGAGGAAGCCATGCACAGACGGGTGCACTCCTTGTCATTTCAGCCAAATGAAAATTCATCGGGCACCAAGATTTCGTCTCAAACTTCTTCAGCTCAAGCAAAAGTAAGCTCTTCGGACTTGAGTCCAACCATGTCATCCACTTCACAAGGAAGAGTAAGCTGGAGATCCAAACACACCCCGACGTGTTATAACTGCAAACAGGAAGGCCATGTTGCAGGCAAGTGCCCGGGACATAGGAAGAGTATCCACTCATACCAAGTGGACAACGACCCAATCAAATTTTCATTCCGGCACTGAACAATGGACAGCAAACGCTTATGCTCGCTTATGTCGCAAACGCTTATGTTGCTCGACACAGGAGCAACGCTCAGCGTCATGTCCAAAGCGTTTTGTGACAAGTTGGGCCTCTTGGATCAAGCGAATTACGACGCCCCGGTGTGGAATGCTGACAATACAAAAATTACGGTCATAGGCACCACCCCTGTCACTGTTCAAGTCAAGACATGGAGCTTGAAGGCACCAGCCCTCATAATGGAAGAGTGTTTGTGAAGTTATTGCCTCCATGAAACTTTGCTTGTAGTGGAATTTTACCATGCCTCGAAGTGACCAGTTTGAGTGGCGACTGAAGGCTACTCTCGCCGTGGAGCTGTGGGGAAGAAAGGACTCCGTAATACGCACGGAAGGTCAACCAGATTCGTCACAATGGATGAAGGTCGCGGAACGCAAAACCTACCTTGTCGCTGACCTCGGACCGAGGTGTTGCAGAAAATGAATGTGATTGTTACGATGACTCAGGATTTGGCAGTCGGGTGGGACACTGGTCTCCCCGTGTAAATAAACTTGTATATAGTGTCTACGTTTGCTTCATGCACGGTCGTCAAGGCAGCCACGAACACCAACCCCTTCTCCCGTCATTACCATCATCGACTAGGGGAAAATGTTACTGGCGCAGTCGACAGGATGTTCGTCGTCGACTAGCTTGGAGCAACATTGGACAGCGGTGCACCTTCGCAAGCTGTTCCGTCCTGAGCCAAGGGAACCTCGTCTGAGCAAGTCATCGAGGTTGGAGCAGGAAATCTGCGAGCAGTGGCCTCTAAAGTTCACTGAAGGAGGTCAGGAACAGGCGACCAGTACGGCGATTCGAGTGCGTCGAGGAAGCTGGCGCTGCGCAAAGGCTGTGAGCTACGGGCAGGGATCTACGAACTTCTCTCCACCGAAGCCATTAGAACCGAAGGTGAGAGTGTCTGATCGGTTTTCTCCGGCTTTACCATGTCTATCGTTACGCGATCGCAGAAAACGCAGAAAGGGGTTGTAGAGGAGGAATGCAATGAAGTTCCGGCGGGGAAGGATTCCGACGGTGGCGCAATAGATAGCAACTTTAAATCTCAAATGGAAGCTCAGAATCCATGCTTGATCAAGGGGGGGGGGAGGATAACGTTGGGTAGCTTGAGCTAGAGCGTGTGAAACGAGCACAAATGCAGGCGGGTTCACTGGGTGTCAGTTAGGTAGCTATGCAAAGAAGTAGGGTGGGTGAATATGCGAAGGAATTGAGGGGAGTCATCGCGCCCATGCCTGTATCTGAACCGCTGGTGCCCGCATGGTTTAGGAGCGTTGAGCCGATCTTAATAAATCCCAGCGTCCCGGATGACGTTCAGGGAGCTGTGGTTCTGCCGTATTTAACCGAGAAAATGCGTGCCGTTGCGACACGGTGTGGAGAGGAGAAAATCCTCGCGTTTAGTGAGCTCAAAGAAAAGGTACTAACCGAGCTAAAGCTGACGGCAAACGAGTACAAGCGATTATTCTACGCAGCTCGTAAAGCTGACGGGGAATCGTGAAACCAGTTGGGCTCTAACTTGGAAACTCTGTTCGAGCACTACTTAGATAGTCGAGAGATCAAAACTCTAGAGGACCTTAAACTGCTCGTAGTGTCGGACCGCCTGAAGCAGGGACTACCTGATGATATCAGATCGTATGTCATTCTAAATGACACAGCAGAGTGGCTGAAGCCGCTGTAGGTAGCGCAATTGGCGTCCAATTACGAGGACAGCAACGCATGTCGGGTAAAACGACAAACTAAGGGAGCCAGCGCAGAAGTTGGGGAGGTGAAGACGCCGAAACAGGAGGCAATCCGTGTTGCGGAAACTAAGGGTGCGGAATCTAGACGTAGAGGAAAGTGTCACGTGTGCCACAAGTATGGACACTACAAATACGATTGCCCGGAATCGCAAACCAAGCGCGCAGTGCCTAAACGCGACGAAACAGAGCAGGAAAGTAAGCTTGTTGCGAGAGTCACTGTACTCGCGAGTAAGGACGTTGGTGATGCCGGGGGAAATGCAGGGTTCTAAGTTGGAACAGACTGTGAGATGCTTGAATTCGGTGTTCAATCGTGTGAGAAGACGCTAAGAGCCCGGCTTGACACAGGAGCTGGCATCACGGTTGTCAGGAGAAGCTGCATTCCGCCCGAGTGTGAAAAAGAAAGCTCTAGCGACATGAAGTTAAAGAGCGCGTTCGGGGATATTGAGCCTGCAAAGCTTGTGTACGTGCCGTTGGGTTTGGTCACTGCAAGGGGCGAACGGCGTCAGCAAATGCTGCTGTAGTGGATCGCATGGCAGACGGAGTAGACGTACTGTTGAATCCCGTTGACCACAAAAGCTTGGTTCGGGCGCAGGAGGAGCTTGAGGCTCACGCGAAGGACGTGTTACAAGCGGAAGCTCACGAAAAGAGGACAACAGAAATGACTACAGATCGGACAGAAAAACTAGTGTTCGAGCCCGATGAAAGAGAGTGACATAAAGGCGCACTGTCAATCATGTCACAGTTGCCAGATTTTTTCAAGACCGCGGGCGAGCGATCAGGTACCGATCACTCCGTTAACGCACCCGGAGAAACCGTTTCAGACGGAGTTTCTAGATTGCTTTGGACCGTTAGAACCGCCTTCTTCCCATGGTTACCGATACGCACTGTGCCTCGTACACTCTCAATCTAGTTCCCTCTAACGTTACTCTGATACGCACCTAACTTGTGAAATACAAGTTATTTGTGCTCGATGTAAAGGTTACAGCCCATTCAAAGGTTACATGCGGACGTGCGCTGCCCTCTTACAGGTTACATTGCGAGAGAAACAGTGGCGTTACCCCTAAGGACGGCGTTACGCTTTTGGAGTAGTTACCAGCGTTACTTATAAAAGCGAAGTGGTCCGCAGTTTCGCGAAAGTCGGCAGGTGGAGGTTGCACGTCAAGTGGCAGTTGGCAACAGCGTGTATCAGGAAAAAGCGGGAGGAGCGTTTCGCTTGCTGTGTGGTACCTCGCCGCTTCGACATCCGTTGCATTGGAAACAACGGAATTCAAAGTCACATAGTAAGTAACCTTCTGCATTTGCTATTACATTCTTGCGTAGTTCACTCTCATGTTAGTGCAATGTTGCATGGGCGAAGCTCGCAGGTGGATATATGATGTGACGGACGCACACAGACATTCGAAGTTTCACACAGGGACGTTGCACGGACGCCGGCTGTGATCGTGATGCATTTATTGGAGAAATGGATGAAAATGGACATGCAATGGAAGTAGCATGCTGTTATTGTCACCATGCACGAGCCAAGCATGCAGCACTGAGTGAAACAGGTTAGTAACACGAGGAACGCGCTTTATGCATGCGTTGAGCAAGTGATTGCGTTGCGTGAAACTTCTTGATGCATTCGCTTTTAGTGATCCCAAAGACGCATCATAATTGCGACTGCTTCTTCCTCGTCCTGAATTAGACATTCGTTCTTTTCCTTCACTATTGTTTAAGTCGATTCCTAACCAGTAATTTTAACGTTCGCTTATGGTCTTTTTTTTTTTCTGTCATTGCACTCAAATGTCGGTTATCATCACTTGGTTGCCTGTGACTACATGATAGAATCCCGAAAAGGAGGATAAGCAAGCTGCGCGTTTCCATGTCAGACTTGTGTAACCGTTATCATTTGGCTCTTCGCAGGTTGTTTTGAACTTGAGACCATAGCTGGGCGTCCTCACTCATGAGGACCCTCATGAGAACGCCTCACCCTCACCTCACGAGGATGAGGTGAGGGTGAGTGAGGCCAGACCACGCTGAATGTTCCTCACGAGGACAGTCGTGAGGCATTGCCCCTCATGAGGCCCACCGTGAGGGCCCTCATGAGGCCAGTCGTCGTGAGGCCATCAATACGTGAGGGTACAACGAATTCTGTGAGGAGTCTTACGGATGAGGCCGTGAGGCCCTTTGTGAGGAACCTCACGGATGAGGCCATGAGGCCTTTCGTGAGGAACCTCATGGATGAGGCTGTGAAGCCTTTCGTGAGGGACCTCACGGATGAGGCTGTGAAGCCTTTCGTGAGGGACCTCACGGATGAGGCTGTGAGGCCTTTCGTGAGGGACCTCACGGATGAGGTCGTGAAGGCCTGACGGTCCGTGACGCACCTCACAGATGAGGTGATGGGTTCGGGCTCCTCTTTGCTGATGCCAAACACTAACGTTATATCTCACTGTGACAGTAGCAACTGTTACCAAATTTATCCAATCACTCGACGAAACCCTTAAGCAGTTGAATGCCGCGCAGTATCATTAGTACCAACTACTGACACAGTAGTTCAACGCCGACGTGTCAGGTGAACATGAAGGAAAGTTCTTTTAAGGCTTATGTGCCTACTAGTGACTTGAAGACACGTCACGCCATAACGGTATTCACGAGGCCAGACTCGTGAGGATGAGGGGTCGTGAGGCCATGAGGGTCCTCATGAGAAGAATGTACGTGAAACCATAAGGGCCGTCATGAGGTGAGGGTACGTGAGGATGAGGACTCGTGAGGCCATGTGGGTCCTCATTAGGTGAAAGTACGTGAGGCGCCGTGAGGACATGAGGGCCCTCATGAAGTGAGGACACGTGAGGATGAGGACCTCATGAGGTGAAGATACGTGAGACCATAAGGGTTGTGAATAGCCTCACGAGGTGAAGGCATGTGAGGATGAGGATGATAAGGCCTCTCGGGATCCCGATGCCCTGAGATGAGGTTTGTGAGGGCAAAATTTAAAATGGAATGTGAGGGTGAGGGTGACTGAGGTTTAGTTACTGGTGAGGAAGATTTGGTGAGGGTGAGTGAGGCCAATAAAGTCTGTGCTTCTTGAGGTGAGGATGAGTGAGGCCGCTGGAAAATGCCCACTTATGGTCGTAGACGGTCCCAACGTGTCTGCATCGCAGTACTTTTTTCTCTGCGTCGGGATCGTTAAAAAAAATGGAGCATTACGAAAACGCATCTGAAGCTGTAACAATCTGCTCCGAAAGCGTTATCTGTATCATCCAACTAGCGTTATATAGCTTACGCGTTACGAAAACGCATCTGAAGCTGCACAAAGATAGGCGGTGGAAGGAACATCTTGCCGTGAAGGAACGTCTGTGAAATTTACCATACAGAAAGATTAGAGGAACAGAAGAAACCATCAAGCAAGAATAAGAATTAAATGTTCCATGTTCTGTTCCATGAAAGGCTCAGTTCACTCTCCAAGAATGCTGTCGGGAACTGTCAACTCCACTTTGGAAGATTTCGTGGGCGGCCTTTGCAGAAGGAACATCTTGCCGTGAAGGAACATCTGTGAAAATTGGCATACAGAAAAATTAGAGGAACAGAAGAAACCATCAAGCAAGAATAGAAATTAATTGTTCAATGTTCCATGTTCTGTTCCATGAAAGGCTCAGTTCACTCACCAAGAATGCTGTCGGGAACTGTCAACTCCACTTTGGAAGATTTCGTGGGCGGCCTTTGCAGAAGGAACATCTTGCCGTGAAGGAACATCTGTGAAAATTAGCATACAGAAAAATTAGAGGAATAGAAGAAACCAAGAAGCAAGAATAAGAATGAAATGTTCCATGTTCTGTTCCATGAAAGGCTCAGTTCGCTCACCAAGAATGCTGTCGGGAACTGTCAACTCCACTTTGGTGGAAGATTTCCTGGGCAATTTCGTAGGAGGTCCTTGCAGAAGGAACATCTGTGAAAATTACCATACAGCAAGATTAGAGGAATAGAAGAAACCTAGAAGCAAGAATAAGAATGAAATGTTCCATGTTCTGTTCCATGAAAGGCTCAGTTGTGGGGAAACATTTATTCATGGGTGACCTAGGCTCACTTCCAAAGCCCACCGGGGCCACGCACCGGTTGGTTACTATGGCAACCCACTTCCAAATGTTCATATACAGGCGAGAGGAGGTGACAGGCGACAGATATCTACAAATGCTATGTGGTATGAACAGTGGTATGTACAATGATGCTCACAATAACGTTCACGGCCGGAACTCGCGGAAGAAAACAAGGCCTCCCCAAGTGCCAAGGCAGGACAGACCTCCCCATCGTGCAAAGTCCAGTTCAGTCGCCAGGAATGCTGTCGGGAACCGTCAACGGAAATGCGAGCCAGACTTAAAAAAGCCACTCCTTATCGTGTTTGGTGATCTTGAGCCTGAGTCTAGCGCCACCATTTTACGCGGGCGTTGGTGATAAGGCTGCAACACGTCCATTGTCCAACACTGTGTCCATTCTTTGGGGGGAAATAGGACGTTATGAACGCTGTAGCTCCGAAGCTATTTCATTTTAGTGCAATGAGGGATAGAAGAATGCGCAGATGGCGCAGCGTGTTGGCATACTATGTGCGCTTACAGCGCGGAGAAGACACAAAAAAGAAGAGGAAAGAGGCGTAGACGCAGGCAAGATGGTGGACGACATGCATGAAGAACGAAACCTGAACGTGGGTTCTACGTGGGTTTCTTTCAGTGTTTTCCCTGAAAAATAGTTTTAAAACCACTCAATTGTAAGAAGTGCCGCCAGAAAAACTGCTGGAAATTTCCAACACAATCCGGGCGCACTTGTGCCGAGTAAACGAGGGCAAAATATCAACAAAACATATGCCTCTTTGAGGTAGACCAAACAAAAAGCTATTCCACCTTTTATTTGTATGGGGAACAACGCATTGAACAATATCAAACTGGTTTAACTAATGAGCGTCTATTTCCGCCACCCGCTTACGACGTCGTGTCGTTCGTCGCCAAGTGAAAGCTGGCCCCTATCCAATAGACCTCTCCCTGTTTGTAAACAAATGACGTCATAGTGCTCGAGAGCGCGACTAATTTGGTAGAGTTGATATACTTTCAGGTTAGGAGCTTACAAGGTCGCGCCCGAAAGACCACGTGCGGTCTTGGGGGAATTAATATGGTCCCTGAAAGAGACGCGACCTTCGCTCCTGCGTTTCTTTCAATCAGCGGCAGCGAACGAGTGCCCATTCGTGGAACCCAGTCCTCCCCTTCCCAGTTGTTTCGGTTTCGGTCTGTCTACCAACGTCATGATGACGTTTCTCGGGTAGAGGTCTATATAGAGGGTCGGGGTGGGGTTAATATTGTTGCTCGACGAATGGGAGATTATTTCGCACCAGGCGTCGCGCCGTGTGTTTTCACCGTAGGGTGACTCAATACAAGCTCCCTCTGCAGGGGGAGCTACCATATTCTGGCACCCTATTTCCCCGTAGCTTCAGTCGTGATTATAAACTGTTCAGGGTTTTCTCTCGCACGTAAAATTTGCAATGCGGGCGCTTCTTTCGGAATAAGCTTTCAAATACCGCTGACAATATTAACAGCCTGCCTGCTGCAGAGTACAGTCTCTCCAGAGTCCAGAGCGCTGCCGTTCTACTTGGGGCGGCACGTGGATGACTATGAAGACGTGGCTGTGCTGCCGCGTGCCACTGCCCCTTGCAGCCAGTTCTACCAGCACCGTCCTAGCGTGAGGCCACGATCATCTTCCCGCTGGGACATTCCATCATCGCCGGTCAGGACTCATGTAGAGGAACACCACTTCCTCTACATACTCAACGGTATCACTCCTTTTCCGGAGCGTGGCGCCTTTGACGAACTATCACGCTCCAGCTTGCAGGTCGGAGTGCGTAAGTGTTGCTCTGGACCCGTGACGTACGGGGGAAGGGGACGTCGGAAAACCAATGATACGCCTCGGAAACTTCGCTGGGGAGTGTATCGCGCTCGTGGCCCTGAAAGACCATTTTGTAGAGGCACCGGAGTACGAGGGAGAGAGTACACCGAGCGCGTTGGATAGAGCTGCTACTTAACGTTCCCATCGACATTCTACGTCTTCTTCCTGGAGCGCGGCCTATATGATGGCATATGATACGCGGGGCCACGCACCGGTTGGTTACTATGGCAACCCACTGGCGCACGCATTACAACGCAATAGTGTGATCCGGACTTGGTGTGAACCGGGCTTTAATTCTCGCACTAAGTTAAATAGTGACACATAAAAAATAGAGAGATTAAGTACAAACTCCGCGGCATTTTAATTCTTTAGGAGTCACAATAAGGAAGCATACTCGAAGCTATCCATTGTCAATAATGTCCGCTAGCTGTTTTTCTCCGATTTTTCTGTTTCTTTTTTTCAAGTACAAGCTGTGAGCAAAGGCGACAATACTGTGTGTAAATAGGCAGTGTATAATTTCAGTGCATCCAACATTGTCATAATTGCTTGTGAAGAACAACGTATTCTTCCTTAATCATTTTTCGCATTTCCGGCACCCGATCTGGAAAGGCAGGTTACTCTATTTGTATTGCTGTGTCAAGTGGATCTTTCAGTAATGAATTCTCCACACATCGACCGACTCCGCAATGACTACTACACCACTATGCTTTTTTGCGGTATTTTTATTGTATTTTGGGCGGAGGGCATTTTATGGTACGTAATTACCGTTATTTTTGTATTTTTCTTGTTTTTATTATGTTGTAATGTATTATATGTATTGCGTTGTGAAATCATATTAGTATTATTTTATTAGTATTTATTGTATTATTTTATGTGCATAATTATCACAATTGTATTTTTTATAATAAATACGTATTACTTCGTATTTCTGTATTAGGGCATTTTATGGTAGTACGTAATTACCATCATTTTTTTCCCTCTATGATGTGGTCTAAGGCGAATGCGTCCCACGACTAGTTTTGAGCCCTGAGTCCCCTGATCCTAGGGAGCCTAGGCACCCTATTGGAAGGCGCCGTTGTATTGGGAACTATTAGGGATGACGCAAGGGATATGACAAGAGCATCTTTAATTGAGGGAGAACGCTAGCTCACATAACAAAGAGTTACAAAGTCTTTGGACGTTTCGTCCGTAGAGACGTCGAAACGTCCAAAACCTTTGTTACTCTGTGTTATGTAAGCCACTGTTCTCCTTCTATTAAACATAACTCCTGGTTTCTGGTCTATTTTCAGAAGCCATCTTACAACACATCGTTTTTCTTTCTTTTTTTTTTCTTGTGGCTCGAATTACTCCTGAGCGGGTGGGTGGCCCCGAACGATTTGTCTGTGGGTATTTTCCTGGGCTCCTGAGCCTCCATATCATGGGGGGTGAGTTGGCCAGTGGCGTGGTCAGAGGGAAGATTTCGGGAGTTTAACCCCCGCCCCGAAGTCTTACTGCCCGAATCTGGTAGTGCATTCTGGGAGAGGGAAACGAGGGTGATGTCCTCCTCTCCAACGTACGGTCCCCATAGAATACATCGCTAAATGCTTAATTTTCTGGCTACGCCACTGCAGTTGGCTCACACGTGGCGAAGGGTTATAGGCCGTCTATGTGCAGGTCTCGAGCAATACTGCTGAATAGCTAGTTTTCGAAGATAGCTTGCGCACCCTTACACCCAATGCGGGGTTTGGGTTTTGCGCAAGCGCAGTGGCGACGGCGCTATTGCTTTGGGACCCCCAAACACTTCTCTCTCCTGTGCTAAAACTATTGCGGTTGCTCACTAAGAGGGCACTTCTCTTTCGTACGCACGCGCCCTGTGGTGATAGCACGCTTCACAGGAGACCACCATGAGCGAAGAGAGAGACGTTTGTTAGACTTCACACCCTAACCGTAGAATGCGTTTCGCATTTAAAAAAGTATTCAGTAAATGCGCTGTAAATGCGAGAGAAATGCGTTAGCGCCTTTTCCAGTCCATACTTGACTTTCGGGTATCCACTTCCGGTCTAAATCTTGCTTCCGCTCTAAACACGACTTCTAGTTCTCCACTTCGGGTCTAACCCGACTTCCAGTCCATACTTAACTTTCGGGTATCCACTTCCGGTCTAAATCCGGCTTCCGGTCTAAACTCGACTTCTGGTTCTCCACTTCCGGTCTAACCCGACTTCCAGTCCATACTTGACTTTCGGGTACCCGCTTCCGGTCTAAATCTTGCTTCCGCTCTAAACTCGACTTCTGGTTCTCCACTTCCGGTCTAACCCGACTTCCAGTCCATACTTGACTTTCGGGTATCCACTTCCGGTCGTCTGTTTTTCGTCTTTTTCCCAGTTTCGGGTTTTCGTCATGGATCTTAGCCTCCAGCTCGCTTGCTTTTTAACCATTTTATCTGTATAAATCCGGCTTCCGGTCTAAACTCGACTTCTGGTTCTCCACTTCCGGTCTAACCCGACTTCCAGTCCATACTTGACTTTCGGGTATCCACTTCCGGTCTAAATCCGGCTTCCGGTCTAAACTCGACTTCTGGTTCTCCACTTACGGTCTAACCCGACTTCCAGTCTATACTTCACTTCCGATTCGTGCGAGACTATATTTGCGAGACTGGTCGGGTTAGACCGGCAGTGGAGAACCAGAAGTCGAGTTTAGACCGGAAGCCGGATTTAGACCGGAAGTGGATACCCGAAAGTCAAGTATGGACTGGAAGTCGGGTTAGACCGGAAGTGGAGAACCAGAAGTCGAGTTTAGATCGGAAGCCGGATTTAGACCGGAAGCGGATACCCGAAAGTCAAGTATGGACTGGAAGTCGGGTTAGACCGGAAGTGCAGAACCAGAAGTCGAGTTTAGATTGGAAGCCGGATTTAGACCGGAAGCGGATACCCGAAAGTCAAGTATGGACTGGAAGTCGGGTTAGACCGGAAGTGGAGAACCAGAAGTCGAGTTTAGATTGGAAGCCGGATTTAGACCGGAAGCGGATACCCGAAAGTCAAGTATGGACTGGAAGTCGGGTTAGACCGGAAGTGGAGAACCAGAAGTCGAGTTTAGATCGGAAGCCGGATTTAGACCGGAAGCGGATACCCGAAAGTCAAGTATGGACTGGAAGTCGGGTTAGACCGGAAGTGGAGATCCAGAAGTCGAGTTTAGACCGGAAGCCGGATTTAGACCGGAAGCGTGTACCCGAAAGTCAAGTATGGACTGGAAGTCGGGTTAGACCGGAAGTGGAGAACCAGAAGTCGAGTTTAGAGCGGAAGCAAGATTTAGACCGGAAGTGGATACCCGAAAGTCAAGTATGGACTGGAAGTCGGGTTAGACCGGAAGCGGAGAACCAGAAGTCGAGTTTAGACCGGAAGCCGGATTTAGACCGGAAGTGGATACCCGAAAGTCAAGTATGGACTGGAAGTCGGGTTAGACCGGAAGTGGAGAACCAGAAGTCGAGTTTAGAGCGGAAGCGAGATTTAGACCGGAAGTGGATACCCGAAAGTCAAGTATGGACTGGAAGTCGGGTTAGACCGGAAGCGGAGAACCAGAAGTCGAGTTTAGACCGGAAGCCGGATTTAGACCGGAAGTGGATACCCGAAAGTCAAGTATGGACTGGAAGTCAGGTTAGACCGGAAGCGGATACCCGAAAGTCAAGTATGGACTGGAAAAGGCGCTAACGCATTTCTCTCGCATTTACAGCTAAATCGCCACTGAATATTTTTTTAAATGCGAAACGCATTCTACGGTTAGGGTGTGAAGTCAAACAAACGTCTCTCTCTTCACTCGTGGTGGTCTCCTGTGAAGCGTGCTATCACCACATGGCGCGTGCGTACGAAAGAGAAGTGCCCTCTTAGTGTGCAACCGCAATAGTTTTAGCACAGGAGAGAGAAGTGTTTGGGGGTCCCAAAGAAATAGCGCCTTCGCCACTGCGCTTGCGCAAAACCCAAACCCCGCATTGGGTGTAAGGGTGCGCAAGCTATCTTCGAAAACTAGCTATTCAGCAGTATTGCTCGAGACCTGCACATAGACGGCCTATAACCCTTCGCCACGTGTGAGCCAAGCCGGGACCCTGTTGATTCTTGCGGGAGGAAGTGAGTAAGTCGCGTATGTTACGTGTTCTCCGAAATGTAATAGCCGGAGCATTAGGGAAAATGTCTTTGAGATATTCATCGGCGTGGAGTATGTTTAAATGGCGTTTGAACACAGATCCTACATTACGGAGTGCGCGGTTGTAAGGTGTAATGAAAGTGCATTTATTATGACTTTGTGCCTTATTGGATTCACGAGAAAGCAACCTTTCCCTGTCTAGGGAGGTGGCTCTGGCTAGGGCATTGTCGATGAGTTCGTCGGGATATCCTTGAAGTCATTGCACATGTCCTTTGCATGCTTCAAAAAATCTTGTGTCTTGGAACATATGCGTTTTAAACGTGTGAACTGTCCAAATGGAATGTTTCGCTTTTGGATATTAGGGTGATGGCTGTTGAAATGAGGGTACTGCCGTTCGTCAGTCGGCATCTTATAGAGATCTGTGACGAGTTTACCCGACTCGAGAGAAACAGTGACGTGTAGAAAGCTGATTGAAGTTTGACAGTAATTGCACGTGAATTTGATGGAATTGTGCCGTCAGTTAAAATGATCAAAAATGAGAGTAGAGAAGTTTCGTCAGCTGTCCAGATGGCAAAAATATCATCGATGTATCGCAGGAATACTAATGGTGTCACTGGAAAAGACTCTAAGGCTCTTTGTTCAAAAAGCCCCATGAAGAGGTTTGCGTAATTGGGTGAGACACGGGAACCCATCGCTGCGCCATGAACTTGGACATAATGTTTGTCATTAAAAACAAAGTTGTTGTACTGCAAGACTAACTCAAGAATACAGATAATGGTTTTAGTTTGTAGAAGATCAGACGGAAAGGAGGAAAGAAAAAGCTCTACAGCGTTAACACCTTCATCATGGGGAATATTTGTATATAATGACGTCACATCCATAGTTACCAGTATAGCGTTGTTGAGGTTAGGAGAAATGTTATTAATGGAATTTATTTGGGCAAGGAAGTCGTTAGTGTCCTTTACATAAGAGGGAAGTTGTGGAGGAATATGCTTGATGCAGTGATCTAAGACGAGGGATATTTTCTCAGTCGGTGTATTAACACCCGAAATTATAGGCCTGCCAGGGTGGTTACTTTTGTGCATCTTAATAAGGAGATAAAAAGAACCAGGCGTGGTGTTCTTCGGCTTAATAAAGTCTGCCATATAGCGCGGGAGAGAGTTGTCTTTGGTAAGTTATAAGATCTTCTTGTTAATTATTTGGCAGAATAATGACGTGGGGTCGCCATCAAGAGGTCTGTCTCATCATCAAGGTGTTTGTTTGCCTCATCTATGTAGGCCGATGCATTCATAACGACTATTCCGCCACCTTTGTCAGCAGGTCTAATGATGATATCTTTACGTCTCTTAAGATTCATTAAGGCCGTCCTTTCTGCTTTAGATAAGTTAAAATTTTTAGCGTTGTTATCAATGACAGTTAGGCATTTAATATCGCTATAAACCGCTCTAATGTAATTGTCAATCGTGGGGCTTGTTTTCGACGGGTCTGGTGTCCAGCTTGAGGGTTTCTTAAATGGTGTTACCTCTGTATGTTCACTGCCGTGGAAAAACGTCTGCGGGTGCATTCTACGACATAAGCTTAGAAGGTCACTTAGGATTTCGAAATTGTCAGTGCTGGGAGGGGTGGGCACAAAGGTGAGACCTTTGGACAACACATTTACTTCTGCTTTGTTTAATGGTACGTCAGCGAGATTGAATACCACGTTGTTTGTGGCTGAACTGGGATATGTATGAGGTGTCAAAGCATCGCAAATATCAATATCCTCAATCGGAGTGAGTTGAATGCCGTCGCGTTTCGCCTTCTTGGACTTAGTGCGTTGCAGGACGGAAAGTTTACGGACACAAAAAGAGCGCAGCGAATCCAGCTCTTCCGGCGATAGTACACGGCTAAGTTGTCGAAGTTGATTGTCTGTGTCCTTAATGACATGTGAGGCTTCATTCTGTGAAATTCTGATGAGGCTTATGGAAGCATGGGTCAAGATATTGGACCAACTTTTGGAATTACGGGGAGATTTAAATTTAAATGAGGAACATGCACTGAGCAACAAACCTTTAGGAACAACGTTTTGTCTAATGCAATCGGTATAAAAATACAAGTGGGAAACAAACCTTGCTTTCTTATCTAACCATTTACGAGCCTTCAGGGAAGAAGGGGATTTTGAGTTGTCCGAGATGAGTCAACGTGAACTTGAGCTTCATGTGCTGTACCGTGAAGTGCGGCCCCTCCCGAAGACGAAGGGGACGTAGGCTTCGGAAAGTTGGCGTTGGACGCCGGGCTAACTGGCGAACTGGAGACAGGGATGACACTTACAGTGGGGTGCACAGTATCCAAACGAGGACATTCACGCACAGTTATTTTTGATTCTGCATCGCTGGAAACTTGTACATTGTTTTTCTTCACGTTCTACGATAACAGATATAACTCAGTTCCCATAAGAACTTAACTCCAACACTGCATACACATCCGCATTATCATTATTATAAGGGTGTGTCCCGTAAGACTGACCAGAATTTTTATAAAAAGCTACGAGAGCAGTACTTATAGAGTGTATTTTTTGGCAGTTGAGTTCAACGGCCAGGCGGACATCCTCTCGAAGAAAGTGTGCAACTACAAGATGAATAAATACCTAAAATTCATTAATTAACTTTTTAATTATGGGATTTCTGGCAAAAGCGAGATGGCAGATTGAGAGACCATCCTAGTTGCATACCATTTCACGTTTAACAAATCCTGAAACCCGCAAGTGCGTTAAAATATCCATCCCCGAATTTTGATATGCATATGTGGCGAAACGGAAAGCGCGGTGACCGTGAACGCGGGGAGTACAGCAGTGATGCTTTCTACGACCCTTTTCTTCCTTTTCTTCTTCTTCTTCTTCTTTTTTTTTTTTTTTTGCTTGGATCCTCAACGTCCGGCGCGGACGGCGTGGGATCCGTATAGCCACGACCATGTTCGAGTGCCGATCTAGATTGTGTGTAGCAGTGGGAACGGGTATTAGAACCAACCACCATTCATAATAATATCCGTCAATGTCAGATATTCATCAATATTGATATTAATCAGAATCTCCCTAAATCAGAAGAGATAATTACCTTATTCTGGGTAGTGTGGTAAGCATAAATTGAGAAGTTACGCGTCAAAAAAGAACTCGTTACGAGTTAACTTAATAACGAAGTTCTTCATCCTGAAATGTAACTCGCAGTTACTGAGTTACTTAAAAAAAGAACGAGTTATTTCCAAGTTACTTCGGACACAAAATAGCATTACGCAAATGCAGCGCGCGTGAGCAGTTGAGTTAGGCTGAGTTGCCTGGCGGAGGAATGCAACACGCTTAGATCGTTTTCGTTTATGCCCAACATTAGACCTCTCCCTGTTTGTAAACAAATGACCTCACAGTGTTCGTCAACTCCAGAAATTTGGTAGAGTTGAACCACACTCTTAAAAATTAACTTCACCATTTTTGTGACACTTATGTTGTTCATAATAGTCCCAAAAAAGGCGTACACCTCCCATTTTCAACAAATCGGGACAGACAACAATACCATTCCAGATAATGGTTGGCTAGGAGCGTGCTATACGGTGAAGTTCATTTTTAAGAGTGTACGCTCGAAGCTAGAGGTGAGCAAGGTCGCGCCCGAAAGCCACGGTCTTGAGGGGATTACGATGGCCCCTTGAATGGGACGCGTCCTTCGGTCCTACTTTCCTTTCAATAGAAGACAGCGAACAAATGCCCGTTTGTGGAACCCAGCCCTCTCCATCCGATTGGTTTCGGTTTCAGTCTGTCTATCAACGTCATGATGACGTTTTTCTGGTAGAGGTCTATTTGAACGTTATGCATCTTACTCCTTCTGGGCGTGCAATGCTTCGGCTTCATTTCAATGGCAGCGGTTCTTACTTCCTGAATAAAATACTGTCATTGATTGGATGTCACGTTTTATGGCAGAAAAAAAAAGCAATGAAGAAACCGGAGGGACACCAAGAAAATATGTAGACGTGAGGGAAAACCGAATTAAAAGTAACTTGGAACTTCACTTACTTTGGCAAAGTTACATGAAAAAGAAACGAGTTCCTCTGAAAGTTACCACGGCGCAAAAGTACCGAGTTAAGTTACAAGTTACCAAAAAAGGAACTTAGTTACAGTACCGAGTTACTTGTAACGAGTTTACTTGTGGTACTCGTACTGGGACTCGTACTGGTGGTGGTACTGGGGGTTTACTCGAACTCTGGTGGTAAACATACAACGTGTTACGTTATAACTATCTATTTATAGCGTCGTGTACATCTTGGAGTAGGAGTTACGCCCCAACCGGCTGTATGTCGCGCGCTTGATGCACGAAAAGAAAAATTAAACAAAAGAGGGACATGTGTCAGATTGCCACACGCAGCCTTACACAGTAAATTCTGAAACTCCCTCTTCTCACAAAAAAATACATATATAGTTTCATGAAATATACACCACTTTCTATTCTATGGACTGTAGTGAAAAGTATAATATCCGTGTTTCAAAAGGGGTATAAAGATATACACCTTCGTTAACCCCAGAAGGTGAAATTAAAAAAGGTGTTAACCACCTCTTGCACCATTCTGCACCTTGTCTACGCTGTTTGAACTCCAATCGTGTCATCGTGTCAAAAATGGTGTTTTGAACACAGGCAAATACTGTCAACCCTCGTTTTATGAACGTTCGATCTATGAATTTCCTCGCTTTATGAACAGTTCGTTGTGAAACCAACCGTATTCTTCTAGTTATTTAAGACCTCGATTTATGAATTGCCCCGTTTTGTGAACTGTTTTTTCGTGAAACATTAGCTGTTCATCAGTCGAGGTTTGACTGTATAATCAGTTGCTACAGTGATGCAAACAGCCGTCACCTTGCTTCGCGATGCCAGTCGGTCGTGGCGCAGCATAAAACGAAACGACTCAGAGCGTGTGGTCGTCTCAGCGAAACCGCGTGTCCTACAACTCGTAGTGCGCATGCTCGACACTCGGATCGGTCGTTTTATTAGTGCAAAAATGTAGGTGGTTATAGTCTTCAATGACAATGGCAGCGGCAGGTCAAGTAAAACACACCATGTCTGATAGAAAGGCATATCTGTTCTCTAGCGCTGGCTGCCTTGAAGGTACTGCAGATGCAATGTGAGCTGCTGAGGCGTATGTCCGTCTCCGTCACGAAAGTGTCTCGCTCCTTCGTACTCTAGAAGCGGGTTTTAAGTTTTGGGTTATACAGGGTGTCCCAGCGGACATATTTAAAAAAAATATACGCATCACTTTTTCCGAGATGAAATCAATTGCAATATAGCATATGCTAAAGGGCTATCCTTAGGAGGACGTTAGCAAACTCCTGAGGCAATGTCTTAATTAACTTTCACTAATTAACTCTTTAAATTATAAAAGCTACGAAGTTGTCCCATCTGGTCCCTTCGCTCACCTGATACCGGATCCGTTTTCACAACAAAAATCTGTTCGATAGATCGTCCACAAAAATTTGTGAAGGCACACCATATTTTTGTTTATTTTGTTTATTGCGCATCTTCGGAGACGCGACTTTCCTTCACCGACAACGTGAGAGAGTGAAAGAGCACACTATCGCCTCTTGCGTCCTGGAAAAAGATTAAAAGAAAGCAGAAAATGCAACCCAAGATAAGGGCAGTTTCGATAGAGTCACCCGATACATTTGTTTTTGTTTTGTTTCCGCAAGTTAAAGCTCATCTTCGACGCATGAGACGGTACTGTGCTCCTTCAGTCTCTCACATTGGGGGTGAAGGAAAGACGCGTCTCGGAAGGTGCGCAATGAACAAAATAAAGGAGAAACTAGTGTTCCTTCACGATTTTTTTTTCGGACGATCTATCGAACGGATTTTTATTCTGAAAACGGCTTTGGTATCAGGTGGCTGAAGAGATCAGATGTTGTCATTGGAACAACTTCGTAGCTGCTATAATTAAAAAGTTAATTGTTGAAACTTAATTAAGACATTGCCTTAGGAGTCTGCTAATACCCTCCTAGGGAGTACCCTTCAGCATATGCTATATTGCAATTGATTTCATCTCGAGATAAGTGATAGATATATTTTTGAAACAAATATGTTCGCATTTAGCTGGGACACGCCGTATAATGCTGCGATCGTAATGAAAGCGGATCGTAATGATCGGATGGATCTGCACGCGGAAAGGAAGACGCACGAAGCTATATCAGTTTTAGTGGTGGATATTATACCGGATGATCCATTTATTAGTACATGCACTTATCATTGGCATTACCATAATAGGGGCAAAATGGGCTTGCCAATAGAGGCAGCCCATATTGGTCCAAAGAGGAGCCTGGAGGCTCCTCTTTGGACCAATATGGGTCTTCCTTCCGCGTCTTCCTTTCCGCGTGCAGATCTTCTAACAGGTCCACGTTACATCGCGTTTAAAAGAAATGCTGCCTCGGCCTTAAAATGAAGAGCAGGTGCAGTGACCGTCTTCCTTAAGGATCCAGGTAGTCGGACAGAATTATCCATGCGAAACATCTCATGCACTTCACATTGCACTTCTCATGTGAAACCAATATTCCCAGCCCATATGGAGCCGATATTGGTAAACCTGGTAGCCCACATTGGTCCAGTATTGGTATGCTGCTTGGGAAATGACCGAGCACAGCATACGAGCCGTGCTGCAGTTCCATCATGAACACCATTTCAAGTGCTGTATTCAATGCAAAACATCTATCAGAAATCTGTTCTCTCTTCAATGCACCACTTAAAATGGTGTTCCATGTAAAAAAAAAAAAGAAAAAGAAAAAAGAACACACACAAACAATTTAAAAAGCGTACAGGAGCAGTGCCACTTTTGGAGTGTAGCAAAAGGAGTGCGCTATATGGGACACTGGTCGTTTACACTGGAAAAGGTGTTCCTGAATTCACTTTGCATTCTCTTCGATGTCACATAGCAGACACGCTGCTTTAATTGATACGCAATTCTTTCGCACTTTGCAAAATGCGGGCCACGTGAACATCACACCCGGCACTGAGCAGTAATTAGTTTAATGCATAGATATTGACAGTCAGTCGATGGCTCGCTTTGAGTGTCGTGTTTACTTGGCTAACGCTTCGTTAAACATGCGGCAGAGCCGCGTGGTGTCACTTGTAACGTCATACGTAGCTGCAGAAACAGTGCACGAATGGTTCTGTGAATCAGGGTACAGGATTACGCCGGGCTGTCATCTGCTCCTCTGACTTCAGGGTATTACACTGAACTTGTGTAAAGTCAGGGGATTACACTGCGACACTAGTGGCACTTATGGGAGCAATGAGGTGACATTTAACGTTGCTCGACATCCTGCCTCATCTGTCAAGCTGTCCACCAGGAGTCACAATGCAAAATATTTTCGATCTGCGGTGCGTTATAACTCTGCAATCGAATTTACAAAAAACACCTCCCGCGGCATAGTGGTTAGGATGATCGCTTTCCACGCTGAGACTGGGAGGTGACACGGGTTCGAATCCTGTCACCGGCTGTGCTGTCTGAGGTTTTCCCTGGGTTTTCCGAAGATTTTCCAGACGAATGCCGGCACAGTTCCTCCTGAAGTCAACCCAGGACGCATACTAACCCCATGTCCCCCACTCCTTCCTGCTGTCCTCTGTCCACGTCTGTACGCCGCTCATAGCCACAGTTGCTTCGCGGCGCTAACACGGAATAAAAAAAAGAAAAAGAATTTACAAAAACAGTCTGAGAAAGGAGCCGCAGACGACCGACACGATTCACTGGATGTTCCGTGCTTTGTTTCGTTGTTTTTTCTTCGCAGCTCACGCGGCGTTTATACATGCTTGAGCTGTGTCGCCCTGCGCAACTCGTCACGTGAGGGGAGTAGCATAGGGACTGTGCGACAAACTGGTGGCGCCGCGATGCGGCCTCCGGAGAAAGTACCTTGCGTGATAGCCGCCGGGTAGCCAGCTTTGTTTACATGTGAAGTGCGGGTATCTTTTTTGCCACAGCATCGCTAACTGTGCCAGCACCTAAAAGAACTCTTCATTAGGGACCAGATGTTTCATTTCTCGTGATTTCTACGCTTCCAATACCACCGAGGTCACTAGACTCGCAGCGAATAGCGTTTGTGACGCGCGTTCGGCCATTGCATGAGGTGTGCACAACATGAGCGAATATATTCTATTTCTTTTGTTCTAGTTTCAATGAAACTCAATGAGGACCTGCAAAATGATCAATGATTTATAGTTGCCACTTTCGTGACGGTGAAACGCCACTGGATACTGTATCACCATCAAATGCACCGACCAAACGGCAACCTATTTCGAGATAATGATTGAGGTGTTTCATCGCCAGTGCCCAGAGCCGATATTGATCTCGGTATGACGAGTCTCACAGTGAGAACAGAAGTTCTATGTTGTCCAAAAGGTTTAGTATTTACTCACCGACCATTTCACAGCTGTCGTCCCGCAAGCTTACGGGGGTAGCCGAGGTAAAAACTCATATACTTTCTTCTTTGAGGATCTCTTTAGAGTTATTGTATCTGAAGATACTGGAAAAACTGCAGTACAAGTTCAGGCAATAAGTTGTGACCCCACGTGTTTATTTGTGTGGATAAAACGGACGCACGATGTAAATTTCAGTGACGAAGCTATGTGTGTGCAAAGACGACGAAAGGAACACAAGACTCAGTCAAAAACATATTACAAATGGCTGGAGTCAGAGGAATACACGTATATAACCTTCGCTAGCAAGCCATTTTGTGAGGAGTCAAATAACCATCCTCTCGACGTATCACTTACAGGTGTTTTGACCGGGCAGACGCGAGTGGCTGTTTCCGTACTTCCGTACTGTTAGATGCATTATAAATACGGTGGTTGCTTCTGTGCAGTCTGTCTCCATTCTCTTCGTTCGTGCCCCAGAAAGGTTCCACATTATTTGCACTTCAAAAATTAGCCCTTCTAATTACGGAGGTCGCCACGCAAGCTACGGTTCCACTTGAGAATGCATAGAACGGGCGGCGTGGTATCACGTCGGATACGTCCAAGACCGCCACTGGCGGCGCTGTCGCGACGGAGCAGCGCGCCCCCTGTAGGTGTCGCACGGTCGCTATAGGTCACGCTATCCTCTCGTTCTGCGATGCGCTCTTTTCACGAGGAGAAGGATTTTTCAACGGTGTGTGCGGAACAGAGCCCTCGCGCTCGGTCTGTGGGTCGTCAACGCTCATCGTTCTTTCGCGGGAACTCATTTTATTAGTTGTAGAACACTGCACAGAAAAACGAAAACAATTTTGGCGGTCACTTCAGTGCTCCTTTAAGGTTTGCACGAACGGACCAGTGAAAGCTCCTGTCACGAGGGTCGGGGGTATTCAAATCGCCGTATAGCTTCTATAAACCCTATCCCCGAGACTGATAGAGGTTAGACCTGCCAATGTGTCGGAGGAAGGCAGATAGGCGGACGCGTGATACAGGAAACGACTTTTTTAAGCAAAACGGTTTACTCTGTATAGATACGATGCTACACTGAATGTACACACGATAATTGCAAACAATATTGAAGAGGAAATACACCACACGTTACATGCGTGAAAACCAAGGAAATACACGCCCTACACTGGGGATAGCCGAGTTATCACTCAAACGGGCCACACAGGCACTACTCCAACCAACTTAAAACGGCCCCACAGGCAACACTCGCGGTAACTCTTACAACGGCCACACAGGCAACACTCGCGGCAACTCTTTCAACGGCCACACAGGCATTACTCGTCGTAACTCTTACAGTGACAGTCAATCAAAACCAGAAGTTCTTATCTGGCAAGGCAGGAAGTCCTCGGACTTAGGGAGTTGCTCGAGGCTCACAAAACTTGGGGTATGGCGGGAGACCCGACGAATCTCACGTCGATACCAGGTCTGTTCCACACGGAACACGACACTTCATCGCACAGGTGAAACTGAAGACCTTCCTTTTCCTTAACTAGACAGACTTGCATCGTTGATCTTAACTGTACTAACTCATAGCGTAGTCCCCATACCCGACGGCCCTTCCCTGACCTATTGCCGCCAAAACCCTCCGGCCATGACCTCGAGGGGCCGTGCTCCGGCGCACAGACTGTTCCGAAAACATAGCACGCTTCCTCGTGGAACAAACAGCCATCTTTAACTGTTATACTAAAAAAATAAAAAAAGAAACGCATTTCGCTTCGCCCGGTGTCTGCCCGCTCACAGAACGCTCCTGTTCACAGCTGCGTTAATTAGTATATGACCGATTCCCGGGAAACAGGAAAACGTCGCACGTTCTGAGAAATGCTGCCCCCTCCCTTACATGTTGCGCGTGTCGTCGACGCTCCCCTTCTTTATTGCCTTTCTCCCCTACTTTTCTATTCCAGAAGTGGTCAATTCTGAGCCTGGATGCTTTCTCCTGTCTCAACTTCTTTCTCCAACAAAACAAAACTGCAAACGACCAAATTCAGGTAACGGCAATCTCAAAAAGTGAAAACGCACGAATATATTTGTCGTACTGTGACAGCTTTCTCCATCGTTTTTGGCTGCAGTGGGTTGTACGGCAAATACCTCGCTTTTGCTCAAGGTCAATAATCGTAACTCACTTATGTAGCGCGGTAAACGGCTTTGATCTGCACACGCTCTGGAGAGTTCTCAAGCACTTGAAAGGACGCGCAAGAAAATGAATGAAATCGTCTACGTCAAAGCAACAATGCCAGAGAGTCACGGCCAAGCAGACGGGGTCGGGCTTCCAAGCTCTCTGTTGTTTCTTCAGGGCGAACTGATTTCAGCTGTGATGAGACAGAGACGTGTCTCGAGACAGACAGCTTAAAGGGACCGAAAACTGAAAAATAACCCCCATATTTTTGCCCACTGTCGTGCACAACATCGTTGTTTGATAAGATACAGAAAGCATTACTTCTCAATTCGGCATATTTTTTATGTATAAATATTTTGAAGATTGCCGGAACATGGACGGTGCTGCCAGCGAACGGAGAAAAAGAGCAACTTGGGTTTCAGGTTCAGGGCTCCCAGGGATTGGTCAACCCTTACCACGTGAGAGTTAATTTTGTAGAGAACAAAGCTGACGCACATTATCTTACAGCTAAACGCCATTTTAAAAATGACGCTCACTTCCATAGCTTTTACGTTAATAAAGCATTCAGCTACTTCGCCGCTACGAGCTACGATCCGCCGCGCCATCTGCAAGGCCGTCTGTGTTATCGCGTTTATTGTTTACGTCGTGGGTGGTCGTGTTGGTCGCGCGAAGAGAAGTGAATGACATGTTCGTCGTGGTTGTGTCAATTATTCGAGAGACCTACATATGCCTGGTGTAGTTTTGGTGTTCGGGGATGCAAAAATCATGTTTGTTCACCATCGGCGGCGGGCGTCTTCTACCACAAGATTCAACAGGAGAGTGCGCGAAAGCGAATGTGGTTCGAAACAGTCGGTTATTAGATGTAGCAGTCGTGTCGTGTGTGCTGTTCTCATTTTGCTGCCGATGACTACGAAGATGCCGTAGAAGGCGAATTGCGAAGACGTCCGAAGCACACTGATGCCCAGTACCCAGTGATTTTGCTTCACCGAGGTGACGAGTTCAACACAACGTCTTAGGTATGTATAGGCGTCACACATGTATAAATTATAATATAGCGACGACGTATTCCATTTCACTTATGTTATCCTACTTGTCCCGTACTCAACATTGTGAACATCAACAAATTTAATTTTAGGGGCCTTCCAGTGTTGAAGTGGCGCAAGACTGCTTCGTGTGTGTGTGATCCAGGCACTCAAGTTGACGTGACAGAAATAGCTGAAAGCAGGTATGCAAAGTCCACAGATGGAAGCACTAGATTTGTTACGTGTTGCAGACTTTGCGACATTTTTTTTAGTCTTTGGACAGGTGCAGAACATTAGCATGACGTCAACAAGGGGAGAAGAAACCGATCAGAACCGATCAGGTATAAGAATAGTTCCTGTTGAGATGTAGTTATAACTTTATGACTAAGGAACGCTAATTAATTTTCTAGAGATGCATCCTCTGCACTGGAATTCCCAGTGAAACAGCAAACGTTCGTTGTCTTTGAAGCCCCACTACTGGAATTGTTCAATGTGTGTCAGAGCTGCAGTGAGCCATGCAAGGTTACCACATCATATTGGTCCTAAATTTGCAGAGTTCCCCTATCTAGGACGCAACTGTCATTTCTCTTTATTGCTTTTCGATCCTACCTTCTCAGAGATTAATGTGGTTCACCATACACTGCATGGCGCTACCTTTCTCTATACTCATGCTTTCGGTTTCTTGTTCTGTTGAATAAATCTTCACTTGAGTTTGCAGCCATCACGCTGTCTACTGTGTTTGCCCCTCATCAATATTGATGTGCTGTAACGGTATAGCACATCAACATGCCAACAACCTACCAAACAACCTTGCCTAGTCCTACTTTTGGATGGAAACTACACGATGTGGTAACATCCACATATATAAAGTTTTAGTCGACGGAGATTTGCTGTTTTTGTACAACCTTCATTGTACATTTCTTTTGTCTCATTTAGCATGCCTGAAGAAATGTTCTGATCTTCATCAAGATGACAGGTCATTGGTCGATCTGCAGCATTATTGTTCCTGTAATCTTCTCACCAACAGAGAATACAAAAGTGAACAAATGGTAAGATATAACTAGCTCGTTAAATACAAAAGGAAAAGACAAAACTGTTTATACTTCTCTTGTTTATTTTGTTGCAGGTTTTACAACTCTATCAAGTACGTCTAAACATCAGAGGGCAGGAAGTCCTACTCTGTTTCCTAAATCCCTGGACAATAAAAAAGAAATATATAGTTTGAGTTGTGACCAAATGTTGCTTTTGCTCTTATATTACATTTCAATTAAATGCTACGATGCATTTGTAGTGTACACTGAAGCCAGTTTCAATTTCCAGGGCTGTCAAAAGTACTTTACAAAAGTACATCTCAATTACAGTAACAGAGAACTTATGCAATAAATTATTTAGCCATTTTGGAGTACTATGCACACCAATGGTGCATGGTTAACTTTGAACCCAAATCAAGGGTTAATAATACATGAAGTCAGCCCTCAAGTCCTTCTTTACAAATGTTAGTTGGTGACGTGATAACCCAGTCAACACAACATTGCAAATTCAACGCTGAAAACACGTTGAAAATCAACGATGTGAATGCAGGGTCAACGTTAACAATTAACGTTGATTCAACCTGGCTAATGTCACAGCCAGAAACGGGTTAAATTAACAGCGACCAGAACGCATATTCCACGTAACTGAAACGTAGTTTACGCGTGAATTCAACGTATACCAATGTTGAAAAAGTGGAATAATCAACAGCAAACTGACAACGTGTAATTAACGTGCGATGAAAATGCAAATTACACGTAACTACATTTTTAATTATTATTGAATACATGTTATTTCTCGATGCTTTTATTTCACAAATAGGCATAATGTTCTGATAATAGTCATAAATAATGACACAAGAATATGCTTGCCGTAAGGTTTTATTCTCCTTACATTTGATTAGCACTGCTACATTTTTCCATACTCTCTTGTGAACAATAAAGACAGTTAACTGACCGTTCTAATTGTTGGAATGCACAAGAACCTCGCGGGAAACCACGTCGTTTCGGCATCCAGGCTGTCTTCTTTCTTTGCGACTACGCCTGCATAAAAGTGAACACAAACAAAGCAAAAGATCAATTCGAACAGCTAAGAGAAAACTTACGTTACATCTGTGTACAGGCTCGCCCTTTGCTCAACATCTGCCTTTCTTTCACGCATCGCTCTCTGTCCTGAAATACAAGTGACGATAATTATCACACGAATTTGAAACGGCCAACAACGCTGAAAAACAATTCGGGAGCTCACCATGTAATAGTGGCCCTATTTGCACACTCTACAAATTTAAACACAGTTATGAACTCAAATCCGACGTGCACATACCTGCGCTTTCTCCGAATCACTCATAAACCGCACACACTGGACTTGCTAGCAGCGGCGATAATCTCTGAGTCAGCTTCCTGGTAGTAGAGAGCCCGTCGTAACCGTCATAACCGATTCGTATATCCCAGCAGTGTGAGTGAAACCTGTGCTTACCGATATCACAGTCACCAGCACAACCCGGTTCGAAACCAAAACAAGCCACGAAACAAAGAAGAAGGAGCCGCAAAAGCGAAATAAACTTGAAACGCCAGCATCCATTAATGGCGGTTACGATCTGAGGAGAATGGCGTCTGGTGCGGCTTCCCCGATTCTCGCTTTGAAAGGAACTGACTTGAATTGGATCCTGGATGGGATTGGATTGGATAATGCAGTTGCTTTACGTACGATAAATCAACGTGATTTCTACGTGTACACTTTGCATGTGAAATCCTGAAGTAAAACTTGTGCAGAAACAACGTTGTTCGTTCTACGTTTTCGGTTACGTTAAATTCCAGCGTAAGTATCAACGCTGTCATAACGTGCTCCATTCCACTGCTGGTATATGAGTGTTGAATCAGCGTTGAATTCCTGCATTACAATTAGCATGTTGAAATTTTACGTAAAATCTGCGTGAAATTCATGTTCTCAATTCACGTTTCACATTGTTCAACGATATTCAACGTGGATTTTACATTCTGACAACCATGTGTGTTGACTGGGAATGAATCAGTTACAAGTACTCCATTTGGCAAAACAGAGTTAAGTGTTAAATCCCAATCTTGGTTCAATTATTAGTTGACATTTGGAAACGTGGTCACTAAGAAGTATACTAAAATGTTAAGAACACAGTTCAGCTGAATGAACCTGATGAAAATTATCTTACTTACTCCTCACATATACAATTGAGACATGAGTATAACCTACAAATACATCTATGCCCACAGGTTACTTAACCCTCCAGGAACAAACTAGTAGTTATAATATGCTGTGACAGCAAACAAAAAGCAATGAGAAAAACTTGCAGCAAACAAGAAATGAAAATCTGCTGATAACATTTCTACAGGTCAACGCACTGATGGGAAAGCATCCCTAATAGCATGCATGACGCAGATCGAGATCCAGTGGAGTACTTCCCAGGCAGAAATCTGGAATGGGACCATTTCAAAATGGTTTAACGAACTGGTCCCACTCTGGTAATGGTCCCACTCTGGTCCCACCCTAGTAATGGTCCCACTCTGGTCCCACTTGCCAAGTGGTCCCATGGGGGACCAGTTCGTTAAACCACTTCAGAATGGGACCACTTCAAAGTGGTTTATTGGACAGGTCCCACTTTGAGTGTGTCCCACTTAGTGACTGGGACCAGTTGAAAGTGGAACCAGCTTCACGATGGTCCCACTTGAACTGGAACCAGTGGAATTGATCCAGTGGTCCGGGATCCGGCCACTTAGCAGCTGGGGCCACTGAATGCATGACTGAAAATAATGCGTAGAAATGCAGATATTGCTCAAGTAAATACCGTTTATTCTGCTAAAAGCATACACTGAGCAGAAAGAAATAATCAATACATCTCTACATGTTCATACTACGTAGTATAAGTCTGATCACTCACTGTGTCTTGACAAAGCATATGCCTAACTGTGCGATGCACTCACGGAATACAGGGAGCTTTCGTTCGTTGGCCACCTCACATCTTGTATTTTCTTAGAGAAGATGACACATGACACTCCTGTTTTCCATGCAGGTCGCGACACCCCCTTCCTCTTCACCGTACGTTCGGAATCTTCTTATCCTGTTTCTCTTCAAGTTCCTCCTAAGTTTCTAAAATGAAACATCTATTTAATAGTAATCAAAACATCACGGTAATCACTCATACCTGCAAACATTCGCGACGTGCAGTCCGATTGGCGTTTCACAGTGCGTTTTGCCCCTACGCCGTTTACGTCTTCTTGGCGTCTCTTCCGGGAAATCGACAATGTGTTGCATAGGAACCATTGTCATCGCATTGTCTTACAAAGCCCACTAAAACACACGTAAATACTGCACAGGAGATACACCATCCTGAAGACCAAACCAACTTGTGCGACGCGTTCAAGCACCAGCTGCCATGCCACCTGCCACTCTCGCCCTCTCCTCTCCCTCTCGGCTCTCGCCGTTTGAAGTTTGAATTTGTAGCCGCCGTAGCGTCTTCACATTGCATCAGCCTCTGCAGTTACCTTTTCTTTTTTTCGTTGTCTTTCTTCTAGTTATTTAGCTTAATTTTTGTTGTTGTTGAGATGTATTTTTTACCTTTCTCTGGTACTTTATATGTTATGATATGCACCTTCAGATGAGAATATGTGCTCGAATTGGAGTTACAGGGATACAGCATATATTTGATCGCAGACGCACGCACCTGGATAAACAGCAATAAAAAGAGATCATGCATGTGCTAAAATAGATCAGAGTAATAGATCTAACAAAACCAGAAGGATATATGGCAAGTGTGGACAAGATGAAATCTCAAAGGGGAAAGCTTGGAAGCTGCCCAACTTGGAGTCTCAGGTGACCATTCTGGGAACAAAATGGTACCTGTGAGGCTCCAGCTGGACGTGCTGGAACCATCTGAGCCCAAAATGGAACCCGCTTAAAGCCAGAGTGGGAACCACACACCACTTTGCACCCTTCTGGGCCCAGAATGGAACCCACTTAAAGCCAGAGTGGGAACCACACACCACTTTGGCACCCATCTGGGCCCAGAGTGGAACCCGCTTAAAGCCAGAGTGGGAACACTGCACCACTTTGGGACCCATCTGGGCCCAGAATGGAACCCGGTTAAAGCCAGAATGGGACCACTAACGCCACTTGGGGACCCATCTGGGACCAGAATGGAACCCGCTTAAAGCCAGAGTGGGACCATTAATACCACTTGGGGACCCATCTGGGACCATTCAACTGCAAATGGAACCACTTGGGGACCATTCGGGAACCAGTCCTGATTTCTGCCTGGGTTTCTATTGTATTTTCTCGGAGCACCCCATATATCCTTCTTGTGAATGGCCGACGGGTGGTAGAAAGGAATTTCCTGCAGAAATAAGGAATTCCGTCCAGTTTGCCGTTCAAGTAGCGCGTAAAGACCACACGGCGCTGCCGTGTATGTTGCCATGCTCTTCGGTTTCTCGGATGTATGTAAAATACACTTGCAGTACTTCGGTGTCAAGGCACAGTATTTCGAAATATTCGTTAGTTCTGATGTAATCGTCTGTCTGCTTTTCACACGCATTCTCTACCTCTCGGCAGCAAAAACCGTAGTATCCATCCGTAGTATCCGTCGGTTTGCATTTCACACATGAACACCTGCACGACGAAAAACCAACGCTTGTTTCGGCTTACACAAGTGCTTCCCCTGATACATGGAAATTTCACAAAGCAGTCCATGTTCACGGCACGGTGAGGTACTGCTGAGGACGAATATGACTCCGATTGATCTCTGGACGAGGAATCTTCTGCTGCGAAGAACACACTTTCTAGCACGCTAACGAACGAACAACAGTTCTGTGTGAGCGACAGTTCTCGAATGTGAAATTCATGCGCACTCATGTTCAAGGGGCTCGACATTCTTGACGTAGAAAGTGGTCACAACTGCCCACTGTCATTTTCGTTTTCGCCGGATTAGCGCCCGGAAGTGCGCGTATTACATGCGTCCTCGACAGATGGCGCGGGGTCATGCAATTGTTGACAGACTGCACGGTTTCCTACAAGGTCCCTGGACATGCAATTATGAAAAATTCGATTACAGAAAAACTACTGCGACTTCAGCGGAGTTCTTTGATATTCGAACTTTTGAAGGTTCAAGCTTTTCGCTGAACATAAAGTTTCGATAGGTTTATATTCACTTTTCGGTCCCTTTAATCTTTAGACATTGTTTCGAGCGATACTCAATGGCATTTCATTATTCATTGAAGGTGAATTCAACAACGATGGCAGACCTTTAATCCATCCGATTATGACGTTTCAAAAGAAAACAACAAAATTGAAAGTACGCCTTTTATAAAGATTAGGTCCACAACGTAGGTCCACAAATGGCGTTGCAGACCAACCATTTGAATTACCTCTATACCTTTCTGCTGTCAGCAAGATGGCAGAAACGCTGCTGCTGTTAGGTGTGTGCACCCGGAATCTTGTAGCTCTGAGAGGACACATCCCTTTAAGGGAAGGGCGGAAACAGGGTGGAGCTCATTTCCTAAAGCGCACTCTCGCCTCGCTAGGGACACTGAACCAGTTTCGAAGTCCCCGGAGCTTCCGACGCTAACGGCTGGAAACGCTGCGATGGCAATGCGCTGCGTATCTTCCGTCAGTATCTTCCGGTTTTGATCCTCCCAGGCTGAGAGGCAACCGATTCGATACAAAATTTCATGCTATGTCATATCATAACTCCAAACAAGTCCAACAAGTCAGCGTAAACTCGGTCACGCAGCGTTACGTCGTCAGTCAGGTTGTTTTATTTTATTTTTTAAATACCGTGTTAGCGCCGCGAAGCAACTGTAGCTAAGAGCCGCGTACAGACGTGGGCAGGTGGAGTGAGGAAAGCAGGAAGGGATGGGGGAAGGGAAGAAAGGGCCCGTACATGACACTTTCTTCCCTCCGGGCTGTTGACCCACAATTCGCATGAACCTTTAAACACGTCATACCTAACCCTTTAAATACCATGCCAATGATCAGGACGGTGCCCAGAAGAAGAACAGTCTCTGTTCGAAATATCGGCGGCTTCTGTGCTGAGGCAACTCCCTTCCTACATCTCTACCGGTTCGCTGGATTTCTACCCATCTACATACAAGCTAGTAGTCAGGAACTCTAGAAATAAGCCAAATGAGACGCCAGCGGAAAACGACCACGGGTGCGCTATAGCTATGAAAAGATTGAACGTGACGGAACGGATGGATCTAGAAGGAAGTTTAGCACATTCACGGATACAGATCTCTTTCTATAGCGATACGTGACGAAGTGTGGGTGCCGCGCGGCTTAGCGCGCGGAGATGCATTCTCTCGGCTGCCCGGCTTCCGGCTGCTCATTAAAGCTTGCTGCTCCTCTATCCTACCTATCCTGCAACTTGCGTCAATATTACATGAGCATCTCTCCTTGGGGTTGAGAAATAAACGTATAGGGGTCGGAGACGACAAACGTTAATTATAGGGTATCGAAAACTAAACAATTGCAGAGCACTAAAACGCATTTTAGGAGCCTAAAAAGGCACTGAAAGAGGTAAAAAAAAGGCACGAATTTTCTCGGAATATAGGAACGATCAATATTGCGCTAGCAGCACTACGAGCAAAGCCTCAGCGTTTGTTGCTCTACGGTAACATACCATTCTATCGCCTGCAATTTTTCTGACGATTGCTGCTCAGAAATGATACGATTGTTGCCAAGCTTGTGAAGTCACGGCGACGACGACTTCTGCTACGACGCGTTTCTGTTCTTTCTATTTTGTTTTCTGATTTCTTTTAATTCTCTATTTCTTTTTTTTTTTCAGAATTGGTCGGGTGACGAATTCCATTTCTCATTATTTTTCTATTTACTTACCCACTTATCAACTTCTGAAGTCATTCTCCACTTACACTGCAAAGATTTACATAGCCAGCGAGCGAGAGAGAGAAAGATCGAGAAATAGGAAAGTAAATATAGAGATTTTGGCGCCCACAAAGCACAAACCGCTCTGATTGCATGGCAGTCTTTATTTTGGAGTTCAACTACAAGCACCGTGCACACGTCTTCTTAGTGAAAGCATGAAGACCGTAGCAAGCAAGCATCGTTTCCTTGTGCTCCGGCGTAAAATTCTGTAGCCTATCACTGGGAGTTATCAGCATTGTCAGCTTGACTATAGCAGGAGAGTGAGTATCTGGGTGTTTTCATAAGTTTGTTTTCAATAAGTACTACGTTTGACTCGCTGTGTTCCAAAGTTTTACGTGTGGTCATGTTGAACATGAGTAACCGGAAGTACTACAGCTTTCTCCGGCGTTATAAATCCTCTTGTCGTACATTCTAATTCTTATACGATGGCATTTAATCCATTTGCCATCGGAATTAATCCTCCTTTCATTATTTTTAATCCTCATTTCACGTAATTTAATCCGTTTCTCATGCAATTTAATCCAAGTGACTTTGTGTGGGCTACATGACTTTCATTTGTGTATTTTGGGACAATTCCCATGTTTACGCATATTGCACATGCTTTTCACTAATATTGTGGGTTTCTGCACCGTAACGGGATACTGTGGGACTGTTAATCTGGATTACGGTGTTGTGGGACTATTCCCATGTCTACGAGTATTACCCATGGTTTTCATTAAAAACGTGGATTTCTGCATGCAATGGGATACTGTGGGACTGCCAATCTGGATTACGATATTGTGGGACTATTTCCGTATCTTTGGGTATTACCCATGCTTTTCATTAAATATGTGCGTTTCTGCACTGTAATGGGATACTATGGGACTGGCAATCTTGATTACGATATCCTGGGACTATAAGCATGTCTATGGGTATTCCCTGTGCTTTTAATTAAAAACGCGTTTTTTTTTCGCTGTAATAGGATTCTGTGGGTCTGTCAATTTGGATCACGATAGTGTGGGACTATTTCCATGTCTACGGGTATTACCTATGCTTTTAATTCAAAATGAGGGTTTCTGCACTATAATGGAACACTATGGGACTGTCTATCTGAATCACAGTATCCCATTACAGTGCAGAAATTCGCATGATTAATTAAAAGCATGCGTAATACCTGCACACATGGGAGTTGTCCCACAATATCCTAAACCACATAGACAGTCCCACAGTCTACCGTTATACTGCACAAACCCGCATTTTGAATGAAAAGCATGGGCAATACCCATAGACACTGAAATAGTCCATCAATATCGTAGTCCAGATTGACAGACCCCCAGTATCCCATTACAGTGCAAATAACCGCGTTTTCAATTGAAAGCAAGGGGAATACCCATAGACATGTATATAGTCCCAGGATATCGTAATCAAGATCGACAGTCCCACAGCATCCCATTAAGGTGCAGAAACCTGCATATTTAATGAAAAGCATGGTTAATACCGGCACACATGTGAATAGTCCCACAATATCGCAAGCAAGGTTGACGGTCCCACTGTATCCTATTACGGTACAGAAACCCGTATTTTTAATCAAAACCATGGGTAAAATACGTAGACATAGGAACAGGTCCCACGATACCGCAATCCAGATTGACCGTCCCACAGTATCCCATTATGGTGCACAAACCCGCATTATTAATGAAAAGCATGTGCAATACCCGTAGACATGGGAATTGTCTCAAAATACCGTAATCAAGATTGACAGTCCCACAGTACCCCATTACAGTACAGAATCCCATATATTTAATGAAAAGCATGGGTAATACGCGCACACATGGGAATAGTCCCACAGTATCCCATTACAGTGCAGAATCCCACATATTTAACAAAAAGCATGGGTAATACCAGCACACATGGGAATAGTCCCACAGTATCCCATTACAGTGCAGAATCCCACATATTTAACAAAAAGCATGGGAATAGTCCCACAGTATCCCATTACAGTGCAGAAACCCACATATTTAACGAAAAGCATGGGTAATACCCGCACACATGGGAGTAGTCCCACAGTATCCTATTACAGTGCAGAATCCCACATATTTAACAAAAAGCATGGGAATAGTCCCACAGTATCCCATTACAGTGCAGAAACCCACATATTTAACGTAAAGCATGGGTAATAGCCGCACACATGGGAATAGTTCCACAATATCCTAAACCAGACAGACAATCCTACACTAGCCCGTTATACTCCAGAAACCTGCATTTTGAATGAAAAGCATGGGTAATACCCATAGACATGGAAATAGTCCCACAATTCGTAATGAAGATTCACGGTCCCACAGTATCCCTAATACTGCAAAAAACGCGTTTTTAATGAAAAGCGCTGGGAATAACCATAGACTTGCTTATAGTCCCAGGATATCGTAATGAAGATCGATAGTCCAACATTATCCCATTGCAGTGCGGAAACCCGCATATCTAATGATAAGCATGGGTAATATCCGTACATATGGGAATAGTCCCACAATATCGTAATCCATATACAGAGTCCCACAGTATCCCATTACAATGCAGAAGCCCACGTTTTAATGAAAACCAAGGGTAATACTCGTAGACATGGGAATAGTCCCACAACACAGTTATCCAGATTGACAGCCCCACAGTATCCCGTTATGGTGCAGAAACCCGCAATATTAGTGAAAAGTATGTGGAATATGCGTACACATGGGAATTTCCCAAAATACACACACAAAAAAGTCATGTAGCCCACACATAGTCACTTGGATTAAATTGCATGAGAAACGGTTTAAATTATGTGAAATGAGGATTAAAAATAATGAAAGGATGATTAATTTCGATGGCAAATGGATTAAATGTCATGGTATAAGGATTAAAATATACGACAAGAGGATTAATAACGGCGGAAAAAGCTGTAGTAATTGAAATAACTCAGTGAGATTTCATGTGTAACTGTAACTGAGGGGGGGGGGAATGTTTATTAAGAAAAAAAGGAAGGAAAGGTCAGCCAGATGGAGGTCGGCTTGCAATCCAAAAGAGAAAGAAAATGGAAGACAAGAAAAAGAAGACCAACGGGACGGTCTATACAGGTATACAACTTCACAACAAGAACACCTTGGTAAGATAATTTATTCCGCAAAGTTTTAACCATCGTTTACAAACCCGACGGGTGCAACACATGCGCGCTGCGTCCAGAGCATGGGGGGGGGGGGGATTTATTGGCAGAAAAAAACAAAGGGGTCCAGCGCATGGCTTGTACCGGGATGCCTGTGTAACGAGATGCTTATGTACGGCGATGCCAATGTACTGATATTGCACATAATTAAGAATTTCAAACTCTCTATTGATGGTGGCGTGGGGGCAAAGCTAAGTCCCTTTGACAGAACGTCTATTCCCGATTGGTTTAACGGGGCGCTGGAGAGATGCACCTCTACATCTCGTTGTCACAAGAAGCAGGGGACGGGATGGACAAAATACTAGAGATGTTAAGATTGGCAATAGGTATGAGACAAATGTAGTCACGTTGAGCTTTCCTATAGTTTACGCTTTACAACTCGGCAATTTCCCCAGACGAGAAAAGGTTAAGTGCTTGAAGTTCGTTGGGTGATAAAGCGTGAGCAAACTGTCTAAGCTGGTTGCCTATGCCCTTAATTACCAGAAAACTTTCTGCCCGCGAAGCTTCGATTAAGTCTGTGGGCGCACGTACCAAAGTATCAACCCATCTTTTGGAACGACGAGGTGAACGTCATTTCTTCGCATAACTTCACGTGATCATGTCATTTCGCATTCCTCTCATTAAGGCTCCATCAAGCTTAACTTCTTCAGAAAGAACAGCCGCCTGTGTCTCCTTCGCATTTTCGTCAATAACCAACATGTTCAACCTTATTTCATCTGATATACTTATCACAAAGATTATACTATTTTCGCAAACTTGAACGCATTCGTGGTCGTATAAACCAGTTTTCTTTAATACATCTTCATACCCCCCTTCCCCCAGTCTGTGTCATCATTCTTTCCACGTGCCGTCACTAAATGGAATCATCTTGCGCAGTCATTAGTCAGAACAGACATGAACTAGCAGATGTTATTGAGGTCCTATAATTAATATTACTTATGCATTGTACATAGCAACTGATGCCAATTGTATACACGATAATCAACTGACAAGTTTGCTAAGCCACATCATAGTTGTTCTCTAATACATGGCGAAGAAGCGGTGTTGTATTCGTTACCAAAACATGGTAATGGTAATATAACCGCATTGTATCGCGCACCGTATAATAATGTACTTCACTGTAACGGAAATACTTTTCCGATAGCTATTTAAAAAAGTATCGCGATACGCACTCCGATACCGAAGAAGTATCGACTACTGTAACGGTGTTACTTGTAACGGTGATATGTACAACACTGCGAAGAAGACGATATCCAGCCTGAGACGCAGTCCAGTTGAGATGTAAAACAGTAGAAGGTCACAAGGGATGAAGCATTTCCGTAGGGAACAAATTTATTTACATACGAGCTTTCGTGGAGAGTCTGCAAGTCACTCTCCACGAAAGCTCGTATGTCGATAAATTTGTACTTTACGCGGAAATGCTTCATTCTTTGTGACCTTCGATTGCTTTCTAATACTGTAATGTATATATTAACATTCTACTTATACATTGTGTATTTTTGCTGTATATCTGTGTGCCAGTTGTGTCTCTGCGTACTTTCGTTGTAGAATAGTTGCGTATTATTCTGTGTGGAGAATTGGTACTGGCGTATGTACTGCCATGCTCGTTTCAACTGTTTTAAACTTCCTCGCAGGTAGCACCTGGCCCATCGGGGCTCTGGAGGAATGTCGACAAATAAAATACATGTTAACGAGTATGAGCCACATACGAGTAACATGGGGCCGGAATGATTCCCGAGCACAATGGCCATAATACGAGACTGTTAGATTCTGTGTATTCGGTGCCATGCTTTCATATCAGGTATTTAGAGGTTTTAGTTCATGGTTGCATGAATATTTCAGGACTCAGGAGCTCTTAGTGCGCCGTTATCCGCAGGTTAGAGAAGACACTGTGTGCACAGTATTAAAGATTGTGTCGCCAACAAGCGCAAATAAATGAAAGACAACATCACAAAGCAGGAACGTGGTGTGCATTACACGTTCTGTATTGTTAATACGTTAATTAAGAAATACTGAAACATACAAACATACTGTTGGATTTCGCGTTGGATGTCAAGGAACGAGGAGAAGGAAGAAGCGATGAGGAAGACGAGGACGTATTTTTGCGTTGTAAGGTTTTGATTGGGCTTTCTACGTTGGGATCTCGTGGGAGCAGGTTGGCTTAAGGCGGAATCACCCCAATGTAATCTCTATGGGTATCACGGTGGCCAGTTCATCTCGCAAACCACGGCTCTTAGGTAGCCAAACTCTGGGCACAAAATAAAGGAAGAGACCATGTAGGTATTGACACCTTTTTAATTCATCTTCTGCACACGGTTGAATTTATACATTTTTTTGCTTCCTTGGAAACAAATACATTGAGCCCTATGGGACTAGCATGAAAACGGTCGGTATAACGTCGGTGAAGAAAATTTTCCTTTTCAGAATGGTGTCCAGCAGTGCAAATGTTGACTCTGATCACCATTCAATTGAAGTTTCGTGTCAAGGCACTCAAGTTTCCGCGGTGAAGTGGACATAAATTTGGCTGTTTGTCGTCTGCTCGCCGGGGCTGCACTGTACTGCCACCACATCCAGCTTCTGCTTTGGGAGAGGGACCTCGGCTTTCGCACCTAGCTGGGAGAGGGGACGGGAGAAGGTGCGCGAGCAAGCGCGTGCAGGGCAAACTGTCCGATAATCAAACTACATTACAAATTCCGACTTTGTTTTTCTTTGCAAACATATCCTGTATGTCACTCAAGGGCTCGTGACTGAAAGAGTTAGTTGAACCTTTGGCTCACGAAACGTATTAGGGATTGTATAGTGTCTCAACTAAATAAAAAAGCTGCCGTTGTTGGTGCTAGCAAGTTTTACTCTTAAGAAAGTTCCCCAGTTGCGTACGATCTGCCTATCCACAAATGACTAGGTCAAGAAAACGTCCATCAAAGGCAAGGAAGCGAACGAAAAGAGCAAGGAGCATTGCCACAGCTCGCAAGAGGATGCGGCTTGTTGCCACATCATTGGCGGAAAACTCTGACAGGTAGGCTTCGCATGACATAATTTATAGCTGTCCAATCCCTAAAGTGGAAACATCCCCAAAGGAGTGCAAAACTTGTTCGTAAGTAAAGCACGAGATGCACCGCAAAAAATCTATAAAATGAAATAAAAGTTCACTTCGTTTTTCCTTTTTAGCTTGGAAAGTGAGTAATGACCAGATGCAACATTTGCGCTTGCAGCGCGTTGTTGCTGACCCACGTTGGGTATACTATTCCTTACTTTATTAGAGGAAACGCGTGAGCGTCACCTACTCTCACATACGCTTACAGGCCTTTGTTTGTAATTTCACCTCTAGGGATCAGTCCTGTGCATTTGATGCGGACGTGATGGACACTGAAGCACAATGGGTGTCTACCCCAAAACGCCCAAACACGGGAAAGCCACAGGAATGTACTTTCATGCCACATCACGTCTGCGATAACAACGACGCAGGCAGTGATAACCGGCAGCAGTCGCAGAGAAGTGATCTGGAACTACCAGCATCCGCGCCGAGTGTTCACGGCAGATCGGGAAACGACGACAACCGGCACCCGCCTCGTACGGCATCGTTGTCCGCAACCTCTGCGTGCGACTTTCCAGAAGCCCCTGTCAACACAAGCCAGTCGATGCTGTCAGAAACCGCAGATGGTGAACGAGCCACCCTAGTCATCAACTTTCAACAAGTGATTGAGGAATACGGAAAAGCTGCTGTTACTCATTCACAAGAATGCGTGTTTTGTGGCCAGCTTAGGTTCTACAAAGAAGTTAGAGTGGGGCTGAGGTCACATTGGAATATCGCTGCACCAAATCACCTCTCTGCACCTTTAGCCATTTTGTGCACACACAACCTCCACTGGATTCGAAAAACAGCATCAATGCTAATATTGTTCGAGGATGTCTCGCGGTCGGAATTGGGTTCACTCAAGCCCGAGAACTTACAGCGTCAGTTGGCCTTCCCTTCCTTTCTTACAAATTGTATCAGAAGTGCGAGGACAAAGTTGGCGAGAGTTTGCACGCTGCAACGTTGGACTCTATGAAGGCTGCCGCTCAAGAGGAAATCGAATTGGCGAAGCAACGTAAAGAATGTCCTGATCCTGACGGCTTTTGGCAGATTCCGGTCATAGTGGACGGAGGATGGAGTAAGAGGTCTTTTGGGCACAGATACAATGCAAACAGCGGTGTCGCGGTTATCGTCGGCAAATATTCACGAAAGATACTGTACATTGGCGTCAGGAACAAGTATTGCACTCTTTGTCAACGTGCGGAGGCTGAAGGCAACTGGGCTACATCTTCGACCTCAATGGAGCGCGACATTATCGTCCAGGGTTTCCAAGAAAGTGAACGAATGTACGGAATCAGATATACGACACTAATTGGCGATAGAGATAGCAGCATTTTCGTTGCTGTTCAAGCACAAGTTTCATACGGTTGATTGGTAAAGAAAGTTGAATGCGTGAATCACCTGGTCAAAAATTACACTAAAAGACTGTACATCGCTGCAAAAGACGCCAAAGCATTCACCAGGTGGAAGAGAAGCCAGGAAGATTTTGTCGTCAGCGAATATCCGAATCCTAAAGGGTCTCGCGAGGTCCACGGTTAGACGACATGCCCAAAACACCCACGCTGTGATGCCTGAAGCGATACGGAGGCTACGTCACCAACTGAAAAACGGCCCGTATCATGTTTTCGGCATCCACAGCGGCTGTCCCTCTGAGCATTGTCCCATCAAGAGAGGTGATGCGGTTGAACACGAACGACGGACCGAAAAGGGCAGGCTTCTAATACGATCCGGCATGATGGTTGAAATTCAATAGGCCATTGATATACTCGCTGACAGGAGTGACATGCTCCTTCTGGACGCAACAAGCAATGCGGCTGAGACATACATGAGCATGGTTGCTCGTACAGTAGGCGGAAAGCGTGTGGACTTTGCGAAAGGCAGGGGGTATGGAAATAGGTGTCGCCTTGCAGCCATCGCATACAACATGAGAGGCGCAAAGTGGCACGCATTCTACCTGCAGAAGTCATCCGGGAAGAGGCCGACGTCTTCGTTGATCAAGAAATAGAAGAAAGAAAGAGACGAGACGAACGCAAGGCACGCAGAAAAGCGGTGCGTCGTGACAATCCCTGCAGGTTGCCAAAATTTGCAAGCGTCGCCGGAGACAAGGACTATGGGCCAGATTCACAAAGGCCGGACCTCGAGAACACCATCTTTCTGCAGAAAGCTAAAGAGCTAGCTGACAAAATAAGACTTACAGCCCACGAAGCGAACACCCTCCAGGAATCTACGCTGGAACAAAGTCAGTGCTCACTTTGGCGTGCAGAAAGAAAGCAGAGGATACCTTCCACCTCGATTTACAGCATATGTCGGCCGCATCGAGCGACTTTCAACTACTCGTCAATTGTGAAGCAGATATTGTATCCCAGGTCATTCCAGAGCAGGGATTGCCAATACGGTATGGACCACGAGAATGAGGCAGCTTCGGTATTCCAAGCCAGAAATCCAGCCTGTGTGGTGAAGCGCTGTGGTCTTTTTGTGAATCCTGACACGCCGTACGTGACCACGAGCCCCGATCGCCTTATTGATGACGATGGCATCCTTGAGATCAAATGCCCTGCAAGCCTCAAAACTACCCGTCCATCGTGGAAACTGCTAAAAGACATGCCATTGGCGTCAAAGTTTCCAAAGAAGGTTCACTGTACCTGCCGCGATCACATAAATACTGTTATCAGATCCAAGCGCAATTAAATATAACTAAGAGAAGTTATTGCAAGCTTGGGATCTGGTCACCCACGGACATGCAGGTACTTACAATAAGAAAAGACCCATCGTTGTGGGAATGCCTGTTGCCCCAGCTCAAAAAGTTCTATCTACATTACCTGATGCCAGAAATAATCGATCCCCGTGTAACAAGGCATATGAAATTGAGAGAAGATGCTGTTGAAATGAGTGACCTTCAGGACCTGCTGTAGCTGTTGTCCACGTTTGTCCTTACTACTCCGTCGCAGGTTGTAAGGTGATGGCATACCGAACTACGGAATGTACGAAGCAGGATTTCATTATTTGAAGAATGCACTGCAAGAGTGACAGCCTTGACTCTGCTTGGCTTGGATGTAACATGTGTTTAGCAAGATACAGCTGATCCACGTCCAAGTCAGCGTGCCGAGAACAATTTCTTTGCAATATTTCTTGCATGGCAGTAGACAATTTTTTTAATGATCATTTTGGTTGCCGGAGCATGACAGGTATTGTGTATGTGTGTGCGCAGATAATTTCGAAACAGTTCACAAAACAGAAGAAAGGAAATGTTAGAAAATGTTGGCTACTTAGTTGATCGTTAGAAGCCTTGGCTGCCTTGGCCTCGTCTGATGCCGACTAATCAGAAAAGAAAAAAGAGAAAATGGTGCGCTCTTTACTGCAATCCGCTTCACTTATCGGTGGTGGTGGGCAAGATGATCGCTTAGACATTGTAGCGTGGTGAGAAATCATGCGCAGTAAACAGCGGGACTCGCGAACGTGTCATCTCCGCAATTTGATAAAGGAGAATAATCAGGTGTAGTCGCTCGCCCTTTAATTTGAGGAAAGAAAAATTACAACAGGTTACAATGAATACACTTATATTTCGACAGCTTTTATTTTCGGCATCATACACAAGTGCATTACGCCACACATTTCGAAGCAGTGGGTAGGGTTCCTTAAAAGCCATCATAGCTGCCGCCTGTCGCGCAATTAATATGTTCGAACGAAAGAAAAATAAGTCATCGGAAGGACAGGTATGGTGAACTATAGTTCACCATAGTACAGGTCATGGTAAGCTAGTACAGCCATTGTGTCGTAACGACGGAAGAAAAAGACCGTGTGGGTTTCGTCAACATGTAGAATGCAAACTCTCTGAATCACTCTTCCAAAGCGATTTTCTGATATAAACAGGTAAATGGCGCACATTCCAAAGAGTAATATATGTCTTTTCGTGTACACAATTTCCTTTACAAGGTGTTTCCTATTGATCTCTTTCTTCTCTACACCCTGAAAAGAAGCGGGCTCCTCGTGCCGTCAGTACCCAAAGTCAGACAACGTATAGACACGCAAACGCGCGTGCATTCGTCATTTCCGATTTTGGTCCAGAAATATCACGTGGTTCAACAGTGCGTGGCGCCATCCATCGCGAGGAGATGACATGAGCGAGTTGGGAGATTCGGCCTTAATTAAACTGCATTGTTTCTGGTCAACTGATCCTCTCATTTTTATCTTCACCTTATCGCCGGTCTCTAACGAACGTAATTGAGACAAACATTTGGTGCCGAAACCCGGGAGAAGGGAAAGCCGAAGAGGATCAGGAACGAAACGAAATCAATCATCAACGTATCGGAACGAACTGAGATGGAACTACATGCCAAGAAACGAAAAGCCGTACGATCCCAGGTCACACGACTGACCAACGAAGTTCAAGAAGCCCAGACAGGGTCAGGTACAGAAGATGTTCGTGTGTTCGAAGATAGGCTAAAGGCATTGCAGCTGCAATTGAACGCTGTGGACGACAAAATCGAACAAGAGCGTGCAGATCAACTGGACGAGGCAGAGTTCGAGCAAGTATTTCCGTACAATGACCAGTTGGTAACGTGTTTGCCGAAGTTGGCACGTCGACGTGAAGCGTTCGAGGCTTCGGAACGAGCTGCACGTGACTCGTCGGGGAGCAACCCTTCGAATGGAACGGCACCCTCAATGAATTGAACGAAGGTTCGGCTGCCCAAACTGGAATTGATGAGGTTCAACGGAGAAAGGACTACCTGGCAGCAATTTTGGGAGCAGTTTGACCTCGTCGTACATCGAAATGAGGATCTTACGGAAGTGGACAAATTCAACTACTTGAAGGGATGCCTAACGGCTGACGCAGGAGCGGCAGTGAGAGGCTTGCCTCCAACTTCTTGGTGTTACAACGACGCCATAGACTTGCTCAAGCGACTATTTGGTGACGAAGAATTGCTCCTTCAGTCGCGCATGAGAAAGCTCATTGACTTGAATCTAGTTTGTTCTGCGGATGACCTCAAGGGTCTCAGACATCTGTACGATAACGTGGTTGCACACGTACGAAGGTTGGAAGCATTGGGAAGAAAGCAGGAGACTTTCAGCAGTCTTCTGCTTCCGAGACTTCAACAAGCACTACTAAGAGACATCTTCCTCAGTTTCAACAAAAGGAGCATAAGTGAGCGAAGAAACAGCACTGCAGCGGTTCTCGAGATGGGTCAACAAGAAACGGGCGACAGTGCTCGTCAGGGAACGATCGACAGGTCGGATTCGTTTATACAGCTACTCGACTTCTTGAAAGTGCAAGTCCAAAGCAGAGAAGATGTGGAGTTCATGCAACACATGAGCGGTAAGACGAAGAGACAAGACATTACACACATCGACAAAGACAGAGGCAAGGGCAAAGGGTTCCAGGATCTCGTCGTCAACGGCTGTTCTTCAGCAATCCACCCAGGTAAACAGCTGCTTCTTCTGCAAGGCGGAAAGCCGTTCTACGATGGAGTGCGACATGAAGATTGGACTTGAAGAGAAGAAAAACAGACTTCGCTCTGAATGAAAGTGCTTCAGGTGCACGAGGCCGAATCACCTACCAAAGACATGCCGAAGCCAAGTAAAATGCAAGAATTGCGGAGGTAGACATGCAACGGTCATGTGTGACCCAGACTTCGTACAGAAGAAAGCATCCACGCTGGATGCGATTACATCGGTTCCAGCGAATTTGGAGTGTCACAGCGACCAAAAGAGACCAGCCGTTCTGTTACCCACCCTGACAGTTTGGTGCTGTGGGACTTCTCAACGGGAACATGTTCCAGCGCTCCTCGACAGTGGAAGCCAACGTTCATTTGTGTGCACAGAAATCTCCAGGAAGATGAGATGCAAGAAAGTTGGGACGGAGACGCTGACAGCCGGAGTCTTTGGTGGTCATCAAACCGAGAAAGACTTTCCACGCGTAGTCGTACGCTTTGAAATAGGAGACGGTAAGTGCCATGAAATTGAAGCCCAGGGGATAGAGACGATATGCAATCAGTCCATTCCAAGCCCATCAAGTTCTGTCGCCGAGAAACTGACACAGCTTCAGTGCAGATTGGGTGACACGTCAGCACGGGGAGGTCCAGTTAACATAGGGCTACTGTTCGTATGTGAACACTATTGGACAGTCACCACGGGTCGGTCAAGAAAACTGAACGACCAACTGCGAGCAATAGAAACGGTATTTGGATGGGCTGTCCAAGGTCCCGCACCAGAAGAAGCAGAAGGAGATGGTCGGTGTTCACAAGCTATTGCGTTAAAAGCTGCAGTTTGCAACCGAGATACTTCAGACATCTTGACGAAGTTCAGGACACTCGAAGCAATTGGTATCGACGACATGGAATCTCAGGGATTGGACGACCCGGTAGTGAACTACTTCGAGCAAACAGTGAACAAGAGTAATGACCGATACGAAGTAGCTTTACCGTGGAGGGACCTAACCTCAATAACAACAAAGAAGTGGCCAGGAGACGGCTTCAGCAGCTGACGAGAAAATTACAGAAAGCACCGGTGTTGCTCGAAGCCTACGACGTGGCTATCCGACAATACTACGGAGACGGCATGGCGGAGCTGGTGGGCGAAGACGTTCAGACGGAGCATTTCACCTATTACATGTCGCACCAGGCAGTTGTTCGTGAAGCAAGCAGAACGACGAAACTGCAGGTAGTGTATTGACGCGTCGTCACACGCTCCAGGGTCATTGTCTCTCAATGACAATTTACAAAGCGGACCGAACTTGTCAGCAGATCTCGTTGCCCTCCTACTGAACTTCAAACAGCACAACGTTGCGCTTGTCGCAGACATAGAAAAGGCGTTTCTTCAGATTCATGTGAAGGAAAGCGACAGAGACGCCCTGCGTTTTCTATGGTTCGATCGCATACCACGGCCTCAGGAGGACACGCAAAACATTGCCACATTCAGAATGGCGAGGGTCCCGTTTGGGACTACTTCAAGTCCGTTTTTGTTGGCAGCTACGCTGAAGCACCACTTCGAGAACATGGCGCACAAGTTTCCAATGTCTTCGAAGTTGCTTTCTGAAAGCATGTATGTAGACGACCTACTCACGGGGGCTGAAAATGAAGAAGCGGCGCTGAAGCTGTACGAAGATGCCAACGACATGATGACAGAAGCATCGATGAAGTTGCGCAACTGGGCTTCCAACAGCAAACCTATTCGGGAACGTTTTGAGACAGATGCGGGGGACACAAAGCACCTCGGCTGCGTTGCAGGAGTGCTGAAAGTACTGGGACTAGTGTAGAACCGTTTCGAAGACAAGTTGGACTACACCGTAGACAACGTACCGAGCTACGACGAAGAAAAGCTACACACAAAGAGAGCAATGTTGAAAGCAACGGCAAGTGTGTACGACCCGCTTGGATGGGTAGCACCATTTCTTGTACACGCCAAGCATCTTTTTCAGAAGCTATGGGTCATGGAGGTCAATTGGGACGACGTATTACCTGATGGCATTGATGCTGAATGGAAAAAGTGGTGTTCGGAAGTTGACAAGCTGCGGAACATCCAAGTCCCTCGCCGTTACACCGAAAGTCTCCCAGGCCAGAGTTGTTTCTTCACCTTACACACCTCTGCGGATGCAAGCCCCATCGGTTACGGAACTGTTGCGTACTTGAGTGGCACTGACGAGCATGATAATACCACTTCGACGATTCTCATCAGTAAATCCCGAATCGCTCCTGTCAAAACGTTAACATTGGCAAGACTGGAACTAATGGCGTGCGTGTTATCAGCGAGATTGTACTCCTACTTGCAACGTCATCTGAAAGTCCGTCTAGAAGAAGTGGTCTTCTGGTCAAACTCGACGATCGCTATCCATTGGATCAACGGCGAGCCAAGCAGGTGGAAAACCTTCGTACGAAACCGTGTGGAAGATATTCAACGACACACGGATGCTGCTCAGTGGTGACATTGTTCCGGGAACGAGAACCCTGCAGACTTAGTAACGAGAGGGGTATCCGCGACGAACCTGGTTTCCCGTAGCCTGTGGTGGAAAGGGCCGGAGTGGATAAGGGAATCAAAGGAGAACTGGCCTCGAGGAAAAACGGATGGTGTGCAGTATCAGAGTAGTGAAGAGGAGGCCGTGAAGGAAACAGGGGTCCTTCAGACGCACGTCGCTGAAACGAGAGCCAACGCATTGCTAGACGTTGAGTCGTATAGCAGTCTTCACCGACTCCTGAGAGTGACAGCCTGGATTCTGCGCTATGTGAGAAATTCGAGGTCAGCGAGACGAACGTCGGGTCCCATCACCGTTACGGAATTAGCCGAGGCAGAGAAGCACTGGACAAAACACGTACAGGGACAATGTTTTGCGACTGAGATTAAGTGCACCCTGGAGAACCGGAAGCCCGGCAAATCCTCCCCTACGCACAGTGACCTTGTTCATCGACAAGGAGGGCCTGCTCAGAATCAACGGCCGACTGCAGTTCAGCGGGAAAGGGTACGATGAACAGCACCCCATTGTTCTGCCGAAGACCCACCATCTGGCAACGTTAGTAGCGCGAGGATGTCACCGACAGGTGCTTCACAGTGGTGTGCGAGACACACTGGTCGAAGTAAGGGAAAGGCACAGGATCGTGGGTGCACGACAACTGATAAAGAAGCTCATCAGACAGTGCATCATCTGTCAGCGATTCCATTCAAGACGGGCGGAGGAAGCGGTACCACCACTACCAAAGGAACGAGTGACAGAGGCGTTACCTTCGAAGTAACCGGAATCGACTTTGGTGGGCCATTTTTAGTAAAAGGCAAGAGGAGTGCACAGAAGTCGTACATCACGCTTTTTACATGCGGTGTAACTGGGGCAATTCACCTAGAGTATGTTGAAGATACGTCTACAGACACGTTTCTACGAGCATTCAGACGATTCGTCTCACGACGAGGAGTACCACGCCTCATCTACACTGACAATGCTCGGACTTTCAAGCGGTCCAAGAAGCACCTGGAACAACTTTGGGACGCAATGCGGAACCCAGCGGTGTAAAGTAACTTCGCAAGGCAGAAGGTACAGTGGAAATTAATCGTGGAAAGAGCCCCTTGGTGGGTTGGGTTCTACGAGCGTCTGATGGGATCCACGAAGTTGGCGTTGAAGAAAACTGTCGGGACGTTTTTGTCTGCGGACGAGCTGACAACGTACCTGTGCGAAATAGAGGCAGTCTTGAACTCAAGGCCCCTAACCCACCTCTATGACGAACCTCAGGAGCCACTGCCACTTTGCCTCGCTTACTTTCTCGCAGGAAGAAGACTGACCAAGCTACCAAACTTAACGGGTCCGGAAGTGACTAACATAGCACACAATCAGCTGCGCAAATCGTGGTCAGATCACCAAATGGTTTCGGCGGCATTCTGGAAAATATGGTCCAAAGACTACCTTGCAGAGTTGAAAACAAGGCCGTCAACAAGAGGACGAAAAACGATTGAGGAAGGAAAACTCGTTTTGCTGCAAGAGACTATGCTACCTCGGCAGCAGTGGAAGATGGCAAGAGCCGAACAGTGTTTTGTCGGAAGAGATGGGAAGGTCAGATCGTGCATGCTGAAGCTTCCGAGCGGCATCACTTTGAAGAGACCAATTCAACTGTTATACCCTCTCGAGTTAGGAGAATGAAAATGTCTACGTCATTTTGGGAGGGAATGTGTTGGATTTCGCGTTGGATGTCAAGGAACGAGGAGAAGGAAGAAGCGATGAGGAAGAAGAGGACGTATTTTTGCGTTGTAACGTTTTGATTGGGCTTTCAACGTTGGGATCTCGTGGGAGCAGGTTAGCTTAATTAAACTTTGTTCTTTCTGGTCAACTGATCCTCTCATTTTTAGCTTTACCTTATCGCCGGTCTCTAACGAACGTAATTTAGACAAACACATACATCAGGTATTATTATATTACGTCACATGCATGCACCACATGCATTACTATACGCTGTCCGTACACGTTTTACTAAAATCTGGTGTTGTAGCCAACACTCCATTTAAACTCCTGCATGGACTTACGTCCTTCAACATAGTCCGTGAAGGCGCTGTTGCAGAGCGACCGTGCACCGTTTGGACCGTTTCGTTGGTGGCACACCAACGGCATGATGCGCTATTACGGTCGCCACAGCAGCTTGGTCTGCCCGTAGAGCGTCAACGGCTAGCCAAACGGACGGGTGGCTGTGGCCTACGATAGTGTGGAATTTTCTGTTCCAGGCCTCAGTGTGACACCTCCCGGGAGAAGACGGAGGACAAAGGGATGGGAAACGCTAAGGTGGCCACCCGCAGAGGCAGAGACTCGGCACCAAACATTTAATATGACAAATGCGATGCACGCTATAAACGATAGAAATTGCACACACAGGTCTAGACACTATTGCATTCCCTATAACCTAAAGAGGACCCCAACACTGTGACAAAGTCAGGGCTCTCACCGAGTGCGCCGTTTCTCGTTACAATGATGCGATGATTCCTTGATTCGGCCGTAGCGTATAGGAGCCGATGACAGGTTGTAGTGAGGATCCCGACGTCACCAACAGATGGGATGCGTCTCCGAGAATTCTCCGTCCTAGGTTGTGACGTCTTTCGAACTATAGGACGATGGCCGATATAGGAGAAAACTACAACAACTTACTGGCCGCTGAACCTCGGTTCTGGCGATCAGTCGCAGCGTTTTCTATATGCTTCCTTTTCGTGCCCGAACCAACTGCCCACTGCCTCTTCGCTTCGTTTTCGCGGGCTTTCCTTTTTTCTCTTTATTTTTAGACACTCTTCGTGGACGAAGACATGTGGCCGAACGTTTGTCGCACAAGTCCTCATCGACCCCTTGGAACTGCAACTCCGCGCAAGGCGGGTCGTATCAAGTTACAGTTGCCTCCATTGGGAAAGCCATTTCACCTCTCGCAGAAGCAAATCCTCAAACCGTCACATCAGCGTAATTGTTCGTTCTTGGCCCACCTTCTAAGGTGACGTTGTGTATATTCCATGTCTCTGCCGGAAACAGTGGTGGTACTCGCCTCAATCTCACCACAGTATGGGTACCTCTTGACCTGAGCCCTCCATTCACATATGTGCTGTCGAAGTAATCCACAAGATCCTCCGTGTCAGAGGGCCCCGTCGCTTTCAGCATACGGAGTCCGCTCCTTATGTCTTCAGTAGCGAGACAGACCGCCGAGCATTCCGACGAATAGATGGAACGCTTCGTCTTCCTTGTATCGAGATACCAGAGACTGAATTTTTCTATACGTGCTTTGCGTAAGATGAAACAAAACAGCCCCTAGTATCAACACGTGCACCAAGAACCGCTTTCGCGGCATTCATTACCACTTTCACGGCATTTATTGCCGCTTTCTCGAAGTCCGTAAGCACTACGTCCGGATGCGGACTTAGGCCAAGGGTCTGGCACTCGCTCACGAGAACACGAAGAAAGATGAAAGTCACTGAAAAGGTTAGCCAGCTGTAGGACTCGAACCCACATCTTCTGGATTGCCGGTCCAGGGCTCTACCAATAGAGCTAAGCTAACACGCCTCCTCAGCGACTTCCAGGGTGCTTCATCTGAAGGGACAAACCTGGCTCGGCATTCGAGCTCTGTCTTCTGTTCTGAGATCTTCTAAGCTGTTAGACACAATAGCAGCGGGATTCTCCTTCGTGATGGTGCTCACATGTTTCATGTGGATGCGCGACTTTAGCACTCTGACATTCGCATGATCGGTGGATGGTTATGCTGAACACTTACGTCGTTAGTGTTGTTCCGCTCGATCACGGCTCCTTTGCGTTGTCCACGTTTCGCACAACATCACCTTGATCCATCGGTTAAAGGCTTTTGTTTCGGATGTGTATATTCATTCAAGACAAGTTTCCGGTGCCCTTTGTTCGATGAAATGAACTCCGTCTTACGCGGCGGAACAGAGCTGTTGTGGCACTCGTCAAAAGCGTTCTCCGACACTGGATACACTTAGAACATGTGTACCGACTCAACTCCAACTTGCTATGTAAGACAAAAACGAAGATCATCCGTGCTGTCTCGTGTCAAGAACTATTTGGACTATTCTCAAAGTTGGGTCGTTCGCAACTTTACCACGGTCACGTCGTAACCATATTGTCGTCCTCTTTATGTTCTCTTGCCCAAGTTCAAGAAGCAGTACCTGCGTGAAGTTCGAACAAGTAAACAGGGCGAGCACATACTGTGCGCTCTGGAATAAAAGGCCAACTTGGCGTTTGAGGGACATGTGTTTTCAATTGACTGCGTTTGTAGTGAACGGCGAGAAAACACATGGGTCTCTAAAGTTATTGCTTTCGACTCAATGACAAGGGAGCCGCTGACCCCCGAGGCTCGGAGAAGCTCGCACACTTCCACAGGTGAGCAGACGGCAAGAGGGGAGACGGTGTGAACAACAATTATGAAAGCCACAACAGCCTCTATAGCTGATAATATGTATTGTTTTGTTTCATTCGCCTCTAAACGCAAACTTATGCACCCGATAAAAGACGTTGTATTGCATCATTATAAAAAAATATGCGGGTGCACCAAGCACCCTGCGTTGGGAGTAGAATGTCTCTGGTATGGAATGGAAGGTAAACAACCCAAAAACCATGACCATGCAGTTGTTGGTGCATGCAAAAACCATGCAGTTGTTGGTCATCCCCCGTTTTTCGTCTCACGGAGGACGTAAACGAGAGGTGAGCACTATAGCATCGTAGTGCCTCGCATTGCAAAAGCACGGACTGCGATGCGATGCAACAGTGCTCACGCTCTTCCAGGAACGCGCCCCTGGTTTTTTTCCTCCGACGACAACGACAAAGCACGCTAGAAGCGCGGTGCAAGTGTGCCATATTAGGCTCATGCGCAACTATATATTTTCTCTTCTTTTATATTCACGATCCTAGGCTGCTTTCATTCTGTGGCTGGAGGCACTTTTCTTTTGTTTGGCACTTTGGTAGCTGGAGGATATTCAAATAGAGGGGATTGCAGCATTTATTGTGGTTTCCAAACCTTGAATACTTGCTGGCATACTAGAAACATGCTTCGCTATAGTGTACTTTTAGGACAATGAGCTGCTAAAGATCAGTGTAAGTGCTGGTGCCATCCTAGGATGGGCCCTAGATGGAATTTCTGTACGGGGAGTTGAAGCTTGAATAGTATCATATTATTTAAACGAGCGCGAGCACCCCATACCGTATATATCGTGAAATACCATTACAAGAAAGTCAAAATATCATTCTAAGAAGCACGTGCATATCTTCACTTTATGCTGCCTACTTTGGTGCTTTTGGGTGCTTAAATGAGTGACTATTTCGGGCCCTTTAGTTGCCTAAACATTAGGGCTGGCGTTTAAAATACGGTTTCCCAGCCACAGGACGAGGCGTTGGCGTCTCTTGCCTGTAGTAGTATTACTGCTGGCAAAGCCACTAAAAAAGAGATGCAGCTCGAAACCTCACGAGTATACCGTATTGTTAAGAGTAAGACTGAGTCATACTCCAAGAGGAAGCCGCTGTACATTTCAATTGCCTTTGGTGGTCTGCAGATGACCCGACAGCGATACTTAAATTGTTGGTGTCCCTGCTAATTTTTTAGACATAGCAATTAAGCAGAAAACTCAAACAACACAGTTTACGTACGCTGTGGCCATATCACTATTTGGTCGTTGTTGCTGCGCGTTTTAATGGAAATACATTATCTCCGGGTGCGTTTTCTCCGTGGACCTTTTCTTCTGGGAACCTTTTTTCCTACACCCAGGCAGCGCGCATGTCCCTACTTGCATGTAAACCGCACACGCACCACCGGAAAGAAAATTGCGAACGAAGTCGGCCCAGGTTGAAAAATGCACAACGGTAAACGAACGCACGGCCCTCCACCAACGTGCCGGCTGCCGATCACTTCATAAGAATCTGATTAATTAAATTTGTGTCATGTTGGAATATTCCCTATAGCTTTCCCTATTGTGCTTGAAATAATATACATGTATCAGAACTTGTAATTGGAATTAAAACCCCACTATTGCAATGATGGTTCTCACGTATAGGAATGTTAGATTTTTATTTTAAGTTTTATTATAAGAACTTGTAATTTTGATTGTAATCATATTGATTAAGGATATCTTCTTTGATTAAATGTGCTACTCCATTTTAATTCTGATTCATTGAAAACTTGCGTGTGCGTGATTACCATTAATAAAAAATATCGTGTTTGATTCTTTCTGTGTGATACCTCTTTGCTATTGCATCGTACCTGTAATAAGTAAGTATTATTTTGTTACGTCTATCGTATTGTGTTTCTTCTGCTTCAGGTTTTTTGGCTGGGTTTTTCTCCTTCACACACAGTCGCAACATGATTCCCGGCACTATTAACTTTAATAAATATATTTTCACTTGTACCTTTGTGTATGGCTATCCTTAGCGTTGTCTATATTTGCATGTAAACCGCCCACCGCAAACCTGATGTAGTGAAAAAAAATTTGCGAGTGCAGTAGGCCCAAGCAGAAAAGTCGCGAACGAAGTCGTCCCAGGCTGAAAAATGCACAACGATAAGCGCACGCGCTGCCCTCTCCGCACCGGTAAGCGCACGGACAACCCTCCTCCCACGCGCCGCATGAGGGGGAAAAAATCACGAAAAAGTCGGCGCGTCAGCAAAAGTGGCGCTGCCCTGGTGGCGGGTGAATTTTTCCTGCCAGCTAGGTATGCTATTGTGCTGGGTTAGTGTTTTTCATTCGGAGTTTGAACCCATGAATAGTCCAAGGCCACCACAACGCAATTTTCCAAGTCACTGTCTGGCGCACGAAAGCTGTTTACCGATGGTTGCCGCGTATGAGATTTTTGTTGTCAATTGAAAACATGAATACGTGAGGAAAAAGTAGTATAAAAAATAATAACAGTATATAAATGCTTACAATTTTACTTGACGCAGTACTTAAGTCCTGGTACATTAAGTGCTGCCCCTCACGGCCTTGAACATACCATTGAAATATGGTATTTGTCGAAAAAGCCAGACAGAGGTGGGATGCGTTTGTCTCTCTGTCTGTTTCAGTCTTAGAACAGTTACTTTCCATCATATATATACCGTTGTGGAATGCAAAATATACAGCGCACACATTATACTTAGATGCTGAATACGTGCGTTTGCGTGCATTTGATAACTTGCCATGGTAGTGTTCTACATTCTGTCGCCATGTAACCCTCATACATGTGCTTGCTTTGCTGGAACATACTCCACAAATTTCGGGTGTGTTCATGGAAGCACAAAGGAAGTACGAGCGGTCATAATTGAATACATCATGAACGAACTTGAAGCATCACTAAATCTACATAATCTTATGATGACCTGCACTGTAACACTTCACTTCAAACTCAATAGGAAGTCGTTTGAATGTGCTGTTTAGAAGGGCAATAAAAAAACACTAAAAACAAATTGTATTGGCTTTCAAATGAGGAAACTCATTACAGGCTGATTATCACTAGAGTTTCTAATGATACAGTGCTAACATAATCAATACGTAGGGCAGAGAGTTGCCCTAAGCCTAACTACGATTTATTTCGACCGGCGTGTGAATTTTCGAAGCGTGGGTTCTTATCTCATATTTTTCACGGGATGGATATGGACGCGTGGAATTTTAAGTGCGGATTTTTGATGTTTTAATTCGAAGCGTTTATTTCATCATGCACCCACTTGCACCCCCCTGATTTTTTCATCAACCGAATCAATTTAATGGAAAAGTAACTGTAAAAGTACTGCGTACATTGTTGGAAGTACAGTGTGGGACAAAAGTTTACGGAACACCGTGGTGTCGCATTTCTCCGTTAGAGCGACAACCTAGCAAGAACACGAGCGGAGACGCATACTGAAATATGGATAGACTAGTCGGTTTCTTATTCCATCTCTTCCTCATAACTATCAGGGGGCCGCTCCGATGAAGGAATACGCCAGTTCCGTGTTCTGAAACTTTTGTCCCAAGCTGCATCTGTAATAGTATCAGTGTATTTTCCCCCACGGCGTATCTGTAGCTATAACTCACATACTTTTAAACCCATTTATCTGTAACTGCAACTTAGATATTTTTTTTAAAAGTAAGTGACAAACCTGGTGGTCGGAATGATGCCTATAACCAACCTTGTTTGACGTCTCTCCGGTCTTTAACCCGGCTCACAGCTGAGAAACGTCATGCAACCTTTCTTAGTGTTACGGTTGTAGCTAATGTAAGATGAAATCAGTAACTCAAATTGAATTAAAAGTCATCAAAGTACATTCCATGTGCGAAACCTCGCTGGCTTCTCCAAAGGAGAGGGCAACCCCCTTTCTCTTCTCTTTTTTAACGGCTTGTGCTTAATTCCGTGCGTAAATGCTGGACGGCGCGGGCTGGGTTTTACCACAGGCTTATCACATCAAGCCCTAAAGATCGCTCATAAAATGCCGCGACGGACCACAAATGAAAACCACGTTCGCCCAGCGCAACGTGTCGCATTAACACCACCCGAGGAATAAGCTCTTTGAGCGCTGCTTTCATGTCGAGTCTCGTATAGGCTGTCAGCGCCGACGCGTGCATTTTCCTGCAGTAAAACCGGAGATAAAATGTACTTTAAAGCGACACTTCCGTCTCGCCTGCGTTTCGAGTTGAGCTGTAAATGACACAAAATTCATTTCAAACAGGGCATGTTGGTCGACAAAAAATGGCGAGTTTCGCAGTCTCAGTGAACGTTGTCGGGCATTTTTACATCACCACGCGTCATTCTATTATGTGCAGCGGTGCTGCATATGAACGGGCCGTTGAGGAACGTCGCCCATCTCAGTGAACCATTTTCAAGGTGCTCGTGTTGCCGGCCCCAGGAATTATCCGGGTCCAGTGATAAATGGCGTGCGTCAGGAAACAAAGAGCGAGCTATGACCCGAGCGCAATATGTCGCGAACACACCGCTTTGTTGACGGCGGCATAAAAGGAGACGTGCACGGGAATATCGTTTCTTTCTTTTCCTTTTTTTTTCTGTTTGGTATTTCCTGCAGTGTAACATTGGAGGTTCAAGACGGAGTTCGATGAATATTCGTTAGCGGCTAATGTAGCCGAGAATGATCTTTCTCCCTCATTCTAAGTTACATGTGACGCTGTCACATAAAATCAGTAACCGTTGAATACACTAACGCGGAGGACAAGGCGATTAATTGAGACTGATTTCGCCTGTGTGAGTCAGTCTGGGTCTCCTGTGGGCTCGGCTCCATCACTCCTAAGGAGTGTTAGTCCTCGAGCGCAACACATAGATCTAAGAATCTTTCTAGAGTAACGCAGGCAGAGTAGCTTTGCAATATAAGGAGTGCACACAGTCGGTTTGTGCCCTTGGAGAAGAATCGCTAATTCCACTCCCTCTTCGACCTACTATTTGAAAAGCCCATAGTAACGGTAGCTTCCTTCGCAGTGGAGTGATTTGGTGCTGTCACTCCTTCCTGATGACAGTGCTTCCTTGCTGTGCTTGCAAGTATACTGCGTGAGATGTGTTCTAAAAGTTTCGGAACATTGGTTACTATTAGAGCATGGCAGTGACAAATAAAGTTTAGCAGTTACTCTTAGAATAAAAAGTTTAATAGCAACACACTATAGAGGTGGTAAAGGCCTGTCACATAGGTCAGTCCAAAAAGGCGTCAAGGCTATACTCTCTGGCAGAGCGGTAGTATTGAACTCCGACCTTAGGTTATAACTTCGGCACCATGGCAAGTAATATTTCGCCACGCACTAGGTTATAACGTTACCTCCACAGGAATATTACTTGCCTTCATTGATATATACATATGCATTGAAATAACCAATTCAGTCAAGCATGGTGTCAGAGCGCTACTTCCCCAGTCATCAGAGCTAAGAATTAAAGAAAGACCGAAACGGGAACAAAAAATCGCTATAAAGTATCTTCTATTGAAGGACAAAATAATTAATACAAATTCTACCAATAATCACCCAATGAGACGCGGAGGAAAAGCAGGAAATATTAGGGCACACGAACATGAACAAGGTGATGCATAAACAAATACTTAAAGCACGTGGGTGGGAAACGGTGAGAAGAACCTCCTGGACGTTACTTGTCGTAAACGCATGAACCTTCGGGATTTCTGAAGGTACTCAAGTACGCCGCGGCTAAACCGTCGCGAATGCAGGAACCTCCTCCACGCGACAACCGACTTTACCTGGGAGTTGTAAGAATGGCTGGAGCAATGAAGGTCCTGACTGAAGCTGCGCATCAATGGGAAACGGCTCTGTGCTCCCTCCATTTGCCTGCGCGCACTCGCCGTCTACCGCTCTTCAAGAAAGTTCAATACCGCCCCGAAAGTAACCTTCATCCAGTGGCACAGTTGACACCGAGCCTCACTGACTTCGTAGCTAAGGGCCTAACACCGCCACATGGGCTCTTACGGTATTGCCCATATCCGTGATAGACTTCCGGATTTTCGGAAACGAACAGACCAAGTTCGCCCTCAAGCCCGTTGAGACCTTTTTCTTTTTTTTTTTTGCTCTTGCAGCGGTATATACCGATGGCGCTTCCAGAAACACCATGCCTACATCGGCGTTCCTAATACCAAGGTAGAAATTTGGGGTAGTTGGTACATAGCCATGAGTAAAAACTTGCAGCCAAAGAGAGGACGGGACACAACGGTAGAAACACACACTGCAGTTCCCGCTGTTGTGTGTCTCTACCGTTGTGTCCCGTCCTTTCTTTGGCTGCAAGTTTTTACTCATTCCTAATACCGCCGGAAGACGTAGTGCATGGACGACGCATCCTACTTCATCAGCAGCTGTAGAACACTATGCCATTATATTCTTTCGACAGCACATATTTCATTTTTGCCCCCGCGAGAATGAACAGTATTCACGGACTCAAAATCTGCACTACGACATATTGAGAATACAGGCACACGAGGTTCGTTGGCACCCATAGTGACGGATGTGTTTTTGACCTCCCAGCATGTGTACGAAGCAAGCCGCAGCGCAGGTTTTCAGTGGGTTCGATCCCATTGTGGTGTCGTAATGAATGATCAGACTGACATCGCCGCAGAAGCAGCTCTCTCATCTTGGAGAGGAAAGACTATTGCACTGCTGAGAGGACACCGTGATGACTAGTGGTACCCCTGGCGCCCCATCAATAGACAACTGATCTTCTTCGCACGTACGGAGTGGCTTTTTTCGTTTTCGATACAGATTTTTCATTAAAATTTATAAGGGCAATAGACATCATTTTTTCACATCCATCACCTCTGTACCGGCGGACATTCTTGTCCATCTGTTGCTCAACCATCGAATGACCTAAAAATCGTTAATTAACTTTTAATTATAAAAGCTACGAAGTTGTCCCAATGAGAACATCCGTTCCTTTCTGCCACCTGATATCGTAGCCGTTTTCGGAACAAAAATCCGTTCGGTAGATTGTCCGCAAAAAGTTCGTGAAGGAACACCATTTTTTCTTTATTTAATCCATTGGGCGCATCGTCGGAGACGTGGCTTTCCTTCACACTCAGTGTGAGAGGGTGAAAGAGCACACGATATGGCCTCTTTCGGCCTGGTAAAAGATTAAAAGAAAACAGAAAATGCAATCCAAGATAAGGGCAGTTCCGATAGCGTCACCCCACACATTTGGTTTTGTTTTGTTTCCGCAAGTTAAAAATCATTTTTGACGCATCAGGCGGCACGGTGCTCCTTCACCCGCTCACACTGGGGGTGAAAGAAAGACGCGTCTCTGAAGATGCGCAATAAACAAAATGAAGAAAAAATGGTGTTCCTTCACGAATTCTTTGCGGACGATCTTTGGAACGCATTTTCGTTCTGCAAACGGCTACGATATCAGGTGAGCGAAAGCAACAGCTGTTCACATTGGTTCACATTTATTCAATTTACGATATGCATAATTGGGCAAAGGAGCAAAAAGCTGCCAGTTGGCAACTTGACAAGGCTCCGATTAAAAAGTTAATCAACGATTTTTAGGTAATTAATCATTCGACGGTTGAGCAACAGATGGCCAGAAAGATGGATAAAAGTGAAAACAAGATGTCTATAGCAATTATTGTTTCTTTTTATGAAAATTTTGTATCGCAGAAAAAACGACACTCTGTATAAGCTTGCAAGAGCTGGTGTGACGTTCGCTTTCGGACGTTCTTTCTTTGACCAGCTCATTATACCTTTTCAATTGAAAAAGGACGGTCCACGGTTCGAAACGACGTGCCTATGTAATTTCAAAATGAAATACATGAAGTCATCTCAAAATATTCCATTGGTGAAGTTTCCCTTGGTGGTGCTGTATGCGAAATTATTTCTTCTGTGTATTAATGCGGCGCCGTCTGAATCTTCAAGACCTTCGAGTATATATATATATATAGCCATTAAAAAAATAAGTAAAAGATGCTAGACGTGTTTGAAATTCAAACTTACAGATTAAAATGGCTTCTATGGCTGCACGTAGAGAAACAGATACTCATTGAACGATGCGACAGCACCAGAGGACACGTGTTTCGCCGTGTTTGCGGCTCGTCGGCCCTGGGTAGCTGCGCATCGTTCGGGATTGGCAAACCAGGAGTCACCCAGCGAGCGATATACACCTGGCAGGGTGACTGAGCACATCCTCAATGCCACCGTGCAAGCCAGTAGAGTACAGCCAATAAGTATCTATATATATATATATATATTTTGTTTGGGACTTATAAACATTTTGGGACCGTTTGGGACTTATAAACATATATATATATATATATATATATATATATAGATACTCATGGAACGATGCGACAGCACCAGAGGACACATGTTTCGCCGTGTTTGCGACTCGTCAGCTCTGGGTAGCTGCGCATAGTTCGGAATTGGCAAACCAGGGGTCACACAGCGACCGATCTACGCCTGGAGGGTGACTGAGCACTCCTCAATGCCACAGTGCATGCCAGTGAATTATAATGCAGGAAAAAAAAAAGCCATTAAAGAAACAAGTAGATGACATTAGACGTGTTTGAAATTCAAAATTACATATTAAGATGGCTTCTATGGCTGGACGCAGTCAAACAGATACTCATGGAACGATGCGACAGCACCAGAGGACACGTGTTTAAGCGTGTTTGCGGCTCGTCAGCTCTGGGTAGCTGCGCATCGTTCGGGATTGGCAAACCAGGGATCACTCAGCGAGCGATATACACATGGGAGGGTGACTGAGCACTCCTCAATGCCACAGTGCAAGCCAGTGCATTATGAGGAGGAAAAAAAAGCCATTAAAGAAACAAGTAAATGACACTAGACGTCTAGACGTGTTTGAACTAGACGTGTTTGAAATTCAAAATTACAGATTAACATGGCTTCTATGGCTGCACGCAGAGGAACAGATACTCATGGAACGATGCGACAGCACCACAGGACACGTGTTTCGCCGTGTTTGCGGCTCGTAAGCTCTGGGTAGCTGGGCATCGTTCGGGGTTGGCAAACCAGGGGTCACTCAGCGAGCGATATACACCTGGGAGGGTGACTGAGCAATCCTCAATGCCACAGTGCAAGCCAGTGAATTATAATGAGGGAAAAAAAGCCATTAAAGAAACAAGTAAATGACACTAGACGTGTTTGAAATTCAAAATTACAGATTAAGATTGCTTCTATGGCTGGCCGTTTGCATATATGTTTGTAAATCAAACATCGCCATGCCAGTTCTGGACAGCTGTTTCGCCCTTCTTGGGCCTCATCAGCAGTACGCAGGCAGGCAACGTTTGAGCGGATGGCGTCAGAAGGTCACGTGGCACGTGATGCCTCCCGTCAGGGTGTCCTAAGACACCTCTGAAAGCCCACTGAAAGGCCAGTCAAGTGTATAAGGGGTGAAAAAATTAGCAGGGGCTCTTTGGCTGCACGTATAGCATATGTTTGTAAGTCAAACGTCGCCATGCCAGTACTGGACAGCAGTAGTAATAGTAGGGATAGAAACTACGGCGGGTCCACTCAGCAACCTGGAACCCTGGGCCCTGCCCTGAGCCCTGCGCGTATTTTTCCCCGCGCGGCGCGTGTGCGGAGGGTTGTCCGCGCGCTTATAACAGCAGAGACATGCAAAGAAGGGTCATACACAAAAAGTACAAGTGAAAATGTATTTATTAATGCCAATTGTAATGCCAATCAAGTATAGAGAAGAGTGAGATATATTTATTAAAGCCAATAGGTGCTGGGAATTGTGAAAATTGTGATGCCAATCAGGTGAAGAAGAAAAAACCCAGGCGAAATACCTTCACCACCTGTAACAGAAGAAACACAAGACACGTAATAAAGAATATATTTACTGATTACCAATTTCACAACTGCCATATGGATATGAGTCAATGGCATTAAAGAGGTCCGCGCGGCGCGTGTGCGGAGGGTTGTCCGCGCGCTTATCGTAGCGTATTTTTCAGCCTGGGCTGACTTCTTTTGCCAGTTTTCCACCTGGGCCGACTTCTACTCACAATTTTTTTCTGCTACAACAGCTGTGTGGTGGGCGGTTTACATGCAAAGGATAGCCATACACAAAAGTACAAGTGAAAATATATTTATTAAAATCATTAGTGTCAGGAATTATGTTATGACTCTGCGTGAACGGGAAAAACTCAACCAAAAATCTGATGCAATAGCATTGAAGGGGTAGCACATTTAATCAAAGAAGGTATTCTTAATCAATACGGTTACAATGAAAACTACAAATTTTATTTTAAAAAGTCTTATCAGAAGAAAAATTATTATGTGATGGGAGAACCATCGTTGCATCACAGGAGTTTGAATTACAGCTTTAATTACAAGTTCTGATAGATATAAGTAATTTCGAACACAATATGGAAGCTAAGTTTAATATTCCAATATGACACAAAAAAAATTAATTAATCAGTTTCTTATGAAGTGAATAGTGCAGACATAAGGAAATAATTTGAATCAACACATAGAAATAATATTGAACTAACCGACATATCATCCAACATGTAGGGAAATGATAGCTACACAATACCATATCAAAACGAGAAACGGTCACCACATTTAATCAAAGAAGATATTCTTAATCAATATGATTACAAACAAAATTGCAAGTTGTATCATAAAAAGTCTAATATTCCTACACGTGAGAACCATCATTGCAAAAGCGTGAATATCTGTCATAACATTTCGAGCGCAATTCCAACATTACACAATTAACCAATTTCTTATTAAGTGAACAGCATAGATGTAAGGAAATAACGAGAAACAAAACGATCAGCAGCTCATAGAGAACCAAAACCCATCACGTAAACAAGAGGTACACAAAGGATTAATAATTGAAAAACAATCTATCAAAAACGAGAAACATGCACACACTTAACACTGAATAGCAGAGAAACACTCTAAACGGCGCATCTGCCAACGTGTAAACAACAGACAAGAAAATATTATTGAAACATCAACAGCTAATAGAGAGATAAAATCCAACACGTAAACAAGAGGTACACAAAGGATAAATAGTTGAAGAACAATCTATCAAAACGAGAAACCTGCACGCACTTAACACTGAATAGCAGAGAAACACTCTAAATGGCGCATATGCAAACGTGTAAGCAACAGACGCATGCAGGAAAATAATTGAAAAAGAATCTATCAAAACGATAAACATGCACGGATGAATAGCAGAGAAAGGAAGTCCTGATAGCTGTATGTAATTAACTGTGAACAGCAGAGACCCTGGAAGACCACGGGACACGAACACAAGAGAAAATAAAATCTATAACACTACGAAGAAGATATTCTTATTCGAAACAACAGAGGAGGAGAATAATCTATCATTTTAAATATCATAAAATCATCCTCGTGACTTAATCTAGTCGAACCCAATACAATTTTCATTCTAAGAGACACTAGAAACCTTATTTTGTTTTATCAACACAGAAAATATATTAAAAAATGAACTTCACCGCATAGCACGCTCCTAGCCAAAAACCAGCTCTAATAATATCTGCCCTGATTTGTTGAAGACGGAAGGCATACACCTGTTTTGTGACAGTTATGAACATTTCGAGTGCAATAGGGAATCTAAGTTGATTATTCCAACATTACACAGTTAACCAATTTCTTATTAAGTGAACAGCATAGACGTAAGGAAATAACGAGAAACAAAACGATCAACAGCTAATAGAGAGCCAAACCTGCGCACCATCCAACACATAGAGAAATAATAGCTAATCAATCTATCAAAAGGAGAAATATTACAATATAGCACAGACTTAACGCTGAAGAATAGGGGAACTCTCTAAGCGGCGACATGTAAACAACAACAGAGGAAAATAATCTATCATTGAACCATCATAAAATCGAATAATATACAATTTTCATTCTAACAAGCACTACGAACCTTGATGGTATCCAAGACATAGAAACTATGCACTGTTTTCATCTCGGTTTTCACTCTTTTCCTCACAGCCGGGAGACTGTATGCTTTATCCCATGCTTTATCACTCAAAGGGTTGGGGGCTATATTCCTTCGTCCAGCAAACAGGACGTTCTAGAGGTCACATAAGATGCTTCAGTTTATTGTGCAGCGCAAATAGATGTCGATATTATTCGTTGGGATCGCTATCTTTTCGCATCATTTCCTTGAAACGAAAATCTTTCGTCAAAGTGTTTGACAAGTCGACTAAGTTTGTACAGATCTGATATTGTTATTGAACATGTAGAGAAAGTCCAAATTATTATTAAATGGTAGCAACAATACTCAATCAAAAACGAGAAACAAATTTAATTACATCAATTTTTGTAATATCTTGCAACAGAAAGTTATAATGAACCACACGGAAAAATCAAATGTGAAACACAACTCAGAAATATGAGGCATTCCCAACTCAGAGATTATTTTTTACTTATCTCAATCGAGTGAACAATTGAAACAAATACGACACAATTAATACATCGTGCATACATAATGTCCAATTCATCGAATATCAGTCGAACCTGAAACAAAACAATAATTAATTCAGACAAATCATTTCTAAGCAATCAGTGTGAATACACCGTAGAATCTGTACAGAAACTTGCCATTTTCAATGAATAAACATGATCAACTAGTGGATTCAAGCGATAAAGTGTGATGAAACCCGACGACCCCCGACACCAACAGCAAGTAAGGGAGGGACGGGCTCTAATATGGCCTTGTACATAGAATCATTGAAAGCACACATTTTCTCTTACTCATCACATCTTTTTGTAAATCAATTTCCATAATTCTCATGGCATGTGGATATTAATAACATTCTAAAAAAATTTAATCAATAAAATGATCATAGATATGCTTTTAATTAAGTGTAGACGCGCACTTGAAAACAGAAGAGACAATTGTTCTACATTAAAAAGGTGTACAGATTTTGTACTCGCTACCATAAGTCATGGGAGTACATGATAAAACACTGCTTCGAGAAGGAAGAGCCCCGAAACGATTCCATTATCGCTGCATTTCAATACGTCCTAGACATGGTCGTATTCGGAGATATGGTACAAACTACAGAACTGAAGATGCAAGAATTTATATGCCGAATCTACAATGCTTATAAAAATATCTGCACATCAACGTCGGAAGGGCCACTGGGATTGATGGCGGAGTTTTTGAGATTTGCTAACGAAGAGTTGAAATACACTGGACCAGATGTAATTGTAATCATTGCAATGGGCATTGCGTTCATCAAGAAAGCAGTCAGATCAAATTATCATATACAAGTGGTCTATATCGCACGGTTCATTACGGATCTGTTGAAATTACACATATCAGAGGTGGAAAGTACATAAAATCTTATCACGTGATATGTTCCACTACCACGCCAACGCAATTATTTTATTCTACCAGTCAGTGATGTCGAATGAACAGAAGTTCCATATTGTTGTGCAAGGTCTCATGTATCATCACTTATTGAAATTCAACAATCATATCAATTGCGGTGAACCACCGGACGATTTTCATCTAATACTCTCTTGTACGCCATTCAAGAATCTTCATACAAAGAAAGGAAACATCAATAAGGGACTGTGCAAGTTCATCGCGACAAAGTGCAAGTTGTTGAAACAATACAAACACGGCGACAACATATCACCTGCGTTAATCAACGCTGGATTCAAGCGCACAATAATCAGAATAAACTACTTGATATCTTCGGAATTCATGAATCAAGACAACAAACGAAAACTCCAGAGTTTGGAATACAGTTGTAATTTATCGGAATAAACAGGCATATAATTGAAATAATAATTGTATTCTTTGTCATCATTGTAATGTATTCTACACATCGCAACGAAAACAGCTTATAATTAGATTGAAGATTGCTAAGGAGACGAAAAACACTTTACATTTAGCATGGCTACACTAAGAACAATGATCGCTAAGGAAGCGAATATTCCACAATTTGTGTAAGAATTCTCATATGGAATGAGACCTGACCATCAAATGGGTTTTACCCGACTACACTCTGTACAAATTCAACATCCGAAGGATAGAATTGCCGGAAAAGGATCGGTCATTGAAATTTGGAGGCATGATACAACAGTCTATGATTACAAAAATGGATCACTAATCTCTTGTGAAAACGTATCACACTTCATGAATTAAATTCCACAGTGCATGTATATTTCTCAATCAGTTGCACTAGCCCAGACGTAGTAAAAGAAGAAGAAAAGGCGTCTTTGACAAGCAACCCGATTGGAGTGCGGAATAAATAAATAAATATTTTCGTCAACACAGTTGTCCATTTGTATGACTGGATAGGAAAAATGAGCTGTCCAAGATAGGGCAAAACGGGAAATAAGACAAGATAACTGATTGCGGCGGGATAAGTCAAAGCGTTCGCGACAGAGTGTCATCGACTTTTACAATCGCATTCGGGTTCAGTGCCTGCGAGATAATACGAAGCCTTGGCGAAAAGCGAATCTATTATCAAATGCCGCGATGCAAATGGAGGATTTTACAAGCATGGCGTGCAGGCGAAGTCTACATTTCTGATCACGTAATCTTCCTAACACACGACACACAAAGGTATATGAAATAATTTCCAAGTGACAATCAGATTTTGGGAGAAACGGATCGCACAACCGCCATCAGAAGTGCATAACCAATATACAACGAAGAGGAGCGTTATGCATAAACAGAATGGAAGATATGTTATATTAATTATAATAACCAGATCAGCGCAGGTCACACATAAACGTAAATCCAATTCACAAAATATACTCGAGAATCCCGTAACAACACAGAAAAACTAACACACTATTATAGTGTCATAGCATCCGGGCACTACAAATGGAAAGGCCATACTTTAATTTTATAAGTCTAGCTCATAACAGCGTAAAACGCAAATTCCACACTAAAGATCATTTTCTTCTATAAATTTTCAAAGTCAAAACTGCACGCTATTTATTGCATTCTTTTAAAGATATAGATTAAAAAGTTGTGCCCCCCTGTCCCCCACTCCTTCCTGCTGTCCTCTCTCCATCTGTCCACATCTGTACGCCGCTCATAGCCACAGTTCCTTCGCGGCGCTAACACGAAATTAAAAAAAAAATAAATAAAAAGTTGTGCATATACTCACACATACTCTAGTATGTGTGAGTATATGCACAACTTTTTCACAAGAGATTCACAAGTTTTCACAAGAGATTAGTGATTTTTTTGTACTCATAGACTTTTGTATCATGCCTCCAAATTTCAATGACCGATCCTTCTCCGGCAATTCTATCCTTCGGATGTTGAATTTGTACAGATTGCAGTCGGGTAAAACCCATTTGATGGTCAGGTCTCATTCCATATGAGAATTCTTACACACAGTGTAGAATATTCGTCTCCTTAGCAATCTTCAATCTAATTATAAGCTGTTTTCGTTACGATGTGTAGAATACATTACAATGATGACAAAGAATACAATTATTATTTCAATTATATGCCTGTTTATTCCGATAAATTACAACTGTCTTCCAAACTCTGGAGTTTTCGTTTGTTGTCTTGATCCATGAATTCCGAAGATATCAAGTAGTTTATTCTGATTATTGTGCGCTTGAATCCAGCGTTGATTAACGCAGGTGATATGTTGTCGCCGTGTTTGTATTGCTTCAACAACTTGCACTTTGTCGCGATGAACTTGCACAGTCCCTTATTGATGTTTCCTTTCTTTGTATGAAGATTCTTGAATGGCGTACAAGGGAGTATTAGATGAAAATCGTCCGGTGGTTCACCGCAATTGATATGATTGTTGAATTTTAATAAGCGATGATACATGAGACCTTGCACAACAACATGGAACTTCTGTTCATTCGACATCACTGACTGGTAGAATAAAATAATTGCGTTGCCGTGGTAGTGGAACATATCACGTGATAAGATTTTATGTACTTTCCACCTCTGATATGTGTAATTTCAACAAATCTGTAATGAACCGTGCGATATAGACCGCTTGTATGTGAGAACTTGATCTGACTGCTTTCTTGATGAACGCAATGCCCATTGCAATGATTACAATTACATCTGGTCTAGTGTATTTCAATTCTTCGTTAGCAAATCTCAAAAACTCCGCCATCAATCCCAGTGGCCCTTCCGACGTTGATGTGCAGATATTTTTATAAGTATTGTAGATTTGGCATATAAATTCTTGCATCTTCAGTCCTGTAGTTTGTACCATATCTCCGAATACGGCCATGTCTATGACGTATTGAAATGCAGCGATAATGGAATCCTTTCGGGGCTCTTCCTTTTCGAAGCAGTGTTTTATCATGTTCTCCCATGACTTATGGTATCGAGTACAAAATCGGTCCATCTTTTCAATGTAGAACAATTGTCTCTTCTGTTTTCAAGTGCGCGTCTACACTTAATTAAAAGCATATCTATGATCATTTTATTGATTTTTTTAGAATGTTATTAATATCCACATGCCATGAGAATTATGGAAATTGATTTACAAAAAGATGTGATGAGTAAGAAAAAATGTGCGCTTTCAATGATTCTATGTACAAGGCCATACTAGAGCGCGTCCCTCCCTAACTTGCTGTTGGTGTCGGGGGTCGTCGGGTTTCATCACACTTTATCGCTTGAATCCACTAGTTGATCATGTTTATTCATTGAAAATGGCAAGTTTCTGTACAGATTCAACGGTGTATTCACACTGATTGCTTAGAAATGATTTGTCTGAATTAATTATTGTTTTGTTTCAGGTTCGACTGATATTCTATGAATTGGACATTATGTATGCATGATGTATTAATTGTGTCGTATTTGTTTCAATTGTTCACTCGATTGAGATAAGTAAAAAATAAGCTCTGAGTTGGGAATGCCTCAATGAGTTATGTTTCACATTTGATTTTTCTGTGTGGTTCATTAGAACTTTCTGTTGCAAGATATTACAAAAATTAATGTAATTAAATTTGTTTCTCGTTTTTGATTGAGCATTGTTGCTACCATTTAATAATAATTTGGACTTTCTCTACATCTTCAATAACAATATCAGATCTGTACAAACTTAGTCGACTTGTCAAACACTTTGACGAAAGATTTCCGTTTCAAGGAAAGGATGCGAAAAGATAGCGATCCCAACGAATAATATCGACATCTATTTGCGCTGCACAATAAAATATATCGCCTTTGAAGTATCTTATGTGACCTCTAGAACGTCCTGTTTGCTGGACGAAGGAATATAGCCCCCAACCCTTTGAGTGATAAAGCATGGGATAAAGCATACAGTCTCCCGGCTGTGAGGAAAAGAGTGAAAACCGAGATGAAAACAGTGCATAGTTTCTATGTCTTGGATACCATCAAGGTTCGTAGTGCTTGTTAGAATGAAAATTGTATATTATTCGATTTTATGATGGTTCAATGATAGATTATTTTCCTCTGTTGTTGTTTACATGTCGCCGCTTAGAGAGTTCCCCTATTCTTCAGCGTTAAGTCTGTGCTATATTGTAATATTTCTCCTTTTGATAGATTGATTAGCTATTATTTCTCTATGTGTTGGATGGTGCGCAGGTTTGGCTCTCTATTAGCTGTTGATCGTTTTGTTTCTCGTTATTTCCTTACGTCTATGCTGTTCACTTAATAAGAAATTGGTTAACTGTGTAATGTTGGAATAATCAACTTAGATTCCCTATTGCGCTCGAAATGTTCATAACTGTCACAAAACAGGTGTATGCCTTCCGTCTTCAACAAATCAGGGCAGATATTATTAGAGCTGGTTTTTGGCTAGGAGCGTGCTATGCGGTGAAGTTCATTTTTTAATATATTTTCTGTGTTGATAAAACAAAATAAGGTTTCTAGTGTCTCTTAGAATGAAAATTGTATTGGGTTCGACTAGATTAAGTCACGAGGATGATTTTATGATATTTAAAATGATAGATTATTCTCCTCCTCTGTTGTTTCGAATAAGAATATCTTCTTCGTAGTGTTATAGATTTTATTTTCTCTTGTGTTCGTGTCCCGTGGTCTTCCAGGGTCTCTGCTGTTCACAGTTAATTACATACAGCTATCAGGACTTCCTTTCTCTGCTATTCATCCGTGCATGTTTATCGTTTTGATAGATTCTTTTTCAATTATTTTCCTGCATGTGCCTGTTGTTTACACGTTGGCATATGCGCCGTTCAGAGTGTTTCTCTGCTATCCAGTGTTAAGTGCGTGCATGTTTCTCGTTTTGATAGATTGTTCTTCCACCATTTATCCTTTGTGTACCTCTTGTTTACGTGTTGGATTTTGGCTCTCTATTAGCTGTTGATCTTGTCTGTTGCTTACATGTTGGCAGATGTGCCGTTTAGAGTGTTTCTCTGCTATTCAGCGTTAGCTCGGTGCTGTATTAAATTCATCATGTGCATCAAAGTGTTTTTCTGCTATTCATCCGTGCATGTTTATCGTTTTGATAGATTATTTTTCAAATATTTTCCTGCATGTGTCTGTCGTTTACACGTTGGCAGATGCGCCGTTTAGAGTGTTTCTCTGCTATTCAGTGTTAAGTGCGTGCATGTTCCTCGTTTTTGATAGATTGTTTTTCAATTATTAATCCTTTGTGTACCTCTTGTTTACGTGATGGGGTTTGGTTCTCTATGAGCTGCTGATCGTTTTGTTTCTCGTTATTTCCTTACGTCTATGCTGTTCACTTAACAAGAAATTGGTTAATTGTGTAATGTTGGAATTGCGCTCGAAATGTTATGATAGATATTCACGCAGTTGCAATGATGGTTCTCAAGTGTAGGAATATTAGACTTTTTATGATACAACTTGCAATTTTGTTTGTAATCAAATTCATTAAGAATATCTTCTTTGATTAAATGTGGTGACCGTTTCTCGTTTTGATATGGTATTGTGTAGCTATTATTTCCCTACATGTTGGATGATATGTGGGTTAGTTCTATATTATTGCTATGTATTGATTGGAATTATTTCCTTATGGATGCGCTATTCACTTCATAAGAAAACGATTAATTGAATTTGTGTCATATTGGAATATTAAACTTAGCTTCCATATTGTGTTCGAAATTACTCATATCTATCAGAACTTGTAATTAAAGCTGAAATTCAAACTCCTGTGATGCAACGATGGTTCTCCTGTCACATAATAATTTTTCTTCTCATAAGACTTTTTATAATAAAATTTGCAGTTTTCATTGTAACCGTATTGATTAAGAATATCTTCTTTGGTTAAATGTGCTACCCCTTCAATGCTATTGCATCAGATTTTTGGTTAAGATTTTCCCGTTCACGCAGAGTCATAACCTAATTCCTGACACTAATGACTTTAATAAATATATTTTCACTTGTACTTTTGTGTATGGCTATCCTTTGCATGTAAACCGCCCACCACACACCTGTTGTAGCGGAAAAAAGTTGTGATGGAAGTCGGCCCAGGTGGAAAACTGGCGAAAGAAGTCAGCCCAGGCTGAAAAATACGCTACGTTAAGCGCGCGCGCAGCCCTCCCCGCCGATAAGCGAGCGGACAACCCTCCGCACACACGCCGCGCGGACCTCTTTATTGCCATTGAGTTATACCCATATGGAAGTTGTGAAATTGGTAATGAGTAAATATATTCTTTATTACATGTCTTGTGTTTCTTCTGTTACAGGTGGTGAAGGTTTTTCGGCTGGGTTTTTTCTCCTTCACCTGATTGGCATCACAAATGGTACAATTCCCAGCACTATTGGCTTTAATATATATATCTCAACTTGATTGGCATTACAATTGGCATTAATAAATACATTTTCACTTGTACTTTTTGTGTATGACCCTTCTTTGCATGTCTCTACATGTGATAAGCGCGCGGACAACCCCCCGCACACGCGCCGCGTGGGGAAAAATACGCGCAGGGCTCAGGGCAGGGCCCAGGGGTCCAGGTTGCTGAGTGGACCCGCCGTAGTTTCTATCCCTACTATTACTACTGACAGGTGTTTCGTCCTTCTTGGGCCTCATCAGCAGTACGCAGGCAGACAACGTTTGAGCGGATGGCGTCATAAGGTCACGTGGCACGTGATGCCTCCCGTCAGGGTGTCCTAAGACACCTCTGAAAGCCCAGTCAAGTGTATAAGGGGTGAAAAAATGAGCAGGAGCTCTTTGGCTGCACGTATAGCATATGTTTGTAAGTCAAACGTCGCCATGCCAGTACTGGACAGCTGTTTCGGCCTTCTTGGGCCTCATCAGCAGTACGCAGGCAGGCAACGTTTGAGCGGATGGCGTCAGAAGGTCACGTGACACGTTATACCTCCCGTCAGGGTGTCCTAAGACACCTCTGAAAGCCCAGTCAAGTGTATAAGGGGTGAAAAAATGAGCAGGAGCTCTTTGGCTGCACGTATAGCATATGTTTGTAAGTCAAACGTCGCCATGCCAGTACTGGACAGCTGTTTCGTCCTTCTTGGGCCTCATCAGCAGTACGCAGGCAGGCAACGTTTGAGCGGATGGCGTCATAAGGTCACGTGGCACGTGATGCCTCCCGTCAGGGTGTCCTAAGACACCTCTGAAAGCCCAGTCAAGTGTATAAGGGGTGAAAAAATGAGCAGGAGCTCTTTGGCTGCACGTATAGCATATGTTTGTAAGTCAAACGTCGCCATGCCAGTACTGGACAGCTGTTTCGGCCTTCTTGGGCCTCATCAGCAGTACGCAGGCAGGCAACGTTTGAGCGGATGGCGTCATAAGGTCACGTGGCACGTGATGCCTCCCGTCAGGGTGTCCTAAGACACCTCTGAAAGCCCAGTCAAGTGTATAAGGGGTGAAAAAATGAGCAGGAGCTCTTTGGCTGCACGTATAGCATATGTTTGTAAGTCAAACGTCGCCATGCCAGTACTGGACAGCTGTTTCGTCCTTCTTGGGCCTCATCAGCAGTACGCAGGCAGGCAACGTTTGAGCGGATGGCGTCATAAGGTCACGTGGCACGTGATGCCTCCCGTCAGGGTGTCCTAAGACACCTCTGAAAGCCCAGTCAAGTGTATAAGGGGTGAAAAAATGAGCAGGAGCTCTTTGGCTGCACGTATAGCATATGTTTGTAAGTCAAACGTCGCCATGCCAGTACTGGACAGCTGTTTCGGCCTTCTTGGGCCTCATCAGCAGTACGCAGGCAGGCAACGTTTGAGCGGATGGCGTCAGAAGGTCACGTGACACGTTATGCCTCCGGTCAGGGTGCCCTAAGACACCTCTGAAAGCCTAGTGCAAGGCCAGTCAAGTGTATAAGGGGTGAAAAAATTAGCAGGAGCTCTTTGGCCGCACGTATAGCATATGTTTGTTAGTCAAACGTCGCCATGTCAGTACTGGACAGCTGTTTCGGCCTTCTTGGGCCTCATCAGCAGTACGCAGGCAAGCAACGTTTGAGCGGATGGCGTCAGAAGGTAAGGTCACGTGACACGTTATGCCTCCGGTCAGGGTGTCCTAAGACACCTCTGAAAGCCTAGTGCAAGGCCAGTCAAGTGTATAGGGGGTGAAAAAATTAGCAGGAGCTCTTTGGCCGCACGTATAGCATATAATTGTAAGTCAAACGTCCCCATACCAGTACTGGACAGCTGTTAAGCTATTAACAAAATTAACTCTCACGTGGCAAGGGTTTACCAATCCTTGGGAGCCCTGGGCCCGAAACCCAAGTTGCTCTTATTGGCTGTTCGTTGGCAGCACCGTCCATGTTCCGGCAATCTTCACAATATTTATACGTAAAAAATATGCCGAATTGAGAAGTAATGCTTTCTGTGTGTTATCAAACAATGATGTTGTGCACGATAGTGGCCAAAATTTATGGGGTTATTTTTCACTTTTCGGTCCCTTTAAATACATAGGGTCCCACCTCAAACTTCTTTTTGCGTCGCCAAGCATAGTGCCTTCACATGAGGTATAAGTAGTGTCCTGTTGGCTGGGCCACAGATATAATATGGGGTAGTGCTACACTTCTCACTTCTTGAACCAGGGAAACTTGTCATGCAAATAAGAGTATCTCAATATTGCCAGAACAAGGAACTTGACACTGTGCTGTTTACTCCAACAAGTTCAACCTGGAAGCACTTTCCATTCCTCATTCTTTTTTATTAGTGCATGTATACTTAAAATTGCACAACTGCCATTGAAGCAACCTTGTCCACGAATTCCTCATGACAGAGGGTATATAGTTTGTCACAAACCTAGTAACCCCGGGAGAAGTGGTTGAGGCTGCCCCCTGCCTTGTACGGCACACTTTTTAGCAGAATACACAGAGTACAAGTGTTCTCCTGGTCCGGAAATGATCTGACTAAGCTGAAAGAATCTTACCAAAATGGGGAAGCCCCCGGCCTTCTTTGTCAGAGAAACAAATATGAAACAACATCATTCAACGTAAATAACAGCATGCTCGGCAACTTAGACTGGTGATCCTGAAGTCCTAATATCTTTAGGTTACAGGGGACCAAAGAGAAAAGAGCCTTTGCATGAATGGCGCACCGCAGCATGCTGCTTTTACTTCAAAAGTATAATACCCTAAAATTTGGTGAGAGTCAGCCGGTGTATTTAGTTATGTCGGTCACCTACTGCACCCCCTGGTTGTAATCATTTTATTTGTGTTTCCACCATCCAGGAGCTCAGCCTGACTGTGCTAGAAATATCAAACGATATATCACTGTCACATACAGATCTAACATACATATTAGACATCTATGATCTATCCGGAGCTTTAACGTTGAACAAATCAGGAGGGTGCAATTGTGGAACTGTGAGAGCGGCAACATTTGCTGGTTTAAGTCCCGTCTCGACCACTTCGTTTCGTGTTCCATCGTGTTTTGTCCTTCCTCAGACTCACGAAAAGGTTGCCGCTCTCATCTTCACAATTGGTTTGGAGAGATTTCACCCCAGCTTTTAGTGAAAATCCAAGTAGAGTTGACAACAGATTTGCAAGAAAATGCTCATTTATGTTTTCCATGGCACACACATAAAAAAGAGAAACAATGCACGGCACCAACTATATTCAAAAAAATTCAAATATCATTTGATGTAGCCATGTGCGTGTCAGTACATTACAGGTGACCAACAACCAGTGGCGGATCGAAGGGGTGAGAGGGTACGGTTGGGAGATCGCCCCTCGCAAAACGCCAGTTTATATATTAAATTTCCTTCTCTCCTCTTCATGTACTCGCTCGCTGGATGCTAGTGGACATCCAGGGTGAGAGCACAAGCATACTACCACTGCAGCCACTGTCCTGAAATTGTGAATTATCATTTATCAGAAAGCAATGGCCACACACAGCCTAGAAATCATATCGGGCTCCTTGCATTATTCTTTTGTCTTGACAGCACGTTGGCTGCTGTCCACTTTATGAAAGTCACCTTTATCAATGTAAGGATGGTTAAATAGCAAGCCAAACCTTTTGATAAGTATCCATGATAGGGAAACCCCAAGACGAGGGACAAGAAGGGGGGGAGGGTTATCATAGTCGCGGGATGGCGTAAGTATAGAAACACAGACATCATGGCGAGTTGTATGCCTTCGAGTCACGGCGTAGCAACTGCAACGTCGTGCTCTCTGTGCGTGAACTTTATTTCGTAAAGGAAGAGTGTAACGCGATCAACACAAAAGGTACGCCGCGCAGTCGAGAACTTAAACACTAGGTAGTATATCAAGGGAATGGCGACACAGTGATATTGGATAAGCTATGAAAGCCTTGCGGCGGTGCTGACGTAATTGACACTGGATATCACACTCCTCCCCTCTCCGAAAAGAAAGCAGAACACCTGACTTACGTATAAGCATTACAGCACTTGCTATATAGGAAAATAAAGCGAGAAAGACAAAAATGTCATCAGCACCAACTATGGGCAATATCTGTCCACAGGACGCTTGATTCGTGTAGACCGTCTAGGTGACGATTTCACCGCACTATCACTTGAAGTGCTGTCGTCTGGACATGACCCATGATTATCCACGGTATCAGGTTGAAAATCATCTGGTGGTACACTCGGTGACAACTGCGACTGTGCTGTTTCAGCGTCGCTGTCTGATGATGATTCTGATTGCTGTGCATCCCTTCGTAGATGGTCTTGGTGCCTGGTGGAAATAACTCCCCCAGGTAGCTGTACAACAGCAGACGACTGTCCTTGTGCTTTTGTGACACCAGCAGGGACCCAAGTTGGCCCAGGTTGAAAATTTCTTGCGAACACTGAATCCCCAGGACGATAGACGCTGTGGAAACGAGCGCTTTTGTCATGCAAAAGTTTGCTGCGCAGTTGCTTACGAAGTACTGTGGTGCGTATGTCCGGATGGAGATTATCCAGAGCAGTCTTGAGTTTTCTTCCGCACAAAAGTTCTCCTGGAGATGCACCGGTTATCTCGTGCGGCGTTGTTCGATAGCTGAATAGTGCGCGAGATAGCTGCGTCTTGAAATCACCTGTGCTTGCCTTCTTAAGCTCTTTCAGCAGCCCCATTTGATGCTGGGTGATATGGAGGAATTAGGACTTTTCTTACTCCATTCCGCTTCAGAAATTCTGTGTACTTTGCTGATACAAATGCTGGTCCATTATCCGACACTACGAGATCGGGCAGTCCATGTCTCGCAAATATAGAACGTAGACAAGAAATAGTAGCTTCCGCGGATGGTGATGGAACAACTTCGGCTTCTACCCACTTGGAAAATGCGTCCACAAGGATGAAGATGTAATGACCCTTAAAAGGGCCTGCAAAATCCACATGCAAGCGCGACCATGCTCTTTCTGGAAAAGGCCAAGGCGTCATTGTGGTATCGTTGGAAGTACGCATCCACCACCCGTTCCTCATTCCACACTTTATTCTCTTCCCTGCCTATGACGATGAGGCTGTCCCAAAACTCACGTGCACAGTATATCACATATCCCCCCCTGTTAAGAAAAATAGTTCCCGCTGTAGGGAAAAATTAGTGCACTCTGTCGTCGGCAATGCCCTGTGGTGCGTCGTTCTCGTTTGCCGGGTAACGGACAGGAGCGGAACGTTGTCGTGTACTTCTGCGTAGAGGCGGGTCCTGCTATTCGAGAGATGGCAGCGGATGTACTGTTGCGCCTTTGTGCGGAGATTGGTCTTGAGGGGAGACACATGCACTGTCCGAAACAGGTGCGTTGTCATCAATAGGCCACCAAGAGTAGCCGAAAGAGGGCGGTACTTGCCGAAAGAGGTCCGGTTGTACTTGGCCTTCTGGTGGCCTCAGCTCACCATAAAATGGTGTAAACTTCGACGAATGCCATATCCTGCCGTCTTCCAGCAAAAAAGATAGTGGTCCCCGGGAAGCCATGATTCTGAAGGGTGTAGAAAAATTTGGCCGTCCTTTCTTTCAGCGACCCGGTAGGCGCACTCGAACATAGTCTCCCGGCATGAATTTGCGGAACCTTGCAGATCTCTTGTCGACGGTGTAGACCTTCTGCTTACTCTGTTTTGACGACACACGTGCCTTGACTCTCGACATGTCGGGTGTTGCTGAGGGCTTTTGAAGTCCTACCACGTTGACGCGCGTTCGAAAGTTCCGACCGTGCAGAAGCACTGCTGTCGAGACACCTGTTGTAGCGTACGGTGTGCTTCTGTATACCGCGAGATGCTCAAGGATTGCGCGTTTGATGTCTTTGCGCTGTAGTGTTGCAACTTGTATGGTGTCCTTGAGCACTCTGTTAAAACGTTCAACTTGACCGTTGGCTTGTGGATAGTAGACTGATACTGTTATGTGCCGAATACCTCGTTCTCGCAGGAAGGCTCTGAAGTGTGTGGACACAAATTGGGGGCCATTGTCTGTGACTATCTCGTCGGGGTAGCCTTCGCGACTGAATACGTGCATAAGAAATGCTTCCACTGTAGATGTTGTAACAGCGGGCGCAAATGAAATTTCTGGCCACTTGCTATGGTAATCCATAAGCGTTATGGCGTAACGGCACGAAGGAGGAGAGTCTTCGAACGGTCCAACTATGTCCATTCCCAGTTTTGACCAGGGTGTAGCTGGAAATACTACTGGGTGCAGAGGTGCAGATGCAACCTTTGCAGATTTGTCAGCAGACTGACAGATAGAGCAATCGTGCACCATCTTGGGCATCCATTTCGGGCCACCAGTACAAATCCCTGAGTCGCTGCTTTGTACGCACAATTCCAGGGTGCGTCTCGTGTGCCACCTCAAGCAGCCTGGAAGTTAGTGTACGTGGGACCACTAAACGTTCGCCACGATGCAGAAGTCCATTCACAACTGAAAGTTCACGTCCGCAGCGATGGTACGGACCCATTGCGGGAGCTCTGTGAGCATGTCGCGACCAAGTTCCTTGTTCAAGTGCACTGATGACCTCGCTGATTTCTGGATCGAGCAACGTAGCCTCTTGTAATTCTTCTTTTGAAATGGGGCTGGAGATGGTGCAGACAATTTCTTCATCAACATCATGTGACTGTAGTGGTAACCTTGATAGGGCACCCGCAATATAATTCTCGGCTCCCTTCTTGTACTCTATAGTGAAGTTGTAGTACAGCAATCTGGCGGACCATCTTGATATACGAAGAGGGCGATGTCCAGAGCCTTGTGTGCCAAGCAAGGTTACTAACGCTTGATGGTCAGTACGTAGAGTAAAGGGGCGTCCCCACAAGTTGACATGCCAATGCTCGCATGCCCACATGCAGGCAAGCGCTTCGCGCTCACCAACCGAGTACTTTCTCTCCACCGAAGATAAGGTACGGGAAGCAAAAGCGACTGTGCGAACTTCGTTCCCTTTAATTTGTTGCAGAACGGCACCCAAACCGTATGATGAAGCGTCTGTGGTCACGACCACTGGGAGCTGTACATCGAACATGTGTAGAACCGGGCACGAGCTGAGTGTAGCTTTCACCTTGTTAAAAGTTTGATCCGCCCTGGAAGTCCACTCAAAAGTTTTTCCCTCTCGAAGGAGTTCACGCATCGGTTCCACCAGCTCGGCGAAGTGATGGATAAACTTGGAGTAGTACCCAAGTAATCCCAGGAAAGAACGAAGTGACTTTAAATCCGTAGGTTGAAGGGCCCTTTGTAGCGCTTGAATTGCAGACGTTTTAGGTAACAGTCCATGGGCATTTACGACATGTCCGAGGAAAGTAAGCTCGACGACGTCAAACACGCACTTGTGATTCAATTTCAACCCTTCCGCAGACAAACGCTTGAGTACATGACGGAGGTTGTTGTCGTGTTCTTCTTGCGAATGTCCGTAAACGATGATGTCGTCTATGTAGAAGAGAACTCCTTTGCAGCCTTGGAGTATGAGGGACATCATTTGTTGAAATGCTGAAGGAGCGGAGGCAAGTCCGAAGCATACGCGCTTAAAACGGAAGAGTCCCTCCTGAGTAATAAATGCGGTTAAGTCCCTGCTGTCTGGGTGTAGCGGAACTTGATGATAAGCGGATGCCAGATCCAGTTTCGAGAATTTCATGGCGCCGGCTAAGGCGTTAAGCAGTTCCTCAGTATGTGGTAGTGGGAAACAGTCCGCAATGACGGCTTTGTTGGGTTCACGTAGGTCGACGCATAAGCGGATGGAGCCATCTTTTTTCTTTACCACTACGATTGGAGAGACCCACTCTGAAGCTGTGACCTTTTCGACTACGTCCTGTTCTTCCAGACGACGTAGTTCTTGAGAAACTTGTTCTCGTACTGTTAACGGTAAACGGCGTAACTTGCCTGTAACGGGCTTGATGTCGGAACGTATCTTCACCTTGTGAATGTAATGTTTAGACAGACCCAGATTTCCATCGAAAAGGTGTCCGAAATCAGCTGAAATTGCTGGGGATACGGTGACTGTCGACGCAGTCGTACTAAAGCAGGAGAGACTCATGCCGTCAATGCATAACTCCAACGACGTGACAGCATCCATGCCAAGAAGTGTCGTGCCATTGGATACTACGTAGAAATTCAGACATGCTGAACGATTTGCGTACTTGACCGGTGCCGAAAAACATCCCTGAATGGGAATTGAGCGTTTGGAGAAATCGTACAGGCTCACAGATGTCGGCTTCAGAGGATGCAAGGATGCAAAATGCCCCTCGTAGACGGCAGAAGACATAATCTTTGCTGAAGATCCCGTGTCAATGAGAAAACGTATGTCCCTCTCTGAGACAGACAACGTAACGTAGATCCCAGTTTTCTTTGGAGCAGAAGTATCCAACTGTAAGGTAGTTTGTACTTCGGAGTTCGTAATGGAATCTTGTGACGGAAGTTCATCCGTAAGTTGACGTAGTTGTCCCAGAGAACGGCAAACGGAACGGAAGTGCCCCATCTTGCTGCATGCGGAGCATCTCTGATTGCGGGCTTTACATGAAGGAGAATTCGCCAAGTGATCCCTAGAGCCACAGCGAAAACATTGAGTTCGCGTAGCAGAGCGTTTGCTCGAGCGATCGCCCTGTCGCTTCTGCATAGGTTTCCTTGCAGGCTGTCTTGTGACTTGTTGAACTTCCTCGTGCTCGCTCTCAACAGCAAATTCTCTTGATTCCTTTTGTGACTGTTGAAACTGCCGTGCAAGCATAATTGTACGAGCCAACGTAAGCGTACGGCCTTCTAGGAGGAGGCGTTCACGAAGATGAGGTATGTTGGTGGATTCGACGATTTGATCGCGTATCATGGAATCAAGCGTCGCCCCGAAGTCACAGGTACTGGCAAGTTCTCGAAGAGCCAGGACATAGTCATCAATTGACTCACCGAGCTGCTGACGGCGCTGACGAAATTTGTGTCGCTCGGCGATAGGATTAACGGTAGTAGTGTAGTGAGTATCCAAGGTCTTGAGAGCAATTTCCATCTCATCTGCGGCGGTCTCGGATGGTGACTCCGTGGATTCCGTTGTAGTTGCAACTGAGTTCGTAGCGGACGTTTGAGAAGGCGGTAGCAGATCAAAAATCCTTTGCCCTTCAGCACCAAGGCAGTGATACAATATAGCCTTACGGCGGGTTGTTGACTCTTTGTCTAGGCCAGACGCAACCAAGTAATTCCGAAATGCCTTCTTCCACGATGGCCACGTCATCGTAGGCTTGCTGGGCTTCGGTAGAAAAAACGGTGGTGGCGGTAATCCCGACATTGTAGACGGTGAACGGAGAACGTCCAGGAGAATTGAAGCCGAAAGTCAGTATCCAGGAGAAGTTTTCCAATCGTCGCCAAATTAGGTAGCCTGTGGTATCGTTGGAAGTACGCATCCACCACCCGTTCCTCATTCCACACTTTATTCTCTTCCCTGCCCCATGACGATGAGGCTGTCCCAAAACTCACGTGCACAGTATATCACAGTCATAGGAACACGTCTGGACTCACGTTGTTGTTCTTGGCATGTCATGCATCTCTGTACCCTCGCAGCAATATCTTCGTCCAATGTGTCCCACCAGACGTGACTGCGGGCAGAAGCCTTCATTTTTGTGACATCAGGGTGGCTGTCATGAAGCAAGTCGAGAACCTTTGCACGTAGCTCTTGAGGAATGACAACACGATTTCTGAGAAGTATACAGTCATCCTGCATGCTCAGTTGATCAAAACGCCTTTGGTAAGGCCTGTAGTCAGTGACGTCAGGTAATTTGCCGCCTCACAACAGTATGTGGCGAACGTTGGATACAATGACGTCTCTTGACGTGGCTTGAGCGACTACCTTTGCGGATAAAACAGTTGGGTAGACTCCTTCCAACAGCAACACTTCTGCCGGTCGTTCCACGGGAAGAGCTTCAGTAGGTAGTGGCAATCTGCTCAGTCCATCGGCATGTGCGATGCGGCTTCCCTGTCGATAGACCAACTCGTAGCGGTAAGATGATAACGTCAGGGCCCAGCGAAAAAGCCTGGGTGAACAGTTATTAGGTACAGGCTTATCGTGCGCTAAAAGTCCCAACAGTGGCTTGTGGTCGGTCACTATTTCGAATGAATGACCCCAGAGGTATTGATGAAACCTCAGAACGCCGAAAATTACGGCCAGAGCCTCTTTATCGAGTTGGCTGTAATTACATTCTGCTGGCATTAAGCTCCTTGACGCATATGCAATAGGAAGCTCTTCATCTGACAGTTCACGGTGCGCAAGTACAGCACCTACGCCATAAGGCGATGCATCACATACCAACACCAAAGGTTTCTTGGGGTCAAAGTGAGCTAGGACCCTAGCAGACGTTAGGAGGTCCTTACTGTTTTGGAAAGCGAGCTGACAAAAAAGGAAAAGTGAGCAAGGCAAAGAGCCGGCTTGCTATTCCAAAAAAGAAAAGGAAAAACGGAAAAGAAAAAGAAGTAAAAGGAAAGAAAGAAGAAAAGATACACTAGAACGACGGCCAGATGCAGTTCACATGCAGTTCACGAGTCCTGAGACTCGGAGAAAACCGAGGAGAGCGGCAGTGACAGCCCACTAGTTGGGGTGCAAGACAGGGCCAAGGAGAGCGGCCAACGAAAAGTTCTTACAGCCAACCTGGAGCAGACGGCAGCGAAGGGTGT